>NC_048219.1:41409596-41722183 GCF_002007445.2 Ailuropoda melanoleuca
TATATATATATATATATATATATATATATTACATCATCGGAGTTTTAAACCTCATTGAAAAACCAGCTTGTCTGAAAATCCTAATTTTCCAAATCGCCTCCATGTAATATTTCCTTGAACCCAACCCCTACAACTTCTGTGTTTACATTCTTAGCTCCTATTGTGAGGACTTGTGTGTACACGTTTGTCTCCACCACAGAGCTGTAAACTCCTGGGAGATAGGGACCCAGTTTTATTCATCTTTGTACCCACCCTCCCCCACCCCCATGGTTCCTAACAAAATTCTAGCTCTAGTGGTCCTCCATAAACTTTTGTGGAATGAATAAATAAATAAATGTGAAAGTAAGCCCACGTTTTGCATTTCAAAAGCCTGAAAGAGACCTTATTTGATTTAAATGGTACACATATTTAGTTGCAATGTTTGTTGTCCCTTTGTGAGGATGTATTTCTATTTAACTTCTAGGGGAAAAGGAGGGTGGGACTCTTAAAAGATTTCCTGTTCTATCAAGCCTAGATTCCTGGGCCTGATTTTTCCATGTTCCATAAACTGATCACTTGGCCAGCACAACTCACGTTGCCCAAATAGACCCTTGGTTTCCTCACCCCCACTCTCCCAAACAAGGTTTGCCACACCTTAGACACCTGGTTTCTTGCCCCTCCCCTCTATCTACACCCTCTTCATGCCAAGGGAATACCACAAGTCCCTGTCCTCTATTTCTGAACTTGCATTGCCCTAATGGAAGATGCCATGCAGGTAACCCTTAATGAAAGTATTCGTTTCTAGTCTCCAACTAAACTAGACACTTTTCAAGGACAGGTACCAAACTTCATGTATATGAAAATCCATCTCCTTGGAGTTTAACAGTTCTTAAGAGTTCTGGGGATATAATTGCTATTTATTCATTCTTTCCTTCAACCCTTTAACCAACAGGGCTCATGCATTGAACCCTTAACCTGTTCCAGGCTTTCTGTTCTAAACCCTTGAGGATACCAGGATGTGAAGACATTGACTGTCCTGGAGAAGCCCTGGTCCGGCTGTTATTCACTGAATAGTGATGAACAACCTTTGCTTTGGAGGACACCAGATCAGATGGGAAGAAGCAGACAGGACTGCTGTCAACAGTAGTGGTCAGGGGGCGCCTGGGTGGCTCAGTCGTTAAGCGTCTGCCTTCAGTTCAGGGCGTGATCCCGGAGTCCTGGGATGGAGCCGGGCATCAGGCTCCTCCCCTGGGAGCCTGCTTCTTCCTCTCCCACTCCCCCTGCTGTGTTCCCTCTCTCTCTGTCAAATAAATAAATAAAATCTTAAGAAAGAAAAAAAAAAACAGTAGTGGTCAGAAGCGTTTGGTACCCAAACACAGATAGACCAGTGCAGGTTATTTACCTCCCTTCTTTACCTTTTCAGAAGCTTATATCATTTTTGTTTCCCCTGACAGAAGCAGCTTCCAGGGCATCATAAAAAGAAGTAGGAACGCCCTTCTCACCTCTGTTGCTAGTTAACTCTACATTCTGTGTTCTCATCTCAGCAAGCTGCCAACTTCCACACATTTGAATAATAATGATGCCTTTGGGTCAGAATTTCTTTTTAATACCAAGGAATTTTTTTAAATTAAGGTTGATAGGATTCAGTATCAAGATTTACTCTCCATTTGATACTATGTTTCACTATTTAGAAAGAAGGAAATGGGCGGCACCTGGGTGGCTCAGTCAGTTAAGCATCTGCCTTCTGCTCAGGGCTTGATTTCAGGGTCCTGGGATCAGATCAGATAGGCCTAGTTGGGCTCCCTGCTCAGCACTCAGCGGGGTTCTGCTTCTCCCTCCCCACTGCTCAGGCATGCTCTCTCTTGCTTTTTCTCTCTCTCAAATAAATAATGAATAAAATCTTTTTTTAAAAAAAGAAGAAAGAAGCGGTGCTCTATGCACTTCAAGTATGAATTGGATCTACAAGAATGTGTTAGTGGTCCCCCTCCCCACCTTTATCCATGGCTTAGTTTTCTGTGGTTTCCTTTAACCTGTAGTCAGCTGAGGTCTGATGGTCTGAAAGCAGGTGATCCTCCTAACCTATTGTCAGAAGGTCAAGGAGTAGCCTAATGCTATGACACAATGCCTTTGTCATCCACCTCCCTTCATTTCATCATGTAGGCATTTTATCATCTCGCAACATCACAAGAAGGCTAAGTACAGTACAATAAGATATTTTGAGAGAGAGAGTACATTCACATAGCTTTAATTACACTATATTGTTATAATTGCTCCATTCTCTTATTAGTTATTGTTGTTCCTCTCTTACTGTACCTAACTTTATCGTAAGTATACATATGGAAAAAACACTGCATATATAGGGTTTGGTATTATCTGAGATTTCAGGCATCTGCTGTGGGTCTTGGAACATACACCTGCAGATGAGGACTACTGTATTTATTTAACATTTTTCTATCAACTGTTACAACTCACTCTACTCCCTCAGCTCCCAAATGCATCTCTTCAGAGTAACTAGCCTCACTTCTTCAGTTCCAGTTTCCATATCTGGAAATGAGAGACTTGGAATAAAATATTGGTTCCCCACCAAGGTGGTCCCCTTTTTTTTAAAGGCACTTAATTAAAAAGGTATATATATATATATATATATATATATATATATATATAATTTTTTGAGAGAGTGAAAGAGCAAGCACATGGCGGGGAGGAGCAGAGGGAGAGAGACAATCTTAAGCAGGCTCCATGCCCAGCACAGGCTCCACAGGGCTCAACACAGGGCTCCTCACGGGGCTCCACATGTGGCTCGAGGTGTGACTCACCATGGGGCTCCATGCAGGGCTCCACTTCACAACCCTGAGGTCACGACCTGAGCTGAAATCAAGAGGCAGACTCTTAACTGACTGAGCCACCTAAGCCCCCCTCAAAAAGAGATATTTCTAATTGCTAATCAATGCTTCTCACTTTCATGCGATTACCAATGTTGCCAAACTGAATGTGGGACAGACACTTTCAGTATTCATCACCATGAGTTGCTTCAAGAAAAATTTACAATTTCTATTATATCTTTTAAAAAATTAAAAATGACTGTCAGATCCTTAGTTCCCAAAGGAATAACACAGACAAGTAGAAAAGAGCATGAGTGAGTCGTTCAAGTTTGGCATGGAGCCTGGAGCCCAGCTCTGCCCCTTGCTTGCTATGTGTGACTGTGAGCCACTCCAGTCCCTGAGCACTCTGAAGCTCAGCTTTCTCATCTGTAAAATGGAGATAATGACTGTACCTGCCTCATGGTAATCTTGCAAGAGATGATAATGATGATTATATTTAAGAATCCTTAAGGGAAATCAATAACCTTGCATTAAAAACTAGTAAAACTGATCATTAATTGGCTCTTCCTCAACTCTAAAATTTAATCATGTTATAATTATTTTTTGAAGTATATTTTAGGAGCAGTCTGGATGATTAACTCTACTTGACAAGGGCACTAGTAAGACCAACATCTAGTATGGAACTCTGAGCAACACTCAGTGAACTTGAAATGCAGAAACATTCTATTCTACAAAATGCTTCTGATCACCAATAAAGCACTTGTCACGGGTCCTTAGATTGTTCCAGAGACCAGACAATCCAAGAGTGCAATCCAACTCTTCCAACAGCATTTGATCATTGCAACTCCATTTCACTAGATTTTAAGTTGGAGATCCTGAGTTATCGATCATTTTATTTGAAGGGTTTGTCTTATGGAAGATCATATTGATGTTCAATGCATATTTATGGAATGAATGGATGGATGAATAAATGAATAAGTGAAGGTATATTAACTGCAACCAGCCCCATTCCCCCACACTCCAATTCCTATATGACATATACTGACTAAATGCCTGTCTGGTTTATATACCCTGCGCTGTAGTTTGCACGTGTATCTATATATGTGCTGTATTGTCACCCTGGTTTGCAAGCTGCTTAAAAACAAGGAAAGCGTGACCTGAGACTTTGTCTCTCCTAGAGCCCCAGCACTGTACCTTGCACAGAAGAGGACTCCGTTCCTGGAGTTGAGAAAGCCCACTCAGGAAGCCAAGGGCAGCATTCCATTATTGTCACTGAAATAAATGTAATGCAGAGATCTGAAAGAATTGCATATACCTCCTCAAACACCTAATTTACTTCCCAGAGGGACCTAATGCGAGTAATAATCCCACTCTTGAGTTTTCTCATTCTCATAAGTAGCTTTTACCCATAAATGGCTTCCCAGGGCTCTTCTGTTGTTGATATTTTCTTGTAGTCAGTGCCTATGAATGTGAGCAGGCACTTTGGGTTCATACTCTATTATTCAGCGGCACTTTTCACTCAGTAGACATACATGAATATATATATTCACAGCTTCTTTTAAAATCCTTTTCCTTTTTTCCATCCTTTCCTTCTTTCTCTCTGAGCCCTATTGTCTCATTTTGTATGTAAATACAGAGCTTTTCTAGCACCTCCTTTCACACACTACCCTTGGGTAGGAACTATTCAGAACCCAGGGCTTGGAATACCAGTACTTTAACCTGATCTTTTTTGATGACATTGTTTAATGAATACCCCACCACTCCCTCCCTTTCGACACATCAGCACCCATGTGCAGGGCTCCTTTACCCCTTTTCTTTGACGCTCCACATATATTACAGACATGAGGCTTATTTGGTCACAGCTTTAAATCTTACTAGTGGTGTAAATAAATAAGACAATTAACTTACCTTTTTGAGGGTTACTTTTCTAATTTCTTTTAAAAAATATTATAATAGCAGTTTCATAGGTCGTGGTGAGCATTAAACAAANACAAAGCCCCTGGCTTACTTTTTTCATTTTTTTAAAAAAAAAAAAAAAAAGTTGCTGAGGTGCCTGGGTCGCTCAGTTGCTTAAAGTGTCTTCTTTCAGCTCAGGTCATGACCTTAGGGTCCTGGGATGGAGCCCCACGTTGGCCTCCCTGCTCAGTGGGGAGTCTGCTTCTCCCTCTCCCTCTGCCCCTCCCCTCACTCGTGCTCTCTCTCTCAAATAAATAAATAAAATCTTTAAAAAAAATTTTTTAATTTAAAAAAAAAATTTTAAAGATGCTAATAGAAACTTCATAGGTCATGGCGAGCATTAAACAAATGTTACAAAGTGCCTAGCACAGAGCCTGATACAGAGTGGGCACTGAACAAATATTTTGCACGTTATAAAGGAGGAGGTTTCTGTTCCCAAATAGAGAGAGAGAGAAAAAAGAACTATAAAACCCCTAATTATTGTCTCTTATGAAATTGCTTTTTGAACCCAGGCAACTTGGAAGGGGCAGATAAAAAACTTTATAGGTTTCCAGAGGCCTCTGGTGGGAGGCAGCTGACAACCTGAAGTAGCCAGCCAGGCCCCTGTTGTTTCCCAGGCTTGCAAGACGCTGCTCAGAGGGCCGGATGCTCCAGTGTTTCAACCTCCAAGATCACATGTGCCTGATTCCTGGAGCTGAGGCAGGGAAAGGTCTTTTTCTCTTTGCCAGTTTCCATAGTGTAAGCTTTATGGGGTCTGTGCTCACTGCTTCTGCTCCCCCCCCTTGCTCTCATGAATGTGCTCCCTCCCCATTTCACCACGGACTTAGTCATGCTCACCAGCGCCTCTCCATCTGCTTTTTCCCATGGAGAGCTGCGGTGGGAAGAGAGTCTGGACAGGCCAAGACACACCTCCTTGGACAATGACCCGGTGATGTGTAGACAACGCTCGGCACGACGGCACACAGTTGGCACACAAATTTTGTTGAATGAATGATGAACAAACACGTTATGGTCCCTGTTCTCTTCCTCATCAGAGCCTCCCTCTGTTTTCTTCCTCATCACTTCACTCCCACTCAGATCAGACCCCCTCCAATTAAGCCTTACATCTTTGCAATTCATTCTTTGGTAGTATTTGCCATTAAGGCTTTTACCAGCTGAAGATCAATTTTCAAGTCAAATGACTCATGAAAGTAATTAAGCATAATTTCAGTGTTTTGAGGACATTCTTGAAGAATACATGCTAGCAAAAGACGTTCGTGTTAGCAGAAGATTCAATGTACAAAATTAGTTTTGGCCTCGCTAACCTGCAAATTGATTCCTAAAGTACTTTTGTTTGGTTCTTTTTTTGTTGTCATGCTGTGAATCCCTAATAAAGACCCGCTTTACCAATGATTTCAAGTAGCTTGATCAATATTACTCATCATCATGTAAAAATTTATGAAGCCAAAAATTCCCAATTTCTGAAATACGTCCTCACCTTTCTAAGAAATCTGAAGCCTGAATGACTTGACGATGTTTTCTTTCATTTCTTTCATAAATATTTATTACGTGTTTCCCATATACCAGGTATCTGGCAAGTGCTAGGATACAAATATAAAAAAGACAGGTATGCTCTCACTCTCACAAAATTTATTATCTCCGGTATCTAAAAGCATGATGCAATAGCTCTATTGGCCAAGACAGTAAGTCCTAAAGAATCACTGGTGTAGGGGTATGGAAGAGACTTCAGATGGAGAAAGGGAAAGGACAGGATGTACTCTCCTGGGCTTGGAAATCAAGGTTCTCCTTGTTCTGGAGTTAGCATCATGCGGCAAGGAAGAGCATGGGCTCAGGAGCTAGGCTACCTCGGGTCTGAATCCTGGCTCTGGCACTTACTAGTTGTGTGCCTAGGCAAGTTAGGGTAATTTTTGTCACTCTGTGCCCTCATCTATAAAATGGGAATAATGATAATAATCTCCTCCCCAGGGCACCTGGCTGACTCAGTTGGTAGCGTGTGCGACTTTTGATCTCAGGGTGGTGAGTTCAAGCCCCATGTTGGGAGTAGAGCTTACTTAAAAAATATAAAAATAAATTAAAAAAATAAAATTAAATACTTTCCCCTTTTGATTGTTATAAAGACTAAGTGGGATAATTTGTGTCAAGTACTTAAAACAGGGCCTGAAACATAAATTCAATATGTTTGCTTTAAAAAAAGGTATGCTTTCCCCTCTTTTGCCACTCCCACAATGCTAAATTCCCCTCAACCTCAGTTTCCTGTAATCCTGTTGACCACTCTCTCTCATTGGGATAGTAAGCCTCCAGGACTGCCTGATGAAACTATCTTTCAAGTGTCACATATACTTTGAGATACTTTTTGATTCTCTTGCCTCATAAGCAGATACAGTATTTACCTTGGGTGAATGCTCATACAGCTGTCCTGTTATGTCCCTTTACACATTCTACCCCAGATCCCTTTGGGGCACTTGTCTTACCTACTCCAGTAGATCACTTTTTTTTTTTTTTTAAGATTTTATCTATTCACTTGAGAGAGAGAGAGAGGGAGAGCACAGAGGGAGAAGCAGACTCCCCACTGAGCAGGGAGCTCAACACAGGGCTCGAATCCCAGGACCCTGAGATCATGACCTGAGCCAAAGGTAGATGCTTAACTCACTGGGCCACCCAGACACACCACATCACAAAACTTTTAAGACAAAAAGACAGTGTTTTATTCAGATATCTTTTTATTTAATTCTAGTAGAATCCTAGGCTTTGTTGCAATTCTCTCAGAGCTTTGCTACTTCCAGATTTTTGACTCTTCACCTTCTCAAAACAGATGTTCTATTTTGCTGGGGAAGTCAGGAGAAGGAGCCAGCAGGTATGAACTCTCTCAGCCTCCAAACTGATGACTATTTTCCTATGCCTGGTCTCCAAGGAAACACTGAACCACCTCTTGGGCAAAGCATCCACCCTCACTTAAGTGCATCTACCTGTACTTATGCTTAGCCCTATTTTAGAGGGCTGCCCAGCATAGCCTAAATGTTAAGAGCATATGTTTGTTTAATGAGTTAGCACATGAAAAGTACTTGCTAAAGAACGTAGCACATGGTACACACTCAGTAAATGTTAGCTTCTATTATTAATCATCTTCCATCACCTTCTACAACTTGCTTCTTTAATGATCTTCTTTCATATCTTTCTTCGATCTTCCAAATCTTCTTCACCCTGAAAAACACCTTTCTGAACTGTGCATTCTCCTTAATTCATAATCTTCATTGGCTTCTTTCCTTAATTATAAATTGAACTTCTGAAAAGACAGTTCATGTTTGCTGGCTTTATAATCTCACTTCCCATTCCCTCCCTAACCCTCTGCAGACAATTTAGATTCTATACCCAACATTCCATTGACTCTGCTTTGACAAAGATCACCAGTGACCTCTGTGGTGTCATTCTGATTCATGTCTCTGAAATCAAACACTCATCCTTTTGAAAAAAAAAATCTCTCCTCCCCTCCTCACCTTCAATAGCTGTGCTGTCTGCATTCTCATAGTTCTCTAACATCCCCTTCTCTCTCTCACCGCCTGTTTCTTCTGCCCACTTCCTGAACGTTAATATTCCTAACTATTCTCTCCTTAACCTCACCTCTTCCATAGGTCTAGAGCAAATCTGTACCTTCAGCTCTGACCTTTTGCCCGAACTTTAGACTCACAGAGCCAATCACTTCCAGGACATCTCTGCCTAGACACACTACTTGCACACCCAAATCAACCAGGTACCTTCGCTATCTTAGTTAATGGCCCAACTCTCTAACCAGCCACCCAAGTTACATATCTCAAGGCCACGCTTGATTCATTACCTAAACATCCAATCAGTTATCCAGACCACATTCTACCTCCCTTATACGTGAGCTAGCCTCTCCTCCCTGTCCTCTCCACCTCTCCACAAGTCCAGAGCCTCATCCTCTTTCCAACTTGGACTATTAAAGACCTTCCCTATCAAATCTCCAATAGTTAGTTTCTTACTGAGATAATCCAGTCTGCATACAGTTTCCAGAGTGTGATCATTATAAAATTCAGATCTGTTTTCCTCACTTTCTGAATATAACTCTGCAATATCTTCTCATTGCCTACAATAAAGCCTACAAACAAAGCCCATATCTAGTAAAATCTCACTGAGTACTCTAAGATCTAGCTACTTCAGATTATCACTTATTCCCAGGCTCACCAAGACATTTCTTTGCACATTCTTGTGTATAATTCATGGTCTAGCTCATTTCTTTCTCCTTATAACATAATCACTGGGATAGATCAGTTGACCCTAAGGTGGTGTCAATCAAGTTATCATTTCGTGGTATTCCTCTTCTTATATAACCTATTTCAAGGTACTGGCTATCCTGAGTCCTAAATGGAAACCAAGAAATCATCCTCGACTTCTCTTTTATAAACTTAATCAACAGATACTGAGAATACCATCTGCCAAGTCACGTAAATAATATGTTATCATGATAATACCAAACACTTATATTTACAATGTAATGAGCACTGTTTGAAATGAGATGGATGGATGGTTAGATAGAATATTTAAGTACATAACATTTAGAACTAAAATAGTATAGTAAAAGTATGCACCTCAAAATGCTGGGGTGAGGATTAAAGTCTTAAGTGTACTGTTGTATGTATCACTTAGAACATTTTATCCTCACCATAGTTGAGATACATGCTATTATTCCATTTTAGACACTGAGGAAACTTTGGTTTAGACAGGATTAGTAATTTATTCAAGATCACACAGCTAATAAACACTGGAGCTGGGCTTTGAACCCAATCAATGTAGCACCATAGTCCATGTACTTAATAGTTACTCTCTTCTGCCTTTGGTTCAAACAGCAAAGTAACGACACTCAGGTTTTCTGTGTATCAGGCGCTGCTCTGAATATATTAAATGTATTACTTCATTCAATCCTCACAACACCTTCTGTGAGGTAGGTGCTATTTTTCTCCTTAATTACCTATGCAAATAAACTTGGCTTAAAAAAAGTCAAATAAAAATTCAAACTGGAAACCTGGAAAAATTTGGAAGTGAATACTCACTTCAAAAAAGGATGCCTTTACTCTTCTAAAAGCATTGTTTCGGAAACCCTTGGTATTTTAGATTTCTCAGATCATTAACAATAGGCACCTTTCCAGTATGAAATTGAGGCTCTCTTTACTCATTCACCCTTCCACCCACTCAGCGAAACTTTATTGAATGCCGACTGTTTGCAAGACACTAAATACTTAAAAAATGTTTCTTCTCTCAAGAAAATAAAAATCTAGAAAACAGAAAAGGACATTGAAGCCAACAAATACAATGAAGTGTGACAGGTAGGACTGCAGAGAGGTTAAGAGAATAGATTCAAGAGCTAGACAGACTTTGTTCAAAGCCTAGTTTTGCCATTTACTTCCTATGTGACTTTAGGAAATTCATTTAAACTATTTGTGTTTTATTCTTTTTCAGAGTACCTACATCATATGATCGCTGTCTAGGCTTTAAATTTTAATGTACATAAAGAAAATTGATCCGTGCTTCAAACAAGGTAACACTCAGGGCAGCAACAGTGAATAGTAGTGGTAGTTGTTATCAGTGGTATTGCCACATGAGGGTACACTGGTATCGGACAGCTTGAAAAAGAGAGATTGGCTTTTTATATTAGAGAAAAAGGAGTTCAGGTAAGTCTTTGGGGAAAAACACAACTCTAGATGAGCTTTAGAAGACGAGTAGGTATTCTCCAGGTAGACAAAAAGGAAAATATAGATGGGCGAGGTTAAAATCAAGGAACAGTGGCTTCTAAAGCTGATACACTCAGCTGAAGAGGTGGTATGTCCATGTGTCTTCAGCACGTTGCTTGGGAGACCTATGGCCTTGGGAGATAGGAACATAACAAGGGTGGAGAAGTGATGTCCCTATTATGATTATAGATCTTTAAAAGCTATCATTTGAAACCATGTTTATTACTAGATGGAGAATAATAACACCTTCTGTGTTTGTATAGCACCAATTCTGTACAATTTTAAGATAATATCTCAGTAATCTTCACAACCTTGGAGGTCTGTCCAATTATAATTATCACCACTTTTCATATGGGAAAGCAGATGTACAAGGACAGGAAGACAGAAATCCAGGGTTGCAGCTCACTGAAGTGTCCAAAATAACAAGATCATACTAACTTCACACCCTCCCCCCATTTCTCTCCTTGTTATGGAAACATGGAGCAAAAGGCTATAGCTTGAAAAGGCTATAGTGGGGTTAAAAAACAATCAGAAATAGTGATAAGCCATGCAGAAAATGTTGGATGAACTGTGAGACAGGTTTGTGATGATAAGTAGGATTTGTTGGGGATAAGTTGGATTGACTGACGGAAGGAAACTTTGTTTAGATTGCTGCATGTGTAACTTATATACAGTAAATTACATAAATCATACATGTATACATTGATGAATTTATGCAAATGAATACTATCTTTGTTTGCTACAGATGCATTCACAAAATACACAGAACAGACTGGGTGGCTTAAGCAAAAAAAATTTATTTTCTAATGGCTCTGAAGGCTAGAAATAACATCACATGCTGGTAGGGTTGGATTCCTCTGAAGCCTCTCTCCTGGCCTCTGTCTTACTGTTTCTTCACATGGTCTTTGTTTTGTGTGCTTGGTGTCTCCCCCTTTTCATATAAGGTCATCCATCATATTGGAATAGGACCCCTTCCTAATGGTCTCTTTTAACTTAATCAACCTTTTGAAGACCTTATCTACATATACAGTTACATTCTGAGGTACTGGGGGTTTGGACTTCAACATATGAAATTGGGTGAGAGATATAATTCAGCCTAACAAATACATATATATGATACAAAAACACCCAAGATATAGAACATTTCTATCATTACAGAATGATTCTCTACTCTCTTCCTCAGTAATCCTCCAGTGCTAATCCCTTTTCACATTTATCACCATTGGTGTTTTTTCCTGTTTTTGAACTTTATGTGTTTATATTCTTTTTGACTGCTGCTTTCAACCCACCCCCCACCCAGCAACATGACATCTGTAAGATTCATCCATGTTATTGCATGTAGTGCTATTTTATTTTATTGTGTAAATAAATTACAATTTATATGATATTTGAGTTGCTTCCAGTTTTTGGCTATTGTGAATAAAGCTGCTGGAAGGATTCCTGTATGTCATTCCTTTCTATTAGGTATATATGCAAAAGTGCAATTGCTAGGCTATAGATGTACTGTGTATTTAATGTTAATAGATACTGTAGCGTAATTCTCCCAAGTAGGTATGACAACATGCACTCACACTAGCAATGCAAGTTTCAGTTGTGCTACATCTTCATCAGCACTTGACATAATCAGTTTTTTTTTTTTTTAAATTTTAACCACTCTGGTGGGGATGTATAAGTATCTTACTGGAGTTTTAATTTGTATTCCCCTAATGACTAATGGTATTGACTTCTGGTCATTTGACACCCTTTTCTGTGAAATGTCTGTCCAAGTCTTTTTTCCATTTTTAACTTGGTTGATTTCTTATTTATTTGCAGAAGTTCTTTATATATTTTAAACAATCCTTTTTCAGAATTTGTATTGCAAATACCATCTCTGGGTCTGCAGTTTATCTTTCCTCTTTTCTCAATGGTGTATTTTCATGAAAAGACATTCTTAATGTTAATTAAGTCCAACAAATCAATCTTTCCTTTTATGGTTTTTGTTGATGCTCACTTAAGAAATCTTTTCTTACCCAAAGTTTTGAAGATATTCTCCTGCTTTCATCTAGAACCTTGATTGTTTTACTTCCATGTAGAAGAATATGTTTCATCTCAAATTATTTTTTCCATATGTGTATCCAATTGATCCAGCATCATTTCTTTCCCACTAAATTGCAGTAGCCAGCATGTAAGAGATCAGGTTACCATATTTGTGCAGGTCTTCTGGGATCTCTATACTATTCCCTTCTACTAACTCAACCTGTGGTAACATCAGACTGTTTCAATTATTGAGTTTTTATACAAATCCTTGATATACAGTAAGTCTCCCAGGTTTTTGTTCTTCAGATATGCCTCGACTTTTCTAAGTTCTTTGAATTTCAAGTAAATTTTAGAATCATCTTGTCAATTTCTACAGAAGAGCTTTCTGGGTTTTAATTAGGATTGCACTGAATGAATTTGGTAAGAAATGACATTTTCATATATTAAACTTTCCAAGCAATAAACATAGGATTTCTTTTATTGACTTGGCTTCTTCAGATTCTTTCAGTCATATTTTGTAATTTTAAGGAAACAAGTCTTACATGTCTTTTGTTAGATTTCTTTCTAAATATTTGGATTTGGGGTGCTATTATAAAGGGTAATTTAAAAAATTTTATTTTCTCTTTGGTACTGATATATATAAATACAATTAATTGCAAAATTAATTTATTATAATTTGTGGATTCTTTCATTTTTTGCATGACAAACTTGTCATATATATTATGATAATTTTACTTCTTGCCCTCCAAACTTTATAGCTTTTATTCTGTTTTCTTGTCTTATTGTAATGGCTAATTCCAGTGCAACACTGAACTGAAAAGTCACCACTATTATTTCATATTTCTTTTGGAAATGCTAGCCAATGCAATTGAATAAGAGAATAAAAATGAGGCAAGAAGGAAACAAACTTGTAATTATTCATAATTGATACAATTATAAACCTTAAAAATATGAATAATTCAAATAAAAATTATTTCAAGACATAAAAGAATTCCTTAATGGTAGTCACGAATTTAATATAAAAGTCAAGTCAATTACTTTATTTTAGAATAATGATTCTCTCTCAGAAAACAGAACAGAAGGAAATGTCTCATTCACAATGACTATGAAAAGTTGAAATTTGGGGTGCCTAGGTGGCTCAGTTGGTTAAGCAACCAACTCTTGATCTCAGCGCCAGTTTTGATCTCAGGGTCATGAGTTTAAGCCTTGTGCTGGGCTCCATGCTGAGTGTGGAGCTTACTTGAAAAAAAAAAAAGTTGAAATTCCAGGAATGAATAAGAAAGCACAGAAATTTAAAATTCCTCAGAGGTACATAAAAAAAGTTAAATAGATGTAAAGACAACCTTAATTTGGATATAGAACTCAATATTTTTAATGACATCAGTTATCTTTGAATCAATCAAAAATATGAGCAAGGCTTTTGGGATTTTCTTGAAACTTGAAATAAATGATATTAAAATTCATACTAAAAAAATAAGAAAAAATTCTAAAAAGGAATCATGAGGGAAATAATAGATAATATATTTAAAATTTTGTTTCTCTGAACTTGGACTAGACAAATCAATGAGACAAATGAGAAAATCCATAAATCATCCTCATTATCAGAATTTAATAAATGATAAAAGTTGCACTTTAGTAAATGAGACAATATGAATTACTGAATAAACAATGCTGGTAAGACAGGCCAAATGCTTAAAGAACATAAAGCTAAATTTTCGTCTTTTTCTTCTATACTTAAAATGTGAAAAACAAACAAATAAACACCATAAAATATCTAGAAGAAAACATGGAATAATACTAGTTCATAAATAATGTTGGCATGGGAAAGGCATTTCTGAGTATTTTCAAAGCCATCAATCTATACAGGAAAAGTTAATATCTAAAATTATATCTTAGTATTTTAAATTTTTATCAGTTTAAAAACTCTATGTAGTAAAAAAGGGCAAAAGGAAAGACAAAAATAGATTGAAAAAGTATTTGCCATTCATGTGATAAACGATCTTTTTCTTTTAATATCTTATTTATTTGAGACAGAACATGAGTGGGGGGGAGGGGCAGAGGGAGAGGGATAAGCAGACTCCCCACGAAGCAGAGAGCCCTGCTCATGCTCTATCCCAGGTCACCGAGATCCTGACCTGAGCTGAAGTCAGGCACTTAACCAACTGAGCCACCCAGGTACCCCAAGCCATCTTTAATATACAAAATTCTCACAAATAAGTAAACAAAAGGTAAATAACTCAATGGAAAAAAATGGGCACAGGGGTACATGGAAAAATATTTTAGATAATTAACATAAAAAATATATTCAACCATATTAATATTTTAAAGTATATAAATTAAAACAAGGATAGTAATTTTTTTCTGTACAATTAAAAAATTAAAAGATTATGTAGGTCCACGGCTGAAGGGAAATAGGTAATTTTATGTATTGTTGATAGTATAAATTATCAAAAACCTTTTATAGAAAATGTATCAATATATTTCCAAATTACTAATGAGCATATCCTTTGATGTCCATCTTGAAATTTATCTTTCTCATACACCTGCAAAAATTTTCAGATATATGTATAGGAATCTCAGTTTTGTTATAGTATTGCTTTTAATAGTGTTATGAGCTGAATTGTGTCTCCCCAAATTTATGTGTTGAAGCCCTGAATTCCAGAATGTGATTGTATTTGGAGATAGGGCTTTTAAAGAGGTGATTAAATTGAGATGAGGCTGTTTTAATCCAATCTGACTGATGTCGGGATAAGAAGAGGAGATTAGAACACAGAGGACCACAGGAAGACAAAGGGGGAGAAGAGCCATCCACAACCCAAGGAGAGAGGCCTCCAAAGAGACTAACCCTGTGAACACCTCAATTTTGGGCTTCTGGCCCCAGTACTATGGGAAAATGAATTTCTGTTGTTTAAGCCACCCAGTCTGTGGTATTGTGTTATGGCAACCCTAGCAAACTAATACAAATAGTAAAAGTGAAATATTTGAAATGGCTATAAAAGGAAGAAAATGTTACCAGTGGTTATCTCTAGAAAGTAGGACTATAGAGCAGAGAGGATAGAAGGCAGGGAAATTTCGTTTTACTTTGTACCTTTCTATTCTGTTAATTTTTAAAATATCAAACCTATATTATTATTGTAGTAAAAGTTATTTTTTTAAAGCAATAGGAAATTTTTGTCAATTGTGTGTGTGTATTAGTTGTTAAAGTCCCAGAAAATCACCAAGAAATCCTTAAGAGCATAAAATTTTCTCTTGTTTTACTTATTTTTGATTTATTGTTTCTTCATGATCTAGCCTGAAAAATAAATGCATTTCATTTTGATTCCTGTCTGGTTCAATGGCAAGTAATTTAGCAGTATTGTTTTCTATTATTTTTCTTTCATAAATGTTTGGATTTATTTAATCTTCTCCCGAAACTTGAGAAATCGTAATTTTGTGCATGCAAGAATTGCATTGGGGTATTTAGAAAAAACCCTCAGCTTAAAGTTGAGTTCTTTATTTTTCAAGAAGACATCAACCAACCTACTATAACATGAAACAAGTAATAACCAGGCAGTTATAATAGCCCTCTCTTTTAATTACAATCTAGGCAAGAGGGTTAGGGATAAGTATATAGTAGACAGCACTATTATTGGGCAATATTCCACTTTAAACACAAGTCCACAGCCCTACTTCATATCTGCTTAGAAACATGATTGTCAGATAACTAAGGAAATAGAAAAAAATGGTATAGTCACTAATTATTAGTTGGCCTCTAGTATAACTCTAATGCGAACACTTCTTTATTTTTAGGAGAATATTATTAAAGTCTAAGGAATTGTCTCATTCTGGTTAAAAACATGGTAGTAATGCATTAGTTAATAAATAGAGAATGTGAAGTTTAATTAACACACCTGAAATTGTTCAGATGTTCTTCAAGCAGAGAGATAACAGAGTAGGAGTGGATAAAATGTGCTTATTGAATGGCAGGAATGTCCCTGGGGCTTACCTCCTCAAGCCTTCTCACAGTTGGCTTGCATGGGTCCACAGGCTACAGGAACATTATACTCCAATTGAATAAGTATTTTTCTTTGTGCCTCCTCTTCGCCTGGAGCTTCTGTTACATCCTGTGAGGGCCACAAAGGAAGTAGATGAAATCTGAAACAGCGAGGCGCTGTGGAGAACATTAGAAATCAGGCGCCAGCGGTAGCTCTTCCCTGCCTTGAGCAAAGAGGGGGCCACTCCCTACTGCAGCACCTCATCTCCGGAACAGATATTGCAAAGTAAAAGGGCAAGAGAGGAAATACTATGTGACTTGTTGGAAATTTCACAAACCACTATCTTAAATGCTCATGGTTAGGATACATTAATTACTTATGTGTAGCTTACTCTTTGGGTCATTCATTGTATTTAACAAATATTTACTTGGTGCCTATTATAGGCCGGTCATGATGCCAGATGCTTGGAATATGATGTATCACCTGGTTTTCCTGACTTTCAGGAGCTCACAGATAAATGGCATTGACAACAAGTAAAGTAGTGACAAGGTTTTTCAAATTTTAAAAGATAGCTGGAGAAATCTCATAGTCACGTGAAAACAGAGATTTTTTTTTTTTTCTTTTAACCACAATGGGTTTTTGGTTCTTTGTTGAGAAACTGTGAGCTTCTCTGTGTTTACAAAAATCTTTAGCACAAGGTTAAGAGAAAGGAGAAGAGAATGAGAGCATTCTGGATCTGAGTCTCAACTCAGCAGCTTCCTAGGTATGTGAACTTATAAGTTGTAGAGTATCTATGCTCCAGTTTCTTTATCTGAGGATATCAAACTGAGGATAACAAAAGTGCCTAACTCACAGAGCCATTATGAGGATTAAATTAGCTGTAAATGTGAAGTTTATTATGCACTATGTTATATTTACAGTTGTGTATTTCAGATTTAAAGAAATATTACTGGCTTTATTTTTTTTTAAAGATTTTATTTATTTATTTGACAGAGAGAGAGAGAGCACAAGCGGTGGGGGGGGGGGCGACAGAGAGAGAAACAGGCTCCCTGCTCAGCAGGGAGCCCCATGCAGGGTTCAATCCCAGGACCCTGGGATCCTGACCTGAGCCGAAGGCAGATGCTTAACCAACTGAGCCACCCAGGCGCCCCTATTACTGGCTTTAAACATTCAAAAATCAAACTGTAAAATGAATGGATTAAAATGAATAAGGTATTTCAGATTTAAAGAAATATTACTGGCTTTAACATTCAAAAAGAAAACTGTAAAACGAATGAATTAAAATTAATAAATGTTTAGGCATTGGCACAATCTAGAAATATGTCATTTAACTAATTGCAATGTAATTTCATTCACATACTCAAGAGGGGATGGAGATGCATTTTAATATGCTTGGCATAACATGAGGAAAACCTTCCTACAGTTAAGTTTCCAAGTATCATAAAGATTATAAAATATCCCTGAGCACAGAAAAAAAGACCATTATCAGGCACTATCCTAAGTGCTTTGTCTACATTGCTGATCCACAATGTCTTAACTATGAATGCAAAATCCAAAAAGTTCTGAAAACCAAACTATCATGAGGTTATTTATAATTTGTGTTTATCCCACTTAATGTGAATGTATTTATATGTTTTACTGAAGACAAGGCATCATGTACAATAGATTTGAGTATTTTACAGAAACAATTCACTCACTTCATCCTGAAAAATATCTCTCTAACTTTGAACTTAGCCATAGGAGTTGCTTTAGAAACGTGACTGGAGGTGATGAGAGCAGGGGTTTTACATGTGCTTGTGAGATCCGAGTTTAGTTTGTCTCTAGCCTTCCTATGATTTACCATGAGAAAGCCTGCCCCAGGAAATTGCTGATCCAAGAAGAGTGAGAAGAAAAGCAGAACAGCCTCCCCCAAGAGCAATCTGGAACAGGCACAGCTAATCCTAGGTGAGCCCAGACGATCTGCAGCCTAAAGCACTCATCCCTGCTGACCCAGAGACCTGTAAGTAAGAAAAACATGATTGTTTTTGTAAGCCATTGAGTTTCGGGGTGTTTTGTGAATGTGGAAATAGTGAAGCAATCACTGACTAACACAATGTATTTGATTTTGGAATCCTACTCCAGACTCTGTTGGAGGTATCCTACAATATATAGTATGTACACCTTACTTCCTTTGTAAACATATTCTCTACATTTTGAAGCACATTTGGTCTTAGGGTTTTGAATAAGCAATTGTAGCTTTGCATTTTGTAGAATCATTATAACATGCCAATGAGATATTCCCTTTTTACAGTTGAGGAAATGCAGTCTCAGATGGGTTATATAACTTGCTGAAGTTTTACCACTAGTAATTGGCAGAGCCGAGAGTTGATTCAGGATTCTGTGTTCTTAAACATTAGGCTATTCTGCTCTTCATAAATGGTATTGATATCTAGTTAAAATATGCAACACAAAAAAAATGATTTTATTGCAGCTACACCTAGTGCTTTCACTGTTAAAAGATTTCTAATGACTTTAAGCCTCAGTTCTTAGGGAAAAAGTCATAAACATTTTGCATTTGTTGAGAAAGTCAACAGAGGCCTTTCCCCAAGAGATTGAAATATTAGGAGGGATGTTAGTTTGAAATAATCATTTTAATGGTGGAAAGTAATTAAATCCTTGACACCTAGCATGTCTTAACTGTTCCTTGTCTAATGTTGCTGTAACTGACTGTTAATATTAACTCACCTCTGCCATGAAGGCAAATTTTGATTTCAGTCTCATTTATTTCATAAATTAAATCGAGGAAGATTGTCATGATATTTTCTTTTGGGGATTTTCATTGACTAATAGAGTTCCTCTGAGTAATGTTAATCATTAGTCAATCTTTTTTTGAAATTATCTGGTTGATAAATATCAAAAATATTTAAATAACAAATTGCATTAATTGCAATTAATTGCATTAATGGTCATATGACTGTCAGAAATTTGAAACTTCACCTTATTTAAGGAAATTTGCCTAAGTGTTTGCTTCACTTCCTGGTCAGAATCAGGTACCCAATTCTTCTTTAGGTGGAACTAAGGTTCATAAAATGAGGATAACACAAAATTAAACCAAATTATGAATTTTAGCTTCCACTAGAAGTGACTCAGACTCTTTCCAGGTTGAATAATTTGGCTCTTGTTACTTCCCTGAGACTTACTGCATAAGAGAAATATTCAATTTTATAAAAGTAGGCTGACTTCAGAATTATGGTATCTTGCCAACACAGATATATTTCATCAAAAAATTATAAGATTAATTGAATTGAACAATGGAGGACAACAACAAAATGAACAACTCAATTCTTACATTTTTCAGATTTCTTTGGATATTTCAAAGCAGTGAAATCAACATTTTAGCACACAAATTAGCATTTTAGTAATAAAAGTGACTATAATATTTTATTTTTCTAATTAAAACATTCCAATTTTAGTAGTATATGTAAGTCAAAAAATTTTTGAAGTAAAAAGAAAGCAACTGACCACCCACAATCCACATCTAAACCATAACAAGTGAATATTTCAATGTATTGTAGAAAAATATCAGTAGGAGAATAACTTACATAGCTTAAAATAAACTCGAACTTTGTTCTTCATTTATTTAGGCTATGCCTAGACTTGTAAGATACAGTGGCTTAAATAATTTATTGTTTTGATTCAATTATGATAGAAATGATTGAGTTATCTGAATGTTTTCCTCATAATTTGGTTTCTACATGTCTATATATCTCATTTCTATATGTATAAATGACAAAGAAGTAATTTCTGAATTCACTGATTCCCCATGCCGTCTTGGTGTCCTATAAATGAAAGACAAATTATTAGAGGCCAAGAAGTGGGCAGCATTCCAATTTTGGTTGAAAAAACTGGGAAATCATAATTTTATTAGTCACTAACTTAAAATGTTTCAAAGACAACAATAACAACAAACATAACATACCAATTCACAAATCGTTTTTTCAAACACTTAGGAATTAATACACATATCCTCTCTGTTTCGAGCTTTTCAAATCTGAACAGAAAATGTAGATTCCAGAATACCTCTGAAGAATGAAAAGGATTAAGTGGTTTGTGTTCTTGGGAAGACAAATATGCCACCTACGTCTGTGAGCAACAAGGGTTAGTACATTAATGACACCCATGGGTTTAGTTTGTTGGGTTTCTTTGCAGGAGGGGAGCTGTGGAAGAGGTTGTTTCATTTGCTTGTTTATTTTATAAGTGACCCCAAACTATGACTGAAAGAGCACCAAAACTCAAGGGCAAATCTATCCAGTTGAGTTAACTTGTAAATGACACTTATTTGGGAAGTTGAGAAACATATCTGCCTTTGATTTAAAACTCTTGACCAAAACAAAATGAAGATGCTTTAAGTCTACCCTACTCTTCTCAAGAATGAATTGGTTTTTGAATTGACATTTGCTCTTTAAATACAAAACTCACTGTTACCACTGGTACAGGTACTGACCAATCAGAAGAGAGGCCAGCCTCAAAACACCACCCTTTGGCTGAATCAATGGTATCTGCCAACTGTTACTGTTAGGCTTCCTCAATCCATTTCTCTTTTTGTCCAGAAAATCTTCATAAACCTTCAGAACTAAAAATAAAAATAACAGAAGTCATAATAAAAACAAAACAAAACAAAACAAAAAAAGAAAAAGAAAAAGAAAGGACTAGTTCCTCTGAGATCAAGAATAATATTATAGGGGTGCCTGGTGGCTCAATCGGTTAAGTGTTTGCCTTCAGCTCAGGTCATAATCCCAGGGTCCTGGGATCGAGCCCCGCACGGGGCTCCCTACTCAGTGGGGAGTCTGCTTCTTCCTTTCCTTGCCCCCCCCACCACTCGTGCTCTCTCTTGCTCAAATAAATAAAATAAAATCTTTTTTAAAAAAGAATAATATTATAGAATTATTGCCTATTCATTAAGAAGAATCCTGTTATTGATGCTAAAAATATCCAGGACACTGCAAGTCTATAATCTGAGGCTTGCTAAGTCCCTGAAAAACTAGGAATGTTAGGTTTTAGTCTAGTATTATTTATTTATTTATTTATTTATTTATTTTTTTTTTTTTAAAGATTTCATTTATTTATTCAACAGACACAGAGACAGCCAGCGAGAGAGGGAACACAAGCAACGGGAGTGGGAGAGGAAGAAGCAGGCTCATAGCAGAGGAGCCTGATGTGGGGCTCTATCCCATAATGCCGGGATCATGCCCTGAACCGAAGGCAGACGCTTAACCGCTGTGCCATCCAGGCGCCCCTAGTCTAGTATTTTTTTTTTTTTTAAGATTTTATTTATTTATGTGACGGAGAGACAGCCAGCGAGAGAGGGAACACAGCAGGGGGAGTGGGAGAGAAAGAAGCAGGCTCCCAGCAGAGGAGCCCAATGTGTGACTCGATCCTGGAACGCCGGGATCACGCCCTGAGCCGAAGGCAGACGCTTAATGACTGCGCTACCCAGGTGCCCCTAGTATTTTTTGTTATTATATCCCCATTT
The DNA here is from genome assembly GCF_002007445.2 of Ailuropoda melanoleuca. Taxonomy (NCBI): domain Eukaryota; kingdom Metazoa; phylum Chordata; class Mammalia; order Carnivora; family Ursidae; genus Ailuropoda; species Ailuropoda melanoleuca. Next base: position 41,431,600 of record NC_048219.1, read on the forward strand.
CTTAAAATATTTTCATAAATCATAATTTACGGGTCTGTTAACGTTAATGTCCATGGCGTATGAGTCTGTTTACTTTTTTTGATACTAGGAATTACTTCAACCAAGGAAAAAAAGTAGTCTAGATCATTGATAACAGGGCCCTAATGCTGCTTCTCCACAAAGGCTTGTAAGACAGTAGTGTTCATACACAGGATCTCACTAATTTTCTTAACCTTGTGAGATTGTCGCCAGACACCATAAAGAAATGTAGGCTCAGAGAGCTCAATGACTTGTTATTAGGCACACGTATAGTGAACGGTAGTGCACTGTGAACTCTGCCTTCCAGCACACACTAGTCTCAGAGAAAGGCAGAGTGAACTGGGAATACAGAGAAACTCCTGGGGCCATCGTTTCTGAATGGTTAGGAAATCACACAGAAAACTCATGTGCCTCCTCCCCCCATGCCTCCACCTTTAATATTTTCCACCTCGTATACTTGACTGTGGAAGTCAGTCTTCTGGGAGGAAATAAGGTGGTGTCCTTAGGAATATATTAGCTTGGGTGTGGGGAATTGGGTAGTGGAGGTGGAAGAAAGAATTGGTGCTGAGTAGCTGGTCCTGGTGTTGGCAAGATGACAAGTATAGATGTACCCCACCTCTTATCCAATGCTGGAACTTGTTCTCTGCTGCCTAGTCTCTGGTGCCCCCCAAATTTCCCAACCAAAGAGCCATCTCAATTCTCAGTGACTGAAAATGGTTCTGTTGATCTATTTACCATTCCTTGGTCCTAGTAAAAGATATGGTTGAGAACACTTTCACTCTGGGAGTAGACAAAAGAACCTTTGAAAAGGTCTATAAGAAGATCTGTGCTAATTGTTAACAGTGGTTATTCCTGGGAAGAGGAAGATTTTTCACTTTTAACAACTTCTATAGTATTTAAATTTTATGATGGCACAGTAGTTTGCATTAAAGAACACAACTAAATATCTTAAAATCTATATAAGCTCTATCAACTGCAATGAAAAAAAATCAGTATCTTTGCCTTTTGACATTTCTGATAAAAACTCTCATTGACGTCTATACTGTAACTTTCCTCTTCACAAATTTATGTAAAAAAGTACTTTGAAAGTCAGCACAAGATAATATTAACAGTCTACCATCCGAAGTTGTCAACGGACACCAGTTGGGTCTGTTGGGTCCTGGATCCCTCTGTAATTTGCTACATGACTTTAGGCAAATTACTCAACCTCTCTGGACCTTGGTTTCCTAGGATACAAGTAGACTAAATAATGCCCACAGGTTCTTCTTAATCATTGATTGATAGATTAGGTCATTATTTCTATTGTGTGGCATGGTTGCTAGTAGTCCCCTTGGTGTCATTCTCTTTGCTCTTTACTAGAACACCCAGCTACAAAAGATATTCCTCAGCCTTCCTTGTAGTCAATGCGATGTGAGCAGAACTGATATTTGCAACCTCTGGGTTGTGCCTTTAGAAGCAAAAAGCATGTCTTTCCCCCTGAATCTTGCCTCTTTTCTGCTTGCTCAGATGCTGACTGAGGATATGTATTAGCAATTCATCTACAACCACGAGAAGAGAGCAATACCATCATAAATGGCAGAGAGAGAAGGAACTTGAAACTTGAACCCTAAGAAGCTGCCTTATTATCCCTTTTTTTTTGTTGTTAGGATGTTTTATGAGAGAGTAATACACTTCCATCTTGTTAAAATTACTTTTGATAAGTTGGGCATTTGTTTTGGCAGTTAAAGTTGGAATTTGGAATTGCAAGGGAAAACTATGTTTATTCTACTCTGCCCAACTATGTTTCAATTTGCCTTTCTTTAATTCCTTAGTTTAACTGTGTCTACTCTTTTTAGTGGCACAGGTTCTCTGTGGATTTAAACAAACATGTGGTCCCAGAGCAGGAAATCACAATCATAAACTCTAAGTATATCCTAGTTATGACTGGTAGTCAGCTTGTTCTTACTGTTGGTTGATGGCCAGGTAATTATTCATATACATGTTTCATCAGACACATGGGATTGAGAATAGAGTGAAGGACTTGTTATCTTGTTCATCTTCTTATCTGCTATAGCATTCTGCACAGAGCCTAGCATACTGCAAATGTTCAATGAATAAATGCACGGCTAATGTTCTTGTGAGAGTGAGAGATGGTGTATCTAGTTAACTAAGGTAAGAACTCTGACCCCTGGCTTTTGTGGTTCTTATGACTCCACCTAGCTAGTCAGCTAGGGTGGTGGCTGCAGCATTTAGTTCGGCGATGGGTATATGACAAGGCCAGGTCAATCAGAAGCAATTATTACAAGATTTTCATTTGAAGTGTGGGCAAAGAAAAACTTTCATTCTGTCGGGGTTATAGTGTGGAGCTGCCAGCAAACATTCTGCTCCCAGAAGTGGAGAGCTTTCCTGGGAACGAGCCCACCTAGTGGAACAGAGCTCACTCAGAAGGAGAGGCCAAATCAGGATGACGTTGTCTCAGCCTCTGGATCCAGCTCTATCCATGAATTCTTCAATTAAGTGAGCCGATACATTACTCTTTTTGTTTAGTATGGTTTCAGTGCATCCTGACTAATAAATAACACATGGGTTTAGTGTTAGCTTGTTAGTCTTGGGGAATCATTTCACCTCTCTGAATACTGAGAGGTGGATTTGATTTCTAAAGTGCTTTTGAGCTGTACTTTCCATCATTCTTTCTCTGTGTGTATATGAATCAGTTAGGATAATGCTAGTTGCTCTAGCAGATAGACACTAGCAAAACAGGTCTCTGATTGGGAGCTGGCTCTCTTCCAAGTGAAGATTTAGGGTTTCATCTTGTGGTTATGCTATCTTCAACCTGAGGCCTCCCAGGTGACCATGTTTATTGTCATTAAGCCAGGGGAGTAGAAAAGAAAACAAAGATAGTTGATGTTATGGAGGGATGGAAGGTTATTGAATAGGTCTACAATTAGCACATATCACTTTTGTTCACATTCTGTTAGCTAAAACGTGATCACATTTAATTACAAACAAGGCTAGAAAATGTTCCAGGAAGAAGAAAAAATAGATTTGGTGAATAGCTACTCAGTGTCTGCCACAGTAAGCCCGACCCATGCTTAGTAGCTGTGTTCTGTACTTCTGATTCAAGTCGGCTAACATACATGTGCTCATTCTCATATCCCAGCAATGGCTCCTGTTGGTCCTGAAAGGGAATATAATTAAGAGAATTCACTGGGTCTAGCCATTAACAACTTGAATAAACAGGGGTGCCTGGCTGGTTCAGGTTGGTAGAACATGAGACTCTTGATCTCAGGGTCGAGTTCAAGTCCCATATTGGGCATAGAGCCTACTTAATTAAAAAAAACAAGTTGAATAAACAAAAGTTTATTTGATTGTGCAAAATACTGAAAAGAGTTCCATAGGTTTGATTGTACTCCTAGGCTTGGTTCCTGTGCAGAGGTAAGAGAGATGTTTGGACTTTCAGGCTGTGTTTACATTTGAAGTGGGGGACAGGGAAATATTGGATATCACAACTCTGCCGGACAGCAGCACATTTAAAGGGAAGTGATTGAGTTGGCAGCATTAGATGGAGCAGGAGAAGGGTGAATATTCAAGGGCAGCTCTCCTCCAAACTACCACCACTCTTGCCTACTGTGGCCTCCTTACGGGTTTCATGCCTCTTGCTCAGGCAGTGTGGAGTCTAGAGAAGTGACCTCCTGTCTCAAGACATGGTTTATACTTCCTTGAAATGACAAATTCATCTTATTTGGTATCTTTCAACTTGTTTAAGGATTATTTTCCACTATGGTGAAACAAACCAAAACCCACATTTAAAAAGAGAAATTTTCTACGGATTTGCAATATTTAAAAAGTCCTATACAGAAATGCATGACCTTGACCACCCAGCTCCTCTTTTCTCACTTCACTGTCTTTATCTTATGCATTACCATATTTATGCTTCTGTTTGAGTCTCTGTGGCTTAAGGCAGCATTTGATTTTTTCCTTAGCTCCTTTTTGTGCATAATGCTTTCTTTCATACTTCCCTAGGCTATGTGATTCTGAGTTAACATCTTCCATATAACATTCCTCTCCAGACACAACCCAAACTCTCATCTTGGAGGGCAGCTCCTGCTCAGATTGCCAACATCACTGGGGTAAGTTCCACACACATTCTGTAACACTGTATCAGCTTTTATCACTTTGATAGTCCAGTTTGATAGTATTTGTATTTTTGCTGGCCCATCACACTCACCCTCCCAGCTTCTGGTAACAGAGTCCAACATAGGAGTTATCAAATGACCAAATAAGCTTTATGGTCCCAACGGACTTCAGTGTAAATCTACTTTTCAACCTCTGCCAGAGACATGTGAAGAAAAAGATTTAAAACAAAACAAAACAAAACAAAACATGCCCCTTTCTGAGTATCTCAATCAGTTGTATGCTTCTTGCATTTAAAAGAAAAGTGCAAGTGTGAATATATAACACACTGAGTTTGTTTGGCTAGAAAAAGGTCCACAATGTTCTATGTGCACACTGTGACTTCAGGGAGAAGGATCCTCAAGTAGTTTTTTTTTTTTTTCCTACAAAAAGTCTACATAAAGTTGACACCATTTTCAATAGTGAAATCATCTTTGTTCCCTGTGTACTATTGATTGAAGAAGGCAAACTTGAATGGGCTTGATGCGAGGGAGGCCAAGGGACCTGAGAGGACTTGGCAATACCACTGCCCAGTAAAGGCACATGGAGAGGGGGAGACACGGAACCCAGACTATATTCCAAAAAACACTGAACTCTAATCTGCTGAAAGTACAGGATTAGAGCCAACAGTGACTGTACAGCTCTCCAGTCACACCTCCATGTTAATTTCATTACCTAAAATACTTAGAATGGACTCTTATTACTAAAGGCAATCTCAACTGACTGTTCATTGCAATCTTTAAAAGCTTTACTAATACAATTAATGTTCCCCACTTCTTCCTAAGAAATAATACATGTACATATATAAAAATATTATATAATTTTGTTATTTTATGTGAAAAAATATGAAGAATATATATAAAGAAAAATATAAGATAGGTATTACCTAGACTTAGTTATATATCCTTGGGTTACCCAGGATAGTTCTGGTTTACACCTATTATCCTGGCCTCATCATTAACAATGTCACTTCAATCTCAGAAGTCACTGTAACTAGATTAAATGCAAAAGGGATCTTGCATAAGATACAGGATAATTAAATGTTGCAATGGGGTGGGGATATCAGAAGAGGTTATATAATTTTCTTTGCTGGAAGTTGCTAAAACTAATAGTCAATTTAAGGTTCTAAGAAAATTTGTCATATCCAGAAGGCTGGACAATGACTAATGTTCCTGGTGCTGTCAGAAACACATAAATTTCAAAATAGGTCCTGGGTAGACTGACAGTCATAGGGATATAAATTCATGTTAAATATTTCCAGAAGTTCCTAACTTATGCTTGGGTTATCTTCATATTGGGCCTAATGTCTTTCTTAGTTACATTGTTTTTGCTTACATTTGTTTTCTTAAAACACAAGCAGGTGTCAGGGTCTACTTGGTGTCTCTAGAACAGTCTCTGAGTTGTTCCCACTTGCCTGTCATATTGCCAGCACCCCCAGGAAAAAGTCACAGAGGGCAGAGCATACCAGGGCTTGAAAACTGAAAATGGAAGGCTATCGGTGCCCCTTGACTTCTGATCCAATAGCTTTTTGCTAAAGCTGTCTTCATCAGTTTCAGAGTAAGATGTAGCTCATATACCCTACTTCCTGGTGCTTCATTTCATTCTATGGCTTAAATATAAGCTCTTGCCTTCTTAGTTTTTGTGGTACAGACAGCTAACTGGTCCCCAATATCTATTCTCTCTTTTCCTATGGTGATAGTGCCTTTCCCCTGTCTTCCACACTGTGGTTGGTAATGTGGCTGCCGGCTAGAGAGGAAGCACATTCACCAGCCCCTTGGAAGCCAGGTGTGGTCACCTTCTGTCTTTCATTATTTAATGTAAGCAGAAGGTGTATATATTATTTCCATATTATTTGCTTAAAGGAAACTTCTTGCCCTGGACTTTTTCTCTTCCCTTCCTGCCAGCCACCCAGCTCTGACCATGCAGATAAGGACAGTGACCGAGGGCCCTGCTACCCAAGGTGTGGTCTTTGGATTGACAGCATCAGTGGCACCTGGGTGCTTTTTATTTCTTTTTATTATTTGCAAGCTTATTTATTTATTTTAGTATCTACACCCAACATGGGGTTCAAACTCATGATCCTGAGATCAAGAGTCACATGCTCTTCCAACAGCCAGCCAGGCACCCCTTACCTAGATTCTTTTTAGAAATGCAGAATCTTGGGGCACCTGGGTGGCTCAGTCGTTAGGCGTCTGCTTTAGGCCCAGGGTCTTCGGATCAAGCCCCACATCTGGCTCCCTGCTCAGCAGGAAGCCTGCTTCTCCCTCTCCCACTCCCTCTGCTGGTGTTCCCTCTCTCACTGTGTCTTTCCCAGTCAAATAAATAAATAAATAAATAAATAAAATCTTAAAAAAAAGAAAACAAGAAATACAGAATCTTGGGCCTCATTCTAGGCCCACCAAACCAAACTCTGCATTTTAGCAAGATCCTCAGGTGATTTCAATGCACACTAACATTTGAGAAGTACTGCTTTAGTCAGGGATGATGGAGCAAAAGGATGGAAGTAATCTAGGTCTCAATTATTTCATTAGAGCACAGCTGTCTCCTAGCCTGATCTGCCTACCTGTAGACCATTATGAGAGAGCAGATACACTTGTATCTTATTTAAGCCACTGAATCTGGAGGTCCCCCCCCTTTTTTTTTGACCTCTAACTTATATAGTTTTTATTCCTGGTGATAGCAAACCTCCTTTTTATTTATTTATTTATTTATTTATTTATTTATTTATTTATTTATTTTTTTAAAGATTTTATTTATTTATTCGACAGAGAGAGAGACAGCCAGCGAGAGAGGGAACACAAGCAGGGGAGTGGGAGAAGGAAGAAGCAGGCTCATTGCAGAAGAGCCTGATGTGGGGCTTGATCCCAGAACGCCGGGATCACGCCCTGAGCCGAAGGCAGACGCCCAACCGCTGTGCCACCCAGGCGCCCCAATTTATTTATTTTTTTAATAAAGATTTTATTTTATTTATTTGACAGAGACAGCCAGCGAGAGGGAACACAAGCAGGGGGAGTGGGAGAGGAAGAAGCAGGCTCCTAGCGGAGGAGCCTGATGTGGGGCTTGATCCCACCCTGGGATCACGCCCTGAGCCAAAGGCAGAGGCTTAACGACTGTGCCACCCAGGTGCCCTGCAAACCTCCTTTTTAAACCTCTGCTGAAGTTGTATGGAGAAATAGATAAGAAAGGATATTTCCTTTCCGAATATTCTGGAGTACTCACTCTCCCTCTTAGGAGAATATCTAAATTTAACTCAATCTATGTTGATTTATCTGGGACTGGGAGAGTGGGGAGTGCTCTTACCCCATCCTCCTGAGTATCACTCTGCATATTGCAATGATCATTTTTGGTCTCCTTGAGGATGCTGAGTTAAGAAGCTTAATATAAATATTAAATGAACTGAATACACAATGTCTCCGGAGATGGTTTCATCATTTTTTTTTCCAGAAGACCCAAATCCTAACTAGCAGCATTAATCAAATAGGCCACATTCATTTTAAAGTACATTAGGGCATGCATGCTCTCATTTTAATATATAGACTCTCAGACACTATTTAATTTAACAATCACCATTTCTCCTTACTTCTTCCTTCCCATCTCTGGTTTGGTAAATGTGTTCTCTAGACTTGCAATTCCCCTGCTTTAATCCAACAAATATTTACTTAATGCTTCTGAAGTGCTAAGCATTATATTAAACGATAGAAAATAGTAGTGAATTAGATAAAACAGAGCTGGCCATGTATAGCTTCCAGTCTAATTGGGCCGAAGACCAATGAACAAGTAATTACACAGCTGAAGAATGGTAAAAAGTGGAAAGTACTTAACATACTTGCAGTAATGTCCATTGACTCAATACATGGAGAAATAAATTAATCATTAACACCTTGACTCCATGCCTCTATGGAAATAAAGAGCACTGTTCCTTTATCTTTCCCTTTCCTGCCTCCCTCATTGCTTTGGGTTCATACTGGCCTTTGGGCTTGTGCAACAGAAGCTGGATAATTAACCAGCTAAAAATAAGGGCTTACAGTTAATGCACATGGAAAATGACTGGAAAGGAACTTGGCAAATGAAAATAGTTGTGGCTTATTTTATTCTTTTCCTTGTCATTAAAATATTGATTGTACAATACATTAAAACTGGGACTGAAAAGGACATGTTTGTGTGTGTGTGTGTGTGTGTGTGAGTGTGTGTGTGTTAATCTTTATCACTTTATAAGGGAAGTGAGGTTGCATTTCCTGTGCAGTACCAATATCTCACTGGGGTCTACTGGGACCCACTAATGTCCTTTTCCTTCCTTCTTGCCTAATGCAAACAAGCCACTGTGACATCCAGTTTCTGGTATTTGGTCTACAGAGGGCCAGCTTTCTGTTTCTGTATTGCCAAACAGCTGCGTTTTCAATGCTATCTTCACCTACCTAGTATTCACATCTGGTAGTCTTCTCTGAGGGCATCAACCCAAGGTCGAGGCCTTTTCCACAACATCACTGATCTTCCTTGAAAATCCATGAATAGTAGATAGGTCAGAGAGTGGAGTGGTAATTGACAGAGAGGCAGTTGCATAGGACAGGAGATAAAAGCTGAGACAAACAAAACTATCACTATGGGATAGCCCCTTCTGAGGCTAGGGTTCTGCCCAGGGACCTGTGGATCAATTGCAGAATAAGGAACATCCTCCAAATTAGTGGTTTAAAATCACAATCATCATGTTTGTGTTTATGATTCTCTGATTTGGGCAGGTCCTGGTGGCAGCAGCTTCTCTCTGCTCCATATGGGATTGGTTGGGGGGGCTCACCTGGGCTGGAAGGGCTCAGCTAGTTTCCCTCACAGTCTGAAGCTCCAGCTGCAGTGTGGCTGGAATGGCCAGGGATGGCCAGGCCGACTTCTCTCCATATGGCTTCTCTGTCTGGCAGGGCAGACGGGCTCCTTTACATGGTGTCTCAGGGCTCCCAAGAGAGTGAGAACACAAGTTTCAATGCTCCATGAAACTTAGTGCACTGTTATTTCTGTTCCATTCTCTTGGTCCAAGCAAGTCACAAGGCCCCCCCCCCGATTTAAGGGAAAAGAAAATAGACTACTACTTCTAGATGAGAGACTCAGCCGACGTGTGGGAAAAGGAGAGGTTGTTGGTGGCCATCTTTGCAGATAATCTACCACGTACTATATGGTGCCCTCAGTAAGACTCACAGAAAACCCACCGAGCATTTACAACCGTCATGAAGATTACAGTGCAGAGGGGAGATTCATGCCACCAATTGTGTGTAGGTAGAAACATGAAGTTATCCTACTTGTCTTTAAGATTATGATTATGACTACTACCACTACAAGGTCTAAAATGTTAACCTTAACAAGTTATTCACATCAACCGGTGAGGTTTGTGCCATTTCTTAACTTACAAATGAAAAAAACTGAGGCTTTTTTCCTTTTCGTATCTTCTCATTTAACCTATATTTTCTTAGAACTTATATGTATTTATATTTTTCTTTATTCAGTTATTGGATTTGTTTTGGTTCATTTTTGTATTCTTTTAATCTGTCCTGTGAGGTGGATATATAAATAAATAGTTTGCTACATAAATATGTTGCTATTTATCTATCTTAAACCAGGTTCAGGGGGCATCTGGGTGGCTCAGTCGGTTAAGTGTCAGATTTTTTATTTTGCCTCAGGTCATGATCTCAGGGTTGTGGGACTGAGCCCTGTGCTGAGCCCTGTGTTGGGCTTCATGCTCAGCAGGGAATCTGCCTGAGATTCTCTCTCTCCTTCTCCCCCTGTGCCCCTGCCATGCTCTCTCTCTCTAAAAAAACAAAACAAAAAATAAACCAGTTTCAGCTTTAGTGACTTGATCAATATTGCGTGCTTAATGTAAGACAGAACATGACCCAGTATTTTTCTGGATCCAAGAGCTAAAATAATAAAATCCTAAGTGTATTCTCCATTTTAGATGTTCTTAAACTCCTGGGTCACACAAGGCTCACATGATTATTAAACACAGAGAAAACTGAACATAGTAAATAATTTTATAAAGTAATATATCAACTTCAGTTTACTTGAATTATATTCAGTAAATATTTATTAAATGATTAGTTGGTGCAAGGATCTGTGTGCTTGGAGCACATCAGTGAACAAAACAGATATTTTTGCTTGTGGAGAACTAAATTTCTAAAAATGGCATCTTTTAAATAGAAATAAGAAATAATTTTATAGTGGGGCTCCTGGGTGGCTCAGTCGGCTACATGTCTGCCTTCTGCTTGGGTCATGATCCTGGGGTCCTAGGATTCAGTCCCGCATTGGGCTCCCTGCTTAGCTAGGAGTCTGCTTCTCCCTCTACCCTTCCTCCTCTCCCCCGGCTTGTGCTCTCTCTCTCTGGCTCACTCTCTCTCTCAAATAAATAACTAAAATCTTTTCAAAAAAACCAAAGACTTATTGTCCAAAAAAGGATTTGTGAATGTATTTGGGCAGGAGATTGAGTAAGAGTTTATAATGAAGATTTTATGGTAGCATCTTTTTTTTTTTTTTTTAATTTTATCAAAGGAAATTGAACTTTGGCATTCCTTCCCAGGAATCTGTGTGAGCTTTACCCCTGGCAATATCTCTCTCAGCCTTGCATTCCTCTGGGCATTTGAATTATAGCAATGATTTTTTACACAGATTCACAGTTCATAATTTAAGGATTTCTACATGTTTCCTACCAAGACTTTGTCCTTTCAGGCAGAGTCTGAGAAGAGACTCTCAACATTTCATGATGATCTTTCATTTATTCTTATCCTTCAAAGTTGAATGCAGATTTGGGTTGAAGTTAAATAAACATCCATTTGAAGATATAGATCTGCCATTTAGGGGATATCTTTTATCATCTCACAATCTTATTTATCACTTTTTTGGTTTCTGTTTTTCACTTGTTATAAAATTAGAAGGAAAAATGCAATAAACTATTCATAGAACAAACAAAAATTGTCACCATCCTGGCAAGAGATGCGGCCATTTGAGAGTTCAAATTCTTGCTCATTGGATGATGTGTAGAAATCTAAAATTAGCTCAGAATTGTCATCTTAGGAGTGCCAATGTGTAGTGTATGCAATTTCATGCATTGAAAAAATACAAATATGAAAATTTGAGAACCACCTTCATAAGAACAGCTTATGATCCCAGAGTTCTTATGATTCAGCTAAGAAGGCCAGACAGATACTGTAAAATGAGAGGTCACAATGCAGGGCAGCATAGGACAAAAGGCAAAGAAATGATACGGAGACTAATGGATGGGGCAGGAAACAGGATGTTTTGATGCAGATGATGTACGAGGTGCTTGAAAACATTGAATCATCTAATCCTCCCTACAACAGTTTTACTGATTAGAATGTTGAATGGAACACAACACCCATAGGAAATGCTTATAGACACATGATGAGAGAGAAATAAATCAGTTTGTCTAACTTCAAAGCTCAAATAATTAACATTTGAATTTATCAACAATTCAAAATGTGCTGACTTCAACTGAATTGAACATTTTCCAGGTCTTTCTAGCTTTTTCACAAGGCTTTGAAAATACCACAAAGGAATGTACCTGGAATTAGAAACACCTGAGTTCGAACCCTGATTCCACCATTTCCTAGCATTTTCAGCAAGTCAGTTTTCACATCTTTAAGTGGAAAGGATGATACTCACCACACATGGAACCTATGGGCTTAATGAGACACCTTGGTGAACGGGACTTGCAAAGCGCCTGGTAAACAGAAGGTTCTGAGTACTGAGTAAATGAATACAAGTTGAACCTGGCATGATTGTTATTCCCGTTCCATCCGAATCTGGAAACAATAGACAAAAATGAACAGTTATCCCAGTCTGGTTCTTACATGTTCACAGGCTCAAGAAGGAGCTTGAAATAGTTTTCTAAATGAGGTTTGGGAATTCTTTGTGGATTTTAATTACCCATCCTATTGCTGGACCTCATTAGCAGACGTAATTGAAAACTGACTCTGTATAATAAGGACAACTGGAATCTCCAGCTCTGAGGTAGTTACTGTGGGGTTACTCATTCCCTGTTCTCTCAGAACACACTGGCAGCCCTCCCTCAAACACATCACCTTAGAAGCTGGGGAGAAAGAACTGAAATTCTTCCATTGCTGTATTTCCTATGATTTCAGCCTAGGTAGGAGCTTTTGTTTCATACCATATTTGTGTAACATGTAGATAAGCAGTGGCAACATAAAAGGCCTTAGAGGGGCATCTGGGTGGCTCAGCTGGTTACTTGTCTGACTCTTGATTTTGGCTTGGGTCATGATTTCAGTGTTGTGAGATTGAGCCCCATGTTGGGCTCCCCGCTGGCCATGGAGCCTGTTTGGGATTCTCTCTCTGCACCCCATATCTCTCTCTTAAAAAAAGAAAAAAAATGCCCTTAGAGAAATCCTTGACATTGGCTTCCTTACTCAGAACACGTATTCTTATTGGAGGATGTTATTGCCAAGGAGGTGAAAATTGGTTCTTAGAAGATGAGTAAACCAGATACTACAATGGTCTGTGTCACTTCACAGTACATCCATACATAACCAGTATATCTGTGGTATTAAAAGTTTATGGAGAGGGGACAGTTAGGGGAAAAAACAAGTCTAAAAAGGCTCTTCAAGGAAGGTGATAGTGGAAGAAAATAAAAAGGTTCACAAACACTGCCTTAGAGAAAACATAAAATTCTCCATCTCAGCTTTTGATTCCAGGAAGAAGACAGGAGACAGGACTCTTCTTGGTGCTCCATTCTATGGCAGCAATTTCAATGGTTCCAGTTCATCATGATAGTGGTTAAAGAGAAGGGCTCTGAAGACAGGCTACTTGGTTTGAAGCCCTGGTCTACCATATACAGTAGTGTGATCTTGAGCCAGTTAACTAACCTTTCTGCACCTCATTTTTTGGTTTCATTTTTAAAATGACTATTATGATACCTGACATGTAAGGTTGTTAGGGATGTAGGACCCAGCCAACATGTATGTGTATGTATGTGTGTGTGTGTGTGTGTATATATATATATATATATATATATATATATGTATGTATTTTAAAGATTTATTTATTTTAAGGGGGGGAGGAGGGACAGAGGGAGAGTAATCCTCAAGCGGACTCCCCACTGAGAACAGAGTCGGATCCCAGAATCTTGAGATCATGACCTGAACTGAAATCAAGAGCAGGATGTTTAACCTACCGATCCACCCAGGCGCCCGACCTCCAGCCTATATTCTGTGAAAGAGTCAGCAGAAGTCACTCCTGGCTTTATGAAAGAGTTCTGGTGTTCTTTATTCCACATCCTCTAGATAACCAAGGCCAGGCAACATCCTCTTTTTTTTTTTTTTTTTTGACTGTGAGAGTTTTTTGAAAAATATAGAATATATAGAAATAGAATATAGAAAAACAGACATCTTTTCCCACAACATGAGAAGTTAACTTATGTTAGCATTTTGTCATATTTCCTTTAGCCTTTTTTATGCATAAAAATTTTCAATTACATAAAGAATACATTTATATTTATATTTGTATTTATATTTATATACACATGTTCCCTCTGGTCCTACATTGTGAAGCAAACTTTTTAAAAGTGCCTACTGTCTGCCAGGCATAATTTCCTTACAGGTTTCCTTTCTGAACGGGTAGCCTGAGAGACTTAGCTATCTTGGGAAGCATAATCTTCTACCCAGATAAGGTAAATGTCGTCATTCAGGTTAAGACCCAAATGACATTTTCTTCATTTAATGAAACAATATTTCTTGCGCACCTACTGCGTCGGAGATGTTTCTGAACTGCGAGAAGAACTATAGCATCGGACCCAGAAGTCAGCTTTTCAAAATGACAATCCGGGTAACTGTGAGACAGGGACCATGGAAACAAGCTCCTTGTGAAAAACATTACGCACCTGAGGTGCTTTCTGTTGGCTGTTGTTGTTAAACCACTTCTCTTAACAGGGCAGAACCAGGATGCGGCCAAGGTGGGACCCTATAGACAAGCTGGACTTAAAACAGAGGAGCCTCAGCTGCAAAAATCACCAATAAGCTTCCGCAGTTGCCTACTGATATCGACCAATCAGGACGAGGCCCTTCCAACCAATCAGGACAAAGTATTTTTTCCTGGCCCTGGTTAACGGGTTGTACGCAGTGGGAACCTGAGCCGGCGCTTTGTCTAGATAAGCAGGGCCTTCCTGCTGTTGTGGGAGGCCTGCATAACTATTTTGTTATTGTTGTCTCCCTTCAGCCCCAGCTCTAACCACTGCAAAGCTTTGCCCGTGCCTTTGATTTTTGGTTCCAGCCTCATTTCTATTGTTGTCGGGCCCAAGAACCCACTCCCTTAAGGGCTAGAGTGAGTGAAATCAGTCTCCCAGTTTGGGGTGGCATTCCAGATATTTCTCACAAATGCTAATGAATAACTCACTTCCCATATTAATAACGAATCCAATGGTGGCATTTGCAGATGACTCAGTCCTTTTGTCTTACAGTGTAGATCGCGGCAAAGGAAGACGTGAGCCTTGAGCCGCTGGTTTAGGAGGAGACCTGGGAACCACACTGGTTTGCGCACGGGCCAAGAGACCTGGCAGTGGGGAATTCTGTGGTCAGCAAATGCCTAGGAGGCAAAGGAGTCAAAGTCTTGAGTCCTGAGTGAGGCAGCCTTTGGAAGCTGATGTTACTTGGGTTCCTCAGGCCCTAGGCTGTGACCCAAGGGACTGGAATCTTATGTAGATGTTAGAGGGCCTGCCTGCCCTGTCTTTAGGTGTGGTTGTCTACTCTTTCAGTGGAGCCAAGGAGACAATTTGTTTAGATAACAGAGGTTTGTAAGATAATGGCCACTGCCTAAAATGGCATGTTCTCTCCTGGGGGTAACTGTTAGATCTTGGAATTCCGCTAAGAGGAGGAAACAATATGTACTGCTATTGCAGAGGTCTGGAAAACAGAGCTGTGCAGTGCACCACCCGGTTTTAATTATGGCCTGAATGTTCTCTTCTTTCTCTCTCTTCTTACTTTAAGAGCAAAAATAAATATTTTAAATGTTTTGGTATAATCTAGTAAACTGTAAGGATTGATACTAATAATGATAATAACAATACCATCTACCATGTATGAAGTGCTTCTCAAGGCCAGGCTCAGGGTAAGGCTACTCTCACAACAGCACCAAGAAGGGGGAGGAGGTATTTCCATTTTACAAATGAGACCATTTCACGAACTCCCATCATGCAGACATTTTCTGAGACACTTCTCTGTACTAGGTCCTGTGCCCTTGTCTCAGAGTCTACAATCTACCACAACTAACAAGGGAAAATGCTGTAACTAGAAAACATTTTTATTTTGCTTACTGGAAATTGATGGAGGAAAAGAGACGAAATGCTACACAGTACTGGCTTTTCAGCACATGTCAAAGAAAAAAAAAAGGTCTCATTAAGTTTGTTTCTATTTCCAAATGAATTCCTTGGGTGGGGAGGGGATGGGAAGGAGAATACATGAAGCTAAATGTATTTGTAGAACTGTGCAGAAAAAACTCCCCGCTTAGTGCTTCTTTCTTTTTTTTCCAGCACTCTTTCCTGGGCAAGTGTCCTAGTGCTTGGTGCTAACCTATCATAGAACAGTGCCCGCAAAGCATTTACTTATCTGTCTCCAACAGACTGTAAACCAATTGTAGTCAGAGGTGGAAGATATCTTATTTACCTTTTTTCCTCCCAGTACTTGGGGCTTTTTAAGGATTTTATTTATTTATTTGAGGGGGGAGGGGCAGAGGGAGAGAAAGAATTCCAAGCAGACTCCACCCTGAGTGTGGAGCCCTGGAGCTCTGCCAGGGAGCCCATGTGAGGGAGCCCAAGACCCTAGATCGTGACCAGAGCAGAAATCAAGAGTCTGTTGCTCATCCGACTAAGCCACCAAGGCACCCTGGGGCACTTTTAAAAGCTCATTTAATTTCATTAAAATGAACAGATCAATGAATGGATACATGGATTTCTCTTACATGATTCACCTGCACACATGGACATGGACTCACAGGTTCATAGAGAGGACAAAATCACGTAACATTCATATATATTCCCAGAGGAAGAAAGAACACTGTTGTCATTACTGATGGCCTCCCTTTGGTGGTGCAACTGTCTTGTATGGTCACCTCTTCCATCCCTCCTCTCCCAAGCCCAATTGTACCAGCTCAGCTCCTTCTACTACCACCACCATTCTAGCACCCTCTCTCGGCTGACCCAGGAGACACTAAGCTTACTGACAAGCTAATCTAAAAGTATGCCCAGAATAAGACCACAGCAATTTCTGGAAGTCCTGACATTTTGACTCTGTATGGCCTTGGAAGGGATTTTGCCCATCATTTGTTGCCTATTAGGGGAAACTCTTATTAGGGGACATTTTCAAGTGGGTAAGAGAGAGGCTCCTAAAAGAGTGAGTTAGATCCAGATGTGAAGACTGCTGAGCTTCCTCAGTGTTCAGGTAGATGTGAGGGATCAGAGGAACTAAACTTACGGCATGTCTTTGATGTCCTAGACTCTCTGCTGGATGCTTAAATGAGAGGGCTCTTCTAATTGCTGGGAAAATGAAAGTTTCCACATAGGTTCTAGGCTTCTCATCTTGTAGATGAGGTAGCTAAGGCTGAGAAAGGGAAGGGATATGCCCAAAGCAGATAGTTAAGAACTGACCACCTTAGGAACCGTTCAGATTCATCATGCTGGGGCCATTAGGTAAGTTTTCTTCCTACCTGATATCTATTATATATACACAAAATACTGTCCTTAGTATTACTGGTCATCCAAAGACAGGGAAGATCTAGTCTTTGTCTTTAAAACACATATATTAGAATATTAGAATACGAGGGAGTAAGATAAGAGCACATATCATTATATCTGCAGAAATGCTCTAAAAGAGTTAGCAAATCTCTTGAGAAGTTAGAAGACAGGGTGAACGTGTCCTAATGAAGGAAAAAATGTACCATTTGAGCTGGGCCTTAAGGGTGAGTGTTATTTCCCTAGGAGGAGATGACGCTGGCAGGGTGGAAAAACTTTCTTCTAGCTCTTATGTTCAGTAGCTGTGAGGCATGTGAATTAAATTGACAAAAGACAGATTAGAACGAGAAAAGACAGATTTTTATTTCTATACATAATTATGGGAGTTTATAGGAAAAATGTGACTCCGATCCAATAAGCCTTTTTATGACTTAACCATGGATGTAAAAGGTGTCCCCCAAAAAGGTGCAGAAGATGCATCCATGATCCAAAGTCACCCCTAAAGAGAAAAGAGAAAGAAAGACCCTTATTGTCACAGGCAGTCTCCAAGCTAGCAAGGCAATGAGGAAAGATAGACAAATCCCCTAAGAGCTGGCAATGGTCAGGAGGGCACCTGCTACAGATCGGGTGCCTAGGCTCCCACATTTCTGTTTAGTTGATTATAGATTTCTGGGGCCCTTAACCTGATGGTTGGCTGCCTGCAGATGCAGGTTCAACAATCTGCTCCCCCTGGCAGGTTGAAACTCAGAGCAAATGCTCTCACTGAATTCAAGCCAAGCTCTTAGAACACAAAATGGGACAAATAGGATACAATGGCTATCTTTGGTAGGGAAAAGATACATAATCAAGAATAGCCAAAACTGAGAGTCACCCAAAGGTTAAAGTACCCCGAAATTAGTTCCTTCAAGTGTTTCCTCCTGCCAATCTAAATTTAGAAAGAAAAGGCAAAAAGAAAGTCTTAGTGCTCTTGTCCAACTGGACTCTAAGCAGAAACCCAGGAGACAGACTGAAAAAGAAACTTACTGTTGCCAGCTTCATCAGAGGTCTTGGGGTCTCAGCTTCAGTCTCTGGAACAAGCAGGGGAGTCCCAACCATCCTATCCTTCTTGCCAAGCTGTCAGGGAAGAAAAGATTTTTCTTTATCCTCTTGGGTTAAGTACCTGGGGATATGCAAATTCAACAAAAGGCAGATTAGCAAGAGGAAAGACAGATTCTTATTCATATACATACACTATACACACGGGAGTTCACAGAAAAATGTGACTCAGGGAGGTGGTTAGAATTTGGAGCTTGCCTGCTATCTTAACAAGGGAAGGTGGGGGAAAGACACTTATTGAAAAACAAACGACTTTTAAGAAAGATAAATGGGCCCTTATGAGAATAGATAGGCGATATGACAGTTCTGTGAAAATATCTGTTTAAATGGGGTGCTGATTTCTATTCACTAGTGATTAGGAGTCAAGCTTTCCTGGTTGCTCCTAAGGCGAAGGGGATTTATGCCAGTTGAGTTCTCCTGAGTTCTTTTGGGAAGCTCTGCTCTCGGGCAGATAAGGGAATTAAGGAAAAAAGCCTTCTCAAATGCCTTCAGTTCAACAATTTTTATGCCACAGTGAAGTATTCTAGGCCCCTTTAATGTAAAGAAAGGCGATAATGTCTTTTTTTTTTTTTTCGAAAAGCAATAATGTCTTAATACTTATTATTGCTTTATGAAAACTGTGCTGGATACATCTTAGCTTAAATTAAGCAGGATGTTTTCATAGGGCACTTGTGGCTCCCTGGCATTTGGAAACTTGAAAAAGCCCACCCTGAAGCTTACAGCGTCTTCTTCTCCTTCTGTTCATCATCTTCATCATCATCTTGCTCACTCTTCTCTAAGCCTGAGGCTGGAAGTGAACTGAGTGTGAGGAATAGGCATAAAGGTCAGCATTAGATTTGCAGATGAAGACTGGCACATTACTTGATTTTTATTTATTTTTAATTTTTGAAAAAGATTTTACTATGTAAAGTAATCTCTACCCCCCAACATGGGGCTTGAACTCACCACCCCAAGGTCAAGAGTTGTATGCTCTCCTGACTGAGCCAACCAGGTGCCCCTGTCTTCCAGAGATGCTGACCTAAAAGGAACATGCCCAAGCAAACTGACAGGACCATTTAAAATCCAGTTCCTAGAGGGATGAATCTAAGGTTTATAATCTAGATAGGTTTATAAAATACAAATTGGTGATTGGATAGAAGAATGAATCTCTGGGTCCTCATATCCAGGAGCTATGGCCCTGACTTGCAAATCTCAGGCTCCAATGTGGAATGATGAATTTTCTAAGAAGAAACACAGGTTTAGATTTAACTATTGGAAATGAGGGCAGCACTACATCAAAAGGGACCCCTGGAGTGAGAAGCATTAAAAATAAATTTTTTTTCTGAAATTATATGAGTCTTGGATTTTGATATGTTCTGCAACTGACACCCAATGAGTCCTTAGGGTAGGAAGATAGTACTTTCTTTTCCCCTTAAATGTCTTAGACTAATTTGGGAAAAAGAAAAAGATATAATTATTACATTAACAATTTTTTTAGATTTAACAAACTCCAAATAATCTAGCCTAGTAAATGTTCTTAAAATTCTTGCTTCAAAGAAGAATAATAACCATTAAAATGTGATTATTGATATTTTCATGATTTTTGAAGTCTTTTCGTGGATATTTTATTTGAAAACAATAGTATCAACTTAGTATATTCATGGGTGACTTGTAAATTGGCAAATCTAAAGAAATAGGCCAGTGCTTGAAAACAGGTTTTTCAAATTAATCTTTTTTCCTGATGACAGTGTTTAAACATGAATCTGTCACACAAGCACTTTCCTGTAATAGTCCGAAGTGAAGAAAACGACAAAGATATTTTACAATAAAGTGAAAATTAAAAATGAAATAAAAATACACAGTAGGACCACTGCTAGACTTTAAGGAGCATTTGTGGAAATTTGAAGAAAGCTCCCTTTCTTTAGCATGTGCATAGCAGGACCACAGAGCCCATAGTGTGGCAAGAGAAGCATGGGCTGGATTTCAGGCCCCGTACCCTTTCCACTGGTGCCCTTGTATAAGGCACAACCTGCCCAACGTGATGTGTCCAGCCTGCAGAATACATGAAAATACACAGCCGTGGGGCACCTGGGTGGCTCGGTCGGTTAAGCGTCCGCCTTCAGTTCAGGTCATGATCTCAGGGTCCTGGTATCAAGTCCCACATCAGGCTCCCTGCTGTCTCTCTGCACTCTCTCAAATAAATAAATAAGATCTTTGGGGAAAAAAAAAAAAGAAAATACACTGGTGTTTGTGTACATAAATATACACGCATATAGACACACACACTTATATAGACTATCTCTAAAAAGATACACAAGGAACTGATAACATTATGTGCCTCTAGAGAGGAGAACTGGTGAGGAAGTAGGAAGCAGACATGTTTCCTCAAATATCCTTTGGTGTTTTCTGAATTGTATGATTATTGTATGTATGTATTACTTATTAAAAAACCATAAAATTTTTAAAGGAGTTTTTATTTTGAAGTAGGGGATAAAGCAAATACATAAAGGAATCTTAGAAAACACAGTGTATGGGATAATGAGCGGGTTGTGGCCATCAAGAGTAGTGTGGGCACCTCTATTTGGGAGGATCAAGAAAGGGGAGTGGCTTTGGTCATCTGTTTTGGGGTCTGGAAAATATTTCGGTTACCAGACAGTGGGAAGACTGAAGGAGGCATTTCAAGGGGGAGAGGGAATGGTAAGAGCAAAAACCAAGGGTTAGCTAGGGGACTCACCTCCAGTAGGTCAGGTTGTAGCATAGTGGCCTGGGAGTGACTGTTCAGGGAGGGATGGTGGATAACGTTGACACAAGTCTGAAATCATATCTGGAAGACTTTGGTTTCTAGGCTGAGGCATATAACATTTGCACAACATAAATAAATGAAAGATTTGTAGCTAGAGATGACATCAAATCTCTTCCTAACAGGTTTACATATTATAGTTTTTCTTGGAAAAGGGAAAATTTTTAAAAAAGTGCTTATTGATTAGCAAATGCTGGCAATATTATGTCAGTTTTCTGAGGTTGTATTCTTTAAAAAAGCTTTTTTCAAATTTTCTATGCTAAGTAGAAATCTAATGGTTATTAAATTGTTATTGGATTTTAACTGTACTAGAACTTAACAAGTTTTAATCCCATCTCTAAGTAAGAAAACTGCAGTATAACCATAAATAAGATCAAGAAAGGAAAAGAAAAAAAACACCAATAAAGATACGAAAGACCAAAATCAGAAAACTTGATTCTCTAGATTACAGATCAGGTTTTGAGTAAGTATGAGGCACATAAAAATAGAACTCCAACTCTGAGATTATGACTTTCTGTATTGTTGGAGTTTTTCTCTCTTTTTAAACCTTTGAACATATTAATTTAAAATTTTGTGTGCATAACTGCTTTTTGTAGATTACATCCAGAAAATGAACTGCAGATATCATATACAAATTCTGGAGGAATGGGAAATGTATTTAAATTAAAATAAGAAGCTTAAATTGGATAGATGTGAATGAAATGCTTCATGGAAGGTATCCATAGAAACCACTTAAAATAAAGAGAAATGTTAATTCTCTTTGTAAATTGAGCTCCCAGAATCAAAATGAGAGTGAGACATTTAGTATAGGTATGAATACACTTTGGCCTTATCTACATGAAACACACTAATTGACAATTACATTTTTTTGGCCATGGTCTCGGCTGATAGTCACAATTTATGGCTATACAGTGGATGGGATTTAGCCAGTAAAATAGCTAAGATACATTGGCCTAACTTGTCAATTTAATCAACCATGTGATGACAGAGCCATGGCTTTAAGTGTCCCAAACTTTCAGCAGTTTTTTGACCACACAAGAAACAAAACTTTACCATTTTAGAGTGATTGTATAAGTAATGTGGGGACACTGTTAAAAGTAATTTGTAAAAGAACAAATTTTCATATGCAAACTTCCCAAGCAAAGTCTCCATTTTCCACACTCCTATTCTAGGCCTGTGTGCTAACAGGCATGCAGTGTTTTGGAATTCAATGTGCTCTCTCGTTTTATATATATATATATATATATATATAGTGTGGGTGTGGGTGTGTATTAAACATTTTCTGGTTACTATATTTCTTCTTAATTTGTTAATTTTCCCTTGTCATGATCAGAAATCATGTGCCTGAGTTGATGATCATTTGAGAAAAGCTAAACGTTCATTATTACTAAATATAATAATTCATTATTGCTGACTGTGTGTCTCTTTCTTACTCCTCTCCATTATAGGTAGTTTTATAATGAACTTCTTTTTAAATTTTTTAAAAAAGATTTTATTGGGGGCACCTGGGTGGCTCAGTAGGTTAAGCGTCTGCCTTCGGCTCAGGTCATGATCCCAGGGTCCTGGGATTGAGCCCCGCACGGTAGGCTCCCTCTTCAGCGGGGAGCCTGCTTCTCCCTCTCCCTCTGCTGCTCCTCCTGCTTGTGCTCTCTTGCTCTCTCTCTCAGTCAAATAAATAAATAAAGTCTTTACAAAAAAATAATTTGTTTATTTGCAAGGGAGAGAGAGATCATGGTGGGGGGAATGGGCAGAGGGAGAGGGAGAAGCAGACTCCCCGCTAAGCAGGGAGCCCTGACAGATGTTGACCCTGAGATCATGACCTGAGCCAAAGGCAGATGCTTAACTGACTGAGCCACTCAGGCACCCCTACTTTTTTTTTTTTTTTAAGATTTATTTATTTATTAGAGACAGAGGGAGAGAGGAAGGGGTGAGGGAGAGAATCTTCCAGCATGAGCCCAACTCAGCTAGATCTCACAACCCACGAGATCATGACCTGAGCTGAAACCAAGAGTTTGACACTCAACCGACTGAGCCACCCAGGCGCCCCATGAACTACTTTTGACTTTACTCACTTTGTATTCCAGCTGATGTACTCTAGCCTGCTGTTATAATGGTCTCAAATATTCTCAAACATTTTGGCTACAGGACATCTTTATACTCTTAAGAATTACCAAGGCTCCAAGAACTTTTGTTTATGTGAATTACATCTACTAATGTTTACTGCATTAGAAGTTAAATCTAGATCTTTACAAATATTTGTTTTAAAATAACAATGGCATATTCATTATATGTTAACATAAGTAACTCAATTTTTTTGAAAAATGACTATTTTCCCAAATAAAAAAATTTTGTGAGAAGAGTGGCATTGTTTAACATTTTGCAAATCTTTTTAATATTTGTGTCAATGGCATACAGCTGGATCTCATGTCTACTTCTGCATTCCATCTGTTGCAGTATCTCACTTCATGTCGCCTCTGGAAAAGTTAGTGAAAAAGGCATGAACATCTTAGTAGTATCCTGAAAATAGTTTTGACCTGAAAGGATATTGGTTATCCCCAGGGACTTCAGCCACACTTTGAAAACCTACTGGTGCAGACCCTGGCAAATATGCAAAAATTATTACATGGTTATGGGGCAACAAGTTTTGTAGTCCTTGAAGACACTTCCCAGGGAAAAGTCTTAATTTCTTTTTTTTTTTTTTAAAGATTTTATTTATTTATTTGACAGAGATAGAGATAGCCAGCGAGAGAGGGAACACAAGCAGGGGGAGTGGGAGAGGAAGAAGCAGGCTCCCAGAGAAGGAGCCAGATGTGGGGATGTGGGGCTCGATCCCATAATGCCGGGATCACGCCCTGAGCCTAAGGCAGGCGCTTAAGGACTGCGCCACCCAGGCGCCCAGAAAAGTCTTAATTTCTTTTGTTGTTCAAAGAAATTGCTAACAGTGGTTGTTTATTGTCGAATTCTCTTCCTATTTTCCTTTTTCTACAGGTCAGGAAGTACTCACCCAGTGCTAGTGAATTAAGTTTCAAATTTAATAGTCATTAATATTAACATTTCTAATTAGAATTGAAGTATTTGAGAACTGGAAATGCTGGAAGAGAAATTCACAATATTATCTACTCAAATATGAGATGGGGACGTCTGGTTGTATGCAAAAAAAGGTTTTAGGTGAGGTAACTTGAGGTAGTACACAGCTAAGATGTTAAGTAACATTGAGTAAGGTAGTGAGAAAATTGTTTCCTGTTGGATTCGCTTCCCACCTGGTTACATTGAGGAGAAAGTCTCAGTGTGTATTTGTCAGTATGTCTCTGATACACCTTAACTAACTTGCAGTGTCTTTACCTAACTTGCATATTTTCCAATTTAACATAAGGTTAGCCTGAATCTTAGAGCCTTAGGCTGGCAAGAGTGTCTTGCTAGAATTTAATGCTATTATTTTTAATCACCTTATTTTTATTATTACCATCTATTTAGAGCAAGTCATTTTGGTTTTTAACTGAAGTTTACTTCATTTTAAAATATTTAGTTTTTAAAAGTACATTGATTTAAAGAAGTCTAGTTACTAAATAATGATATGAGCGGTATGAGTAATCAAGTGAGTGACTGAGGTTTAGAAAAAAATAACTGATTTAATTCGATCTTCAGTCGACGGGTAGTGAAATCAAGGCATAGAGAAAATGGACTTGATAGAGGTGGTCACAGTCAGAGACTCTGGTCTCTTCACTCTCCCTCAAGAGCTCTTTCTAAGACAGCCAGTGTAAGGAGTGCTAATGTCCAACATTTAACATTTCAGCATTAGGGCCTGCCCCTGAAGCCACAGATCCTGGTTAAGAACCCTGTGCCATTCCAGGCTGGCTGTGTAATCTGGGGCAGAAAGCTTCGCGTCTAACTGCTAGGTTTCTTCACTTTGTGAAGTCGACGTAATTCCTATTTCACCTTAACATTTTGCCAGTATTAAATGAGATAATATTTTAAAATGATTTGAAATGGCTCCTGGCAACTCAGGAGACGGAGCTATTTTTATCAGCTGAAGTTACTCTTAGTGAACTGCACAGCATTTGGAGCAAAAGAACCTTCTTAGCCAGGGCTTGGCTCCAGTGTGTGTGAACTGCATCTGCCACTTGGATCCTTAATTAATTAAAGGCTGGAAATCACTGCATTTCTCTGGAGGAGACTAACATGTCTATGGTTGCAGGGAGTGAAGGTACAAAGTGTTAGCTGGAAAACTGTGTAACCAAGGGTTAAAATAGTCTTGAAGCAAAAGCAGAAGTGTTCTGGCCTCTGGCTTGTGGTGCAAAGCCAAGTGCCTTTACTGTAGTGAGCCCAGGAATGCTTCTGGTGAGCCTTGTTTGTTGTGGAAACTGACATGATCAAAGTGGAGAGAATTAAAACGATCCATCAGAATAATAGTCAAGGCTGTCTATGGACTCCCCAGACAGAGACTTGAACCTGAATGTTCCCACTGAGGTCAGACAGACCAGCTGACAGCAAGCAGCTGCAAAGGAAGGGAAAGTGTCTCTCTAGGCAGACGTGTGCAGCTGGGCAATGAAGACCCCAGGTGGGAAACTAGATGACAGTTCAGATTTGGAAAGATGGAAAAGTGAGACGGAGGGCTGACCTTGTGTTCCTTAGGATCCTCGGAACACCTAGGCTGTGGTTTACAGGTGTCAGTTTGTGGAGTGGAATTAGTGGGTGAAGCAGGCACTTTCAGTATGAAAGCATTTGGGGGTGGGAAAAGTGCTAATTGTGATGGAAATTCTGTGCCAATGGCACAGCTCTCAGTGTTCAAGGCATTATGTCATGCTTCTCCCCCTAGCAATCTCCAAAGGTTGAAAACTTCTCATTATGATTAAGTAGAATTAAGAGTCCCTAAGTAGCTGGCATGATTTGGGATTGTTTGCTCACTTAGTCCTTTATCCCAGGATGAGGATTAGTTAAACTCTTTGATATTCTATCAAGTATGAAATGACCTTGGAGCCCCAACTGTTGCTAAGTTAGGATGCCTAAAGGAGGCATCCAAGGAATCGTAAGACAGAAGGGTAGGATAAGATCTTAAAGAAGCCCAGTCCTACTTATATATTTAAGGGATGGGGAAATTGAGGCCTGGAGAGAAAGAACAGCTTGCTCAATATTATACAGAGTCTTCTCCTTTAAGGCTAAGGCTTGCCTGTTGCCATGGCAAGGAACCCCCAGAAAATGGACCACTGGCTTAGAATGATGCCCACGAGAGGTAGTGTCACATTGCGGGCACTTGTAATTTGGAATACTGAAGGGTTATCACTCTGTTATTATTTTCGAAAATAATAACGATCTCACTTTTTGTTTGCTTTTTTGTTTGGGCTTTTCTTCGTATATATTGGCATATCTTTCGATCTCTGTCCGTCCCAGGTTGCATTTTACCAGGACTCTCCTGGACAGCAGCAGGGAGATGCAGAGTGAGGTTTTTACAAAGATAGTTAACACACCCAATACTGGGCCCAATGAGACAATTTAATAATCATAATATTTTCTACTGAGCACTTTACAAATCACAGAGCACTTTTTAATCTCTTCTTTCATTAATCCCTACCTAGTCCTATGAAGGAGGCAGAGCAGTTATTACCACCATCCATCTTCTGGATGCGCTAAGTGAGAGCCCAGCCGCTTCCCTCAGGTCACAGTGCCCCAGAGCCACTGAACCGGACGGCTGACTGGGGGTTTCAGTCTCCCAGGACTGTCAGCTTCAGCCCCTCTCCCAGTAAGCAGATGCCCCGACTCCTGGATTCCCCAGGGTACATTCTCTGCGCTCTCGACTTGATGGGGGTTTCAGGAAATTCTTTTCATGAAATTTGCAATTTTTTTTTTTCTTCTTCAGTGGTAGCGACTAGGAGAAGCAGAGAGAAATACTTAGACGGAGCTGGGGCGGAGTGCTGGGGAGGGGGAGGGTTAAGGGTATGGGAGGGTAGAGAAGGCAGCCTGGAAATCTTGCATATAAAAAGGTAAGAACTGGGGAAAGGTTTGAGTCTGTAAACTTCAGAGGTGAAATCCCGGGAAGATGCTGCTCCTTGTCCTTTCTAAGGGCTCCCAGCAATGGCTTACTTGAGGACAAGGTTTGGCGTTTGCATTTCTTGTTATCTGCCTTGCTGCAGCACCGGGAGGAGTCTGGGCTCACGCCGCTTCCAGGCCCTGGGCCCCACTTGGCAGGGAGGTTGCGGGGGGAGAGCCTGCAGTCCTCCTGCTGAGCAGCCCGGTGATGGGAGGGGAAAGTCGGCCTGGCATCAAAGCAGTAAGGGAAACCCTGGGGGGCTATTGGGCTGTCTCTCTCCTCTCAGCCAAGGCTTTGCCCCAACTCATTTCCTGCCAGGCCCTAACCCAGGTACCACCCCTTTCCCACCCTTCTTCCAGATCCACTCCTTCTCTAATGTCGCCAAAGGAGGGAACCTGGAAAAAGAAAACTGGGCTTGCTGGCTTTCTGTTTGTCTTTGGAAACCACTTCTGGAGCAAGAATTGGGGCCCACAAATGTGGCCCCTTTGGAATGACCTCCACCCCCACCCCCCAACTCTAGTTGAGTTACCAAATGAGGCCAATTCGTTCTCTGGAATGTAGCAGCGCGGGCAATGATGACTGATACTGACAGGGAAGCTTTCATGTAGCAATATCCCTGGCCACCGGCTGTGAGGCAAAGAGAAAGAACTCTCTGGAATTCACAACATTCCCCCTCCAATTAATCCCCAGCCACCCTGCTGTGTGTGAATGGGTTGTGCTGGGGATTCGTAGCTCTGATGCGGGGGATTTGCTGATTCCTTTGAGCCCCCTGAGGAGAGGTGATATGGAGAGCAAATAATCAGCATGCAGCTCGGAGGCGAGGTAATGAATTGGCTCAGCTGGGCCTGGCTTCACTATTTGTACACTTTTAGGCACCTCGGAAACTGGGTTTGCAGACAAAAACCTGTGCTGAGGGGCCCTCAACCCCCGACCTTTTGTGGGGCTGGATCGCTGCCGCCTCTCCTACTAGCTTAAGATTGGAGCCTTGTCTCAGAACGGAGGAGCCTGAGGTAAAGGAACCCTCCCCCCACCCCCGCCCAGTCGCACATCCGCCCCGGTCGGGACTAGAGTCGCGCTCTGTGTGTGCGTTCGACTGCGTTTTCAGTCTAAGTCCACTCCCGTTCAGAAAGCTATTTACTTTCCATTCCCAGCTCCAGGTTCACCCCCGTGAAGTCTTCCCCACCGGCAAGATTACGCTGTGGCTTCTCCGTGTTTTCGGAATGTCGTGACAGGCCAACGTACGTTCTGCTCTGCTGGGTGAAGGGTCTGTCTGTCCGCTTCAGTGTCTACCAGGGTGCTCAAAATTAGTAATAGTGCTTGACTAACAATAACTAACATTTGTTGAGCCCCTACTAGGTGGCGGGCACTGAGAGTTTATATGCATGAGCACATTGAATCCCTACAGGGATCTCGGGAGTAGGTGCCATTTTCTGCTTTATTTTACAGAAAGGACAAAGAGGCTTAGGGATTCCGAACCAGCACGGGGTCCCAGCCTGGAAGTGGTAACTGGTAAGTAAGATGGGGTCAGATTCCAACAAGGGTCTGTCCCTCCACACAACCTCTGGTTCCCACAACCCCTCGCTTTTGTTTGGGCTTCTCACCAGGAGCAGCTTCCACAGAGCTTCCAGCTTCCAACCTCGGGGACCTTCAGCCCCCTCAACAC
This sequence comes from Ailuropoda melanoleuca, assembly GCF_002007445.2. Taxonomy (NCBI): domain Eukaryota; kingdom Metazoa; phylum Chordata; class Mammalia; order Carnivora; family Ursidae; genus Ailuropoda; species Ailuropoda melanoleuca. The sequence goes on from NC_048219.1 coordinate 41,460,062, forward strand.
TGCAGCCAGGAGGATCTCTCTTGGAGACACCCCGATGGGTCCCTCCGCTCTGAAACTCTTCAAAGTGTCCCCACAGCACCTAGAAGAAAGTTCAAATGCCTCGGCTTAGCACACAAGCCCCTTTATGCTCCAGCACCTGGAAAGAATTAAATGCAGATTGAGGTGATAATCTTAATAACCCCTTGGAGGAGTGCGCTGGGTGAGGCTGTGAAGGGAATGTGGGTCTCTTTTTCTTCGACTTGGGAGTCTTCTCTGGGCCTGGCTCTCGAGGGCAGTTTCCAGTCTGACCCTGCCCTCATCTTGTCATTCTTGGCAGTTGCCACTATGTGCTTGCCCCTCTGGGTCCCTGGTCCTTCGTTCAGGATGGAAGGTATTGGGTGCAGATTTAACTTCTGGTTCCACAGTATCTGAAAGGAATTCAAGGTGAACACTTTCATTAAAAAAATTTTTTTTGAACACTTTCCTTTTTAAAGGTTTTGTTGCCAGCAACCACAGGGCACGAGACAAGAACTATGACAATGTCCCTTACTATTCGGTGCTCATTGTCAACCAATCTGCTTTTTCATATCTTGCATGACAAGAGGTTGCATTTTGTACCCTGAATTTGGGTTTTCCTCGATTGGCTGCAGGACCCACAGGTCCTGCCTGCCAGTCCCCGGGGGGGGGGGTGTTAGCAGCAGCTGCTTTGTTGTATAGCAGTGCTCCTACCGTTAAGGATTTCATGATAAGCTGTCCTTATTTTATAAAAACACAGGTGAAACTGAAATAGTCAACATTCTATTAACCAGTACTTGTTGAGATGCCATTATAAGGGGGGAGGGGGGCGGTAGCCAACAGGACAGTTAAGGTCCCTGCATTATGTGGTTTATGTCAGAAGGACTGAGAAAGATCATGTACAAACAAACAAGCATGCAAGATCATGATTAGCCGCATAAGGGAATGAAACAGGGTGATGTGATCGAGAAGTGGTAGGGACTGCTTTAGTTGAGTTAGAAGATGGGCTTTCCAAGCAGGTGGTATGTGAGCTGTGACCTGACCGCTAAGAAAGATCCATCCCTGCAAATAATAGAAAGGAAAGCATTCCAGGCAAGTGCTAAGGACCTGAGGTGGGGAGAAGCTGGTCTTCTTTGAAGGCACAATAAAGAGGCTAGAAGAGTTGAAGTATTTTGAATGAGCAGGCAGTGGGGTAGGAGATTAGGTGGGAGATGTGAGCCAACAGAGCTTCAAAATCTTGTAGGCCGATGGCTTTCAAACTCTTTAAATGTGACCTATAGGAAATACATTTTACATTGCATTCCACTACACACACACACACACACACAACCATCTGAAAGACAATTTGCATGCAAATAACATTTATCCTTACTACATATAATAAACTGGTATTTTCTATTTTATTTTATTTTAAAATGCTAATCCTTGCCCAGAACATTGATTCCACAGCTTAGTAAATGGCTTGGTTTAGAAAGCTCTGTCCTAGACCATAGTAAGAATTTGCTTTTATTCTTGGTGTAACTGAAAGTTTCTGGAAAGTTGTAAGCAGGAGAGTAACATGGTCTGATTTACATTTTTAAAACCTCTCTTTGTTGTCTAGAGAACAAATTGTATGAAGGTGAGTGAGGACAGCTGCAGGGAGCCCAGAAAGGAAGCTATGGCATTTCTTCTAGAGGAGAAATGAAGGTGGCTTAGACTAGAGTGGTAGCAGAAAAGACTGAGAAAAGCCCATGAAGGTTAAAAAATTAGAAAGTAAAATCAACATTGAATGTGTGTGGAATGTGAAGAACAGAGAGGAGGCAAAGATAACTCCAAGAGTTGTTTGTTTTCAACAATGTGTGGTGTAGTCATTTACTGAGATGAAAAATTGGAGAATGATCAAGTTTTGGGGATGAGAACATTGCATTGGATATTTCAAGTTTAGGATTCTTACTATACATCTTATTGGAGGTGTTAGGTGGGGAGTTAGAAATACCAGTAAGGGGGCTTTGGTGAAATATCAGGGTTGGTGATGAAGCTTTAAGAGGCAAGGGCACATGGATATGATTTAAAGCCATGGGTCTACAGGTATTTACCTAGAGAGAATGTGTGGCTAGGTGCTTAGGCCCACTTTCTGGACCATGCCAACAGTAATAGGACAAGCAGAGGAGGAGTCCTTCCATTCTGAAAGTGATGTTTCGTATAACAAAATGGGATGTGACAAATCATTAGATATACTGAAGGTCTTAGGTAGTCCTCCATTGGACTTAAGGAGGACCACTGTATGTGAATTACAGAAGAGAAATGAAATCTAAGAATGTATGTGAAATGCTAGCAGTAGATCTTCTAAAGTGTCTTAGGAGTTTCCTAATACATTTAACTTTCTGAACACTTCTCACATTATTTGCATGATTTCTCGTTGAGCTTTTACTCATACAACTTTAGTGCGCTTTTTAAGGAATTCTTTACAAAAGTGGAGGACTGTCTGTATCCTAGACCTTATTCTTTGAATCTATTTAAAATAATGCTCTTATTCTCTCACATCCATGTAGATATTCTAGCTGAAGAACTTTATAATTCAATCTAACTTTCTTTCTGGGGCTGGGACACCTCTATTTTCAGTTTTCTTGGTAAGGAGACACCATCCTTTGCGTTACATCTCCCTCTCTCTTCCTGTCAGATAGGGTGTCAGGATCATTTAATTGTGTAAGCCATTTCGAGAAAAAGAAGATTCTTCTATTCCCTCCCCTCCCCCCTTGCCTTCCTTCTTTCCTTCCTTCCTTCCTCATTCTTTTTCTTTCTGTTTTTCTCAAGGGCAGTGGTTTTCGAACTTCAAATGAAATCTTAATTAAGTTAAAGCTCCAGATAGAAAATGAACAATGGAATAATGGTACCTTCTTCTTTTATTTGTGTAGGGACCTCATCAGCAACTTCATGAAATCCTAGGGTTTGTCAAAGCATTACTGATATGGATTCATTTCCTCTTTGAGGAGTCTTCAGGTAAGAGAAATCTCTAATATCTATGAGCCAGTTGTTTACCTAGATAAATAAAGATGATTCTCTATGACAGGATCACTGATAGTATTTCAACCTTGAGGAATAGTGGAGAGCCAGAGAGCTTACACAGATTGCCTCTTCAAGAGAATCATATTTCATTAGTTGATCAGAAAACATGGTATACCCAAGGATTTAAATAATTGAATAAAAATACAAATGTGTGATTTTTTTCCAAAAGGTAATAAAATATAGTTTAAGTAATGTTCACTTCTGAATCAGAAAACTTGAGTTCAGTCTCTGCTTTACCTCTCACCAGCTATAAGCCGAGCATAAGAGCAAGTAATGTAACATCTCTGAGCTTCAGGTTCTTTATATGTTAGTCAGACAAAGAATCTTCCTCATAGGTTTGTTGCAAAGATTAAATAAAAAATAACATGCAGAGCACCTAGTACTTGGCAGTCTTGTCATACAGTAGGCTCTTAACATAAGACAAATAATTATTATGATTATATTGTTGCCCACTTTGGGTGACAAAGATGAAGGCCTGGGTCAGATATGACCTCCAACCCTGTAAATGCTGATGAGAGGTCTGGCTGATGACATGTATTTAAGGGCTAAGTGAAATGGATTTTGTAATATATGGTCATACTTTGGATGACTTCTCAGAAATTCGTCTGCTATATACCTAAGGAAATGAAAAAGCCAAAACTTTTTGGCACCTGGCCTAATGGCCTGGATTCTTTTGAGTCAATATAGTTTGTCCTCTTTGTTCTTATTTAATAGAAGTTAGGTCCTGACCACAGCTCATTTCTACATTACTTTATCACTGGGATGCCTCTCTCAGTTTTCAGAACAGCAGACCATAGAGGATAAACATAACCGAGACATCATATTTTTGGAAATGGGGATCTTAAAATTGAGATTCATTTATTCATTCTTTCATTCACTCCATATTTTTTTAAAGATTATTTATTTTAGAGAGAGAGATAGAAAGAGCATGAGTGGGGTGGGAGTGTGGGCAGAGGGAGAGAGAAGATCTCAAGCAGACTCTGTGCTGAGTGCAGAGCCTGGTTCAGGGCTGGATCTCATGACCCTGAGATCATGATCTGAGCCAAAGCCAAGAGTCTGACGTTCAACCGACTGAGCCACCCAGGTACCCTCACTCTATAAATATTTAGTGAAATTTGTGTACTGGGAGCACATATGTACAGACACTGTATCATGAAAGTGACTAGACAAAACCCCACCCTCATGTGGGGTCAGACAATACATAAGTACAAAATAAAAAGGATAATTACAGGTTGTGGTATGTGTGGTGGGGAAAGTAAGCACAACGCTGTGATAGAGACTAAGTTAGAGAGGGCTTCCCATAGGAAATGGGGTTCATGATGAGACCAAAAAGCCAGCCACGTAAATAGTCAAAAGAGAAGCTCTCCCAACAGAGGCAACAGCAAGGGTGCGTGGGGGAAAAGAGCTGGAAAAGTTTTAAGAACTTCTAGAAAGCCAGCATGACTGGAGTATCATGAAGGAAAAAAAAGGAAGTAAGGCAGGAGACAGATCACACAAGCCTTTAAGGTATTTAAAGATTTTCTACGTCTATGGGAAGTCACTGGGGGCTTTGAAATAGGGGAGTGACATAAGCTGGTTTTCATTTAAAAAAAATAAAATAAAATAAAAAACCTCTGTAGAGAGGGCCAATGGGAGAGGGGCAAGAGTGGGCACAGTAGGACAGCTATGAGGTGACATAGATGAAAATAGACGGTGGCTTAGAACAGAGAGGACTAGAGTATTTCAGGATACATTTTGGAGGCAGAGCAATGGCACTTGCTGATAGATAGAGAAAGGAAAAAAAAAATCATGGTTTCTGGCTGTAGCAACTGTCCAGTGGTTCTGTCCTTTTCAGAGAAAGGGAAGACTATGATATGATCAGCTGAGGGGTTGGATGAAGAGGGACTCACGTGCTGCATTTCGGAAATGTTAAGTTTGACATGTCGGGGAGACTGGCAGGCAGAGAGTCATCGGATGTGGAAGAAAAGTCTAGAGCTCAGAGGAACTGCTAAGCTGGAGATAGATGTTTAAGGATCTTTAGAAATTAGTTCATGTTTTGAATCTAACGGGATGGGTAAAGTCCTATAGGGAGAGGAAGAATTTAAAAGGGCCCAGGATCTGCCTTTGGGGACTCCAAAATTAAGATGATTGTAGAAGAAATGGAATTAGCAGAGGAAACTAAAATGCCATGGCCTTGAGGTAGGAGGACTGTCATAAGTGATGACTATAGGAGAAAAAAAAAACCCTTGGAGAAGGTACGTGTGGTAAGAGTGAAGTAGTCCACTGTGTCAGAATCCATGTGTAACCCCAAACTTCTCTGTATGATACTCAACAGCACCCACAGGGGCAAGGCTGATCTTGGGTAAATCCTTTGTAAGTCTCAGGCAATTTATTTAGCCTTTTTTTTTTGAAGTCAATATAAAAACTTTATTATTTTTATTTTATTTTATTTTTATTTTTTATTATAATAATATTTTTTATTATATTATGTTAGTCACCATACAGTACATCCCTGGTTTTTGATGTAAAGCTCCATGATTCATTAGTTGTGTATAACACCCAGTGCACCATGTAATACATGCCCTCCTTACTACCCATCACTAGCCTATCCCATTGCCCCACCCCCCTCCCCTCTGAAGCCCTGAGTTTGTTTCTCAGAGTCCATAGTCTCTCATGCTTCATTCCCCCTTCTGATTACCTCCCCTTTCTTTATCCCTTTCTTCTCCTACCGATCTTCCTAGTTCTTATGTTCCATAGATGAGAGAAATCATATGATAATTGTCTTTCTCTGCTTGACTTATTTCACTTAGCATTATCTCCTCCAGTACTGTCCATGTTGCAGCAAATGTTGAGAGATCATTCTTTTTGATAGCTGAGTAGTATTCCATTGTATATATGGACCACATCTTCTTAATCCAGTCATCTGTTGAAGGGCATCTCGGCTCCTTCCACGATTTAGCTATTGTGGACAATGCTGCTGTGAACATTGGGGTGCATATGGCCCTTCTCTTCACTATGTCTCTATCTTTGGGGTAAATACCCAGTAGTGCAATTGCTGGATCATAGGGTAGCTCAATTTTTAACTTCTTAAGGGACCTCCACACTGTAGAAACTTTATTATTTTTAAATTTCAGCTTTGTTGAGGTATAATTGGATTATTTAAACTGTTTTCTCATTTATAAAGTGGGGCAATATATGCATTTCATAGGCATTTGTAAACAGTAAGATAATTTACATATTCCAGAAAATTAGGTACACAGTGTTCAATAAATGGCAGTATTATTATGAAGTAGCGTTATGCTCGGAAACCAGAAGACCTACATTCTAGTGATTTTGGTGTAGATCCTGCATCCAACAGCGGTTTCCTTGGGCAATAATAATCACCCGAATTTCAGTTTCCTTTCTAGTAAAAAGGGGAAAATAGTACCTGTTCTGCCTTCTTTCATCATAGGGCTATCAGAGGTGTAGTGAATATGAGAGGGGTCTATAAGCCATCCAGCTTATTGATCCAGCTTTAGCCAGCCAGCTAAGGAAATATGAGGAATTTCTATTTGTCCAGTAGAATTTCTATTTGTGCAAGTGCAAAACCACAATCTCTGATATTCCTTTGATAGAAGCAGAGTGTTCCTACCTCAGGGCCTTTGCACTTGATGGTTTCCTCTGCCTGAAACATTCTTCACTTACGTATCTGTGTTAGCCCACTCCTCATTCCTTCAGGCCTACTCAGAGCTCAGCTTATCAGACCCCTTTCCAGACCAGCTTCTTTAAATTAGCACACACACACTCAGCACTCCAATCCTCCACTTCATTTTCCTTCTGACATTGTCACCATTGTTCATGTGTCATGTTTTGTCATTATCTGGCTCCACTCACTAGAATATGAGAAACAAACTGGGGGCCTCAGAGGGGAGGGGGTGGGGGAATGGGATAGACTGGTGATGGGTAGTAAGGAGGGCACGTATTGCATGGTGCACTGGGTGTTATACGCAACTAATGAATCATCGAGCTTTACATCGGAAGCCGGGGATGTACTGTATGGTGACTAACATAATATAATAAAAATCATTAAAAAAAAAAGGAATATAAGTTTTACAAGGAAAGAGATTTGTTGGTTCTTTCCATCTTTTTTTTTTTTTTAAGATTTTATTTATTTATTTATTTGACAGAGTCAGAGAGCACAAGTTGGGGGTGGGGAGTGGGCAGAGGGAGAGGGAGAAGCAGGCTCCCCGATGAGCAGGGAGCTGGATGCTGGCTCCATCCCAGGCCCCTGGGATCACGACCTGAGCCGAAGGTAGCCACTTAATCAACTGAGCCACCCAGGTACTCCTGGTTCTTTCAATCTTTTATTTCTAATATCTGGTGTATATCAGGCACTGAATAAATGCTGAATGAACGAATAAATGAATCAAAACCTGATGACTCAGAAAGAAGCAAAGACATTAGGAGTTTAAAAAGACATGACGATAACTCTTAATTCTATCATTCTCCAGCCAGGAGCCTTTAGGTACATTATCAGTCTCAGTTCCTCTGGCCTCTTACGTGGGGATTCCTGACTGCCTCCCTTAGAGAGCTGTGAGGATTAAAGGAGACAGGGAATTTACCTGTAATCAGGGCAAGAGAATTAACATTTATCGAGCATCCTCTATGGGCTGCACTGTTTACATAGAATCATTCTCATAATTCTCTTGTAAGGCAGCTGTCATTTTTCCAATGTAACTGGGATCAATCTGAAGCTCAGAGAGTTGGTTCCCACACAGTGAATGGTGGAGTTAGGATTTTCAGCCGGCATCCCTCAGACCCTTTCACCACGGACCACCTTCATGTGTCCGTGGTCATTTTTAGGATGGCGTCAGGAGCCAAATGTGGAAGCCAGAGTTGCACATCTAGTGGTCATCAAATCTTGATAGAAGGATGACATTATGAAGGAAGAGCTCGTTGTGGTTAAATCTTGCAAAAGTGAATACAGCCAGCTCCCGAAAGCGTTGTAGTCAACTGTGGGGTCAGTCACAGCTTCCTCAGTCTCTGCCTGACTGGGGTCCTGACTTGTGTCAAAGCCGCTCTGACGCCTTTGGTGGCTCCTTTCACCTGGGCTCTTGGGCAGACTGGGGGCTACCATTTACTAAAGAAAAGTGCTACACTTGGCAGGCTCTCTTCGTGTGCCACCAAATGGAGAGAGAAGGGCCAGGTCAAAGCAAAACCCTAGGTCGCTTCTTTCGAAGCTCATTCTGGCCTTTTCTAATACATGTTGTGATTGCTACCCAAGGCTCCGGGAATGTCATTTTTAGCTCTTCTATGTCCCAAATACATTCTCAGTGAATGATGTCTTCTCCTCTTCAGGGTTTCTGGGCCACTTTGGTCCCGGTGAGTCACCTGTCTCAAAGGAATGCTGCTGATGCTGATAGAAAGCTCCACGAATGTGGACCTCTGTCTCACTAGTCTTATTTTCCTTTTGGTTGTACTGGTGGGGAAAAGCACTTTTTGAACACAATAAATTGTTTTAATAAGCAGGGTTTCCCATTTGTTTCTCAGCTTAGGCAGGGTGGCAGGTCTGGTCCCATAAATAGGTTTCTTAGAACAACAGTTCTCACTCTTTTCATGTTCCTGATATTTTTAGTGGCAAAACTTGAAAGGATTAAAAGATTCATCCAACAAGAGTAAACAAGTCAGCAATCATTACCAATCAGTTTGAACTACAGAGAATAGTGCTGTCTTACAAATTAATTTTTTTTTTCAGTATTCCCTTGATCTTCCAACACTGCTTTTGGTGTTTGATAGAAAATTTGACTATCCTAACTACTCTTTCTTATATACACAGAAGACAATGTTCTCAAGTGTTCCAGTAAACACTTCTTTCTTAGGTAGCTGCTTGAATCTGTGATACAAACTTTTCTGGTTCATAGCAAGTTTTGCTCTGACTACACCAAGTTGCATAAGCCCCTGAACACAATGCTTAATTGGTAGGCATTGCTGAAAAGAGTATCCTTAGTGATAGCCAAAGTGTATTGGGCATGTTGATAAATAATTAGTTACATATTCAGATTGTTTTTGGATATGTAGGTGTTCTCTGCCCCACTACTGGTAAACCATTGATATGGATAAATGCAGTCCAAGATTCTGACTTTGTCTCTTTTATTTTCCTCTTTTACATATAACTGTATTTAACTTCTGCTTTTGTTAAGATTCTTTGTGGCAAATACTAACCTTCTTTTTTTCTGAGTCACAAAACAGCAATATCTAAACACAACTCTGGGGAGCCTGGGTAGCTCAGTAGGTTAAGCATCTGACTCTTGATCTCAGCTCAGGTCTTGATCTCAGGGTTGTTAGCTCAAGCTCCAGATTAGTTCAAGTCCCACATACTTAAAAAACAAAACACAACTCTGGTTCTCAATAAAGGAATCCAGTTTTGAGAAATTCCATCAGTGAAAAAATACGAATTTGATTTCCAGCCACTTGGTAATTGGATGGTGTTGGTCTGAACTCCTATTCCTTCCTCTCCAAAATAGAGATAAAAATACTTGGTACCTGTGAAGATTGCAAAAGATAATTTACGGAGTATACATGGCACAGTGCTTAGTCAGTATTCATTTCCTTTTCTCTATGGCCTTCTCCTCTTGTGGGGAGCCTTTGTGTGTCTGCTGGTGCTGCTGTCTGAAGCACTTGGGAGAGGACTAAAGGACAGATGAGTTGAAATTGACAGCCAACGAGTAAGCACAAGTTAGAAGCTGACTTCCTGAAGTGCTGAACAGATGCATATTAATGCTGTTCTTCACAGGATGTTAAAACATAGCCCCCTCTTTTCATGCACCTGTTCTATACATATCTATCCCCCCACCCCAGAAAATCTTAATAATTCCATTCCTCCTTGGCCTGGGTTCTTCTACTCCTAGACAGCAAGGCTGAGGAAGTAAGAGGGGGAGATAGGGATAGTGGGGGAAGAGCCGATACAAAGGTGCAATAGCAAGCTGGTCATACGTGATATCAATGTTTGCTCCCTAGAACATTAATTCTTTAATGCTTCTGGGCTGTGCCTATGTGCTACCTAGCAGATCCCACGTCATCGTATCCCTCAGCATCACCTGGTAGGAGGCAAGATGCGCATTGTGGACATGTGTAAAATTCTGTTAGATTGTGCTCACATTAGAGTAGGCAGAGTCCACCCAGAGTTTGTCAATACATTGGATATTGGTGCCATAACAGTGTAGCATCACCTTAAACATGTGAGGTCAAGAGAATCTGAAGCAGCCATGAGTGGTATATGATACAGTCCACCCCCTTGCACTGTGCACATCAGCCCATGTGCTCTCACGGTATCTGGCTACCGCATTACAAAAAGATCTCTCTCTGTCTTTATTTTTTAATTTTTTTGGTGAGAACAGCATGCTGTCAGCTTCAGTTGATTCCAAGGATATAATAAATATCCTTTCCCTTCTTTACCATCTGTTCTAGAATTCCCTCACCTTCAGTTGCTTGCCTGTTGGAATGACATGGCTCATCATCTCTGAGAGTATAGATCCATAGTTGCCTTGCTTTTATCAAACCGTGGTTGCTACAGTTGATTATTTGCTTGGCATAAAACCACTAAGAGATCCCTTAGTGAATTCTTGGGCTCCTGAGACATCCTTTTTTATCCTATTGTATGGTAGTAATTCTGGATTCCTTCTCATGATAATGAAGGTCACTTACACTTGACAAGACACGAACTCCTTTCTTGCAAATGGACATCATAACTAGACTTCTGTTTCAGTGAGACAAAATCACTACCCTTTTCGTGGTAGAAGTGGCCCATTGTGACTGTCTACTGCCAACGTTTTAGTGTCATCATAATGACAGCTCAGAGTTGGTCTCTTCTCCTGGGAAACTGGATATTCAACATGGCAGCAGCTATGTGCATCTTGATGAGAGGAAGTCCATGCTGTTAGGCTCATCCAGTGTCTTTCTTCCTACCATGTGGCCATCTGTTGATTGGCCCATTTCATGAGTCTTGAGATTGCTAAGGAAAGGCTCAGACGATGTCATATATAGGAAGTCATTCTGTTCCTTTAATTGTTAAGAGCTTCCTCTGCAGTGAACACTCTAATGAGCATTATGGTGAGACGCAAAGATCTGCATGCTTCGTGCTCACTTCCACAGATTCATTTATATACATCTTCCCCAGAACTACTTGTCCTAAATCTTCCAGTGTTGTTCTTTTGAGGACCCTCGACTACTAACCAAGTCATACAACCTCTTACCAGGAGTCTGAGTACCTCAAGCTATATCTCCCTCCATTAGAATTTGATGACTACAAGTAGCTTGTAGTGTACTACAAGCAGCTCTGCCCCCTGGGAGTATCTCTCCTCACTACTGTCCTCTAGAAATACCCCTGAGTGGAATTGTAATGACAGTTGTCCATTTTCAGTCAGCACCAGCATATTATACAAACCCATCTGTGAACCAGGCCCAGATTCTTTTCTCTTCCAACAACTGGTTGTAGGGAATTCCCCTATGAGCTATAGGTTTGAGTTTTAGGAGAGATATTGATACAACAAGGACAGGTGAGGGGGAGTCTAAGCTACCTGTTTATGCAGTTTACTCATGCCTTGTTGAATTACTTGGGCCCAATCCCTAATGTACCATTTTCACAGATTTTGTTGCACCTGCTTGAACTTATAACAGTGGATCAAACAATATCCAGCATATGATGGGCAGCTCTGGTCACGTAGTCCTTGTTATCAGTACTTAGTCCCTCCTTGGGTCTGGGAGAAGGCCAGGTATTGATTTTTAACCGGAAAGTCCTTCTCTGTTATGAAAGGCATGACTTGACCCTCAAGTTCTAGATTACATAGCAACTCTTTCATTGGGGCTTGTCTAATCCTCCTCCCATCATCCTCACCGGCCACTTATAGCCGGAGTGGGAGGGTGAGCGGGTCTGCAGCCTCAACTTACTGCAAACTCCTCTCTTGCTTTGGGTCCTCTGTGAAGCTGGCAGCCTTCTGAGTCACCTTATAAGTGGGAGGGAACAGCGTTCCCCATTATCTCATGCTTCTCCAGAACCTAATGAGGCCACTTTATTGCTTGGAGGCACAAATCTTCCTTCATGGGAGGAGGGGCAAGATGTGACACTTGTGTTTACCTTAGAGATATGTTGTCCAGTTGAGTAGTGGCTCACCCCATGTGGCTTTTTAATTGAAATGAATTTAAATTAAAAAATATATATAAACATTCAGTTTCCCGGTTTCACCAGCCACGTTCCACATGCTCAGTAGCTACATGTAGTCAGTGGCTATTCTATCGAACATACAGACACGGAAACATGACTATTGGCAGAGGTTCTGTCTAGCAGCATTGCCTTTGAGGCTATGTCTCTATGTGGCAGGTGAAGATTTGAACACAGGCCTATGTAATGTTAAAGGCCACGCTTTTAATACTCTGGCAAGTTGCAGAGGGTCTGAGTCTAAGCAGATGCTTCCTGGCTATTGTGTTCAAGGGCAACGTGAGCTCTCCAATTAGATTTTTGTGCAACGAAGTTTTGGCTCAAACAAAAATTCTTTTTGCATTTTAACAAATGCAAAAGGCACTTGATCCGAAGGCCAGGTCTGCTGTGCCACCCCCCCATCTCACCTCGATTTGTGGGCACAGTTGACTCAGAAAGCAGTTTTCTTTTCAAAGAAAGTTTTCATACAGCTCAGGAATATTACGCATTTCCCAAGCAATAGGGCTGACTAGAATTCTGTGGCAGACAGCAGAGTCTCTCTGAATGCCGCAGTTCTGCATTTCCATCTGCACTCCGTGAAAGGCAAGGATCATTGTCCCCACAGAATGCAGCTAAATGGCAGCTGGAGACTGAATGGACAGGAAAAACACTCTCCTCCCTCTAATAACACCACTTACAGCAGACAGGCGAGGTTCTCTTCTGAATGTGGTAAAGAGATGCTGTTATGATAAGAGTAATTATTACACATTAGTTAAAATCCCATTTAGGGAGCGTTATATTGCTGCTATTTTAGGAGAGGTTTGCTAACCTTCCAAGTTCTAGGGAGAGATTAATTAGTGTCAATGGAAGGATCTCCAAGATAAAAACAAATTAAGCCTCCTCATCCAGCCTTGCCTGGGTGTCCTTGAGTTGCCGCTTCCTTTGTGACAGAGATAGTATTTGGTCTGATCTATTCTGGTTGGAGAGAAAGGAAGGGGACGCACATTTGCTAAAGGGAATCTGATGTGTCAGACACCATGATACGTACTTTAAAAGAAGAAGGCACCTTTGAACTAGGATTTCTCATTGTTCCCACCCAGCCCACTGGAGAATATTGCTAAATGGAGGCATTTGTGCCCTGGGACTGTGTTTGTGACATAAATTGAATCATCTATTTTGGATGGCCCCTCCCAAGCCATTCCAGATGATTTAGTTCTGTTTCATTCCAATGGGCAAAAGAAAATGGGGGATTAAAAAGAACACACTCTTCAGTTGTTTGCTTCTTATAAGTTCTTCTGTGAATACTGAAGACATTTGCTTTGGGATTGCTGGCTTAAAGGACATTTTAAAAATATGGCAGGACCAATACCTGCCTGAAATAAGTGTTACTCATTTTATCCTTTGTTTAGTCCCTCTGGCTATAATATCTCATCATCCCTTCCATCAAATATTTTGAACTTGTAGCCCAGATTTTCTGAGACAAACGTCATTTCATGTAGTGCAACTATTGCTAGGCAAGGCAAATCACTACATATGTACTTACATACATTTTGATTTTTTCAATCTTTGTGAGATTTATTAGGTAAATAATCTCATGGCATGTACCTAATTCTAATTTCAGAAAACTTATGTACTTATCACCCAAATCTTGACCTATTCCACGGTTTTTAGTTGGTTTTACTATGTAACTTTAGGCCAATTATGTAGCCTCTTTGAGACTGAGTATTTTGACAAAAAAAAAAAAAAAAAAGGGATGATAAGATTCACCTGGTGAGGGTTCCTCTGAGGATCAAATGAGATGTATGAAAGCATTTGTGACTTCCCTTTCAGGGAAAGATTGGGAAAACAGAGACCAGATTTACCCTCCTATCTGAAACAAACCAAAACTCGCTAAAATACATGAAGCAATAGTTTTTAAGACAGTGGGCGACAGGCAACAAAAGACAGTAATTCTTGAGATGGGAAACAAATGGGGTGAGCCACCGATTGTCCCAGCTTCCAGCCTTTAAAGAGTTTCCAGGCAGTGGAGCAGGGAGGCAAAGTAAATTTCAGAGCAAAGAATATTACCACAAATAATAAATGTCATTTCATAGCAATAAAGGGGTCATTCCCTCAAGAGTACATAACAATCTTAAATACACATGCACCTAATGACAGAGCTTCAAAATACGTGAGGCAAACACCGATGGAACTGCAAGGAGAAATAGATCAATCTACAGACAGCTTTCTTAAACAGCTTCGGTTTTGCCTGGGATGAAACATTTGTCAATAATGTGACAGATTAGAAAAGTCAACATGTTTTGCAAGTAATGTTATAGAAAATAACAAATGAAAACACAAACGAAGAACCGCTCCGCTGCATTTACTGCAGGGGGTTTGGAGCATTAGGAAGCTGTCGAAGGGCTGGATGGGGAGCAGCAGGTATATTCTAGGGAGAGGTGCTGAAAGTGCCATGGAGCCCTGGCAAACGAGGGCGACCACGGTGTATAAGATAGCAGGGTGCAGTGTTAGATGGTAGTGTCACAGCATAAATCCTCAGACTCCCCATTTTGTGAGACTGTCTTCCTTCAAGGTTGAACCAGATGCTCACTATAATCCAATTTCACTAGGATAAAAATTTAAAAGGATGATGGATTGGTCAGGATAAGCTATTGCCCAGAATTCAGTGGTTTAGCACAATAAATAAAATATTTCTTTTTTTCCTTTCATGTGACAATCCAATAGCGTTCTGCCCAATGTAGTCATTCAGGAACAGACTTCTTTTGTGTTGGGTCTCTTTTCCTTCTCTGCCTTCCAGATTCTATTAGCTAGTGGATGGGAAAGGAGGACCAGGAATGCATGAAGAAGGTTTTAACATGTGTATATTTAATAAGTTTGATTTTTTCATTTTTAAAAAGATTTTATTTAATAAACTTGATTTATTTTTTTATTTTTTGAAAGATTTTATATATTTATTAGAGAAAGTGTGAGCACAAGCAGGGGGAGCAGCAGAGGAAGAGGGAGAAGGCGGCTCTCTACCGAGCAGAGAGCCCAATGTGGGGCTCGATCCCAAGACCCCGGGATCATGACCTGAGCCAGAGGCAGCCGCTTAACTGACTGAGCCACCCCGGTGCCCTGATTTATTTTTTAAATATTTTATTTATTTGGGCACAGATATTTATTTGGGGACAGAGGGGAAGAGGGGGAGGGAAAGAGAGACAAGCAGACTCTGGTTGAGCAGAGCCTGAAGTGGGGCTCCATCCCGTGACCCTGAGATCCTGACCCCAGCCAAAATCAAGAGTCAGACCCTCAACCAACTGAGCCACCCAGGCGCCCCAAGGAGGCACTCCAAGGTAGCTTCACATCCTATTGGTGGAGAGTCAGACACGTGGACATGGCCTCAGCTAACTGTAGGATGTGGTCCAGCTCCTTGCCCAGAAGAAAAGCAGAGCCTGGTGTTTGTAAACACCAGCAATCTCTACATCAGATGTCCTGATTCCATCTATTTATTGATGCTCTGCTTTGTTGAACACCAATACTAATTCCCAATTTATTTTCTAAGTGAATTCAGTGGTTTTTATTATAGTAAATGCTCATGGAAAGAATTTGAACTGGAGTCAAGCATGAATATTTTCTAACATCGCTGAATGGAAATAAAACATTTACAAAGATATAAAAAGGCTTAATACATCATCATGTTTTGGAATGTTAGAAGAGAGCAAGAGTCTTAAAAACCGTCTAATTCAGTCTCCTAATTTTGCAGCTAAGTAAACTGAGACCAAGAGAGGCTAAATGATGTGTCCAAATCTAAGTAAACAATGAATAAGAGAGCTGGGGTCAAGACCTAATTGGTGTGGCCTCATGCTTTAAATTACCAACAGGAATTTAACACATCAAGATAAAAAATCTCCATGTTATACTTTCATAAGGCAAAGAACGGGTAAACAGTTTTGAATTTAATAAGTCTTTAGATTACATAGTTGCGTGAAGGAAGCTCACGTTTTTATTTGATAGACATTTTGCTATTTCAATTAATGGGTTGATAAGGGTCTACTAGAGAAGCAATTGCTGCCCATGGACGAATGAATTGAGTTGTTGTAGCAGTCAGGGTGGGTCTTCTTTAGGAAATTGTTGACCAGTTTTTCTTGGTTTTCATTGTTAGAAATTCAGATTAAGTCAGAAATCTGACAATGTACAGCCCTTTCAGTTTAGGATAGTTATATTGTTCAGTTCTACACATAGATTTGCTTTGCAGTAAATGTTCTTTTTCTTAATCTAAGTGCTCTCNCAGTTTAGGATAGTTATATTGCTCAGTTCTACACATAGATTTGCTTTGCAGTAAATGTTCTTTTTCTTAATCTAAGTGCTCTCATTTCCCCCTTCATCATTATTTGTATACACTGCAATACCTCACTTCCTTGGATCTGGCACTGGATTCCACATGAATGGATTTTCCAGACAAATGAAGTTTAACCACATTACCAAAACTTAATAATTTTACAAAGAAATCTTTCTGCACTGTATCGTGTACTTATCCATCATCTTAAAACAACAACAACAACAACAACAACCACCACCAAACTTTGATGTCTTCCTTTTAATGTAGAGCTAAGTAATCAAGAACAGGATCTGAAGCCCTATTGCTTCAGTTTAAGACCTTGCTCTGACTCTTAAGCTGTGTGACCTGAGGGATGTTACTTAATTTCTCCGTCTCTGAGTTTCCTCATTTGTAAAATGAGAATAATATTAGGACATTCATCTTAAAGTGGTTGTAAAGGTGAAAAGTTGATATATGTAAGACTCTTAAACCAGTGTCTGCTGTATCATATGTACTAAGTACATTGTAGCTCAAGGCATCACAGCCTAGACTGTGGAGGGTGGGGGAGAGGGAGGGCAAGAATTAATTACTGGAAAATACAAATACATTTTCTAACTTATGACAAGTTATAGGAAGGGAAAGTGCTAAGTGCTATTAGAGTGTTAACAGGGGAACCAGATTTAGCCTGGCATTGTATTCTAGAATTCTTTACATTTTAGTTTTTCCCACTGATGTGTGAATTTTTTGAAAGCAAGAAGCATGTCTTAATCTTCCTTATGTAACTGTCAGTAGGCACAGAATCTGGTGCATAGCAGGGGCTCGAGACTACTTTGGAAAGAGAGATTAAAGGAAAAAAAAGAAAGAAAAATCATGATTCTACAGGTATCGCTATGAGAATATAAAGATGTTGGAGGCAAGTATTCTGCGGGGGGTAGAGGATCACGCTCCCCGGTGACCCCCACCCGCAGAGGTGCAGCACTTCCTGCGTGAGGGTCACCATCCCAGTGATTCTGGGCGTCTGCAGCTTAATGAGGATGTATCCATTTATGCATTAAGGCTTATTCACTTTGTTCAAAGCAGTCCCTCAGGTCTTCCCAGAGGACTGGTTTGCTTATTTTATACAGGATTCTTAGAATACTGCTGACATGCTTGGTAATCAGGGAGTCCTGGTTGGGGGTGGTGCTTATCTTGGGGAAAGGCAGTGAGTTACGTTTGAAGGCAGGCTTTCCTCCTCTCTTGAGACTTGACAGTTTGAAAAAAGGCTGCCTTCGGTCTTACCCGGAATCAAGGGTGAAGGAGAAATACAGGGATTCAGTATCAAAGGGGCTCTGCCATTTTCCTGGCCTGGAGGTGAATCAATTCCGTGGATCACCTGCTAAGAGTGAGCCGTAGTGAAGAAGAGGGAGGACCAGGTGGCCAGCCTTGCCCCAGGTCATGCAATGGCTGAGCTTGAAGACTTCAGACCTGTATGCTTCCAGTCTGTGACCCTATACCATAACAAATGGGATTTGAAACAAATGAAACAACTTTTTTTTTTTTTTTAAAGATTTTATTTATTTATTTGACAGAGATAGAGACAGCCAGCGAGAGAGGGAACGCAAGCAGGGGGAGTGGGAGAGGAAGAAGCAGGCTCGCAGCGGAGGAGCCTGACGTGGGGCTCGATCCCATAACACTGGGATCACGCCCTGAGCCGAAGGCAGACGCTTAACTGCTGTGCCACCCAGGCGCCCCTCAACTTTTAAACATCTAGATATAAATGAGGAGAGAGAAGAGAGACTGAATTGTGTGAACCTCCAATTTTAAATTGTGTTAGCCTAGATGCAATGTGTAATCAAAATAGCGAATAATGACAGTAATACCAACAAATACTTATATGTTACTTATTATTTGCTGGGCATCATTCTGAGTTTTATATGTATAAGCATATTTAATTTCCATCACAACCCCGTGACCTGGGTTCTTTTATTATCCCTATTTTACAGATGAGGAAACTGAGGCATAAGAGGTTAGGCAGCTTGCTCCAGGTCCCACATGTGGTAGGCTGAAAAGTTAGGATAAAGATTTAGTTAAAGGAAGGCAGGGTCATTATTAAATGCCTACTATGTGCCAGGTGATTTCCATCTTTGTCAGGGTGCACTCTTCTGTCCCTTTAAACTGGCCCTGTTCTCGCCCATGGTAGGGACAGATCTTTCAATGTCGAAGTTATACTGAGGAGACAATCAGGATCAGCAAGAGAGGCTTGTTTCATTTCAGGAGCTCCACGTGGAAGGTGCCTGGACTAAGACTTGTGCCAGGCTCAGCCACAAGGAACAGATGGCACCCATGGCTAGGACCCAGGACAGAGGCTAGAGAAGAAAAAGGAGGTAAAGAGGAAATAGAGATCACAAATTCTCTGTGGACTGAAAGACAACGTTTGCAGCATCCTCTGGATTCCAAGTGTGTTTGTGATCCAGCTATAAGAAAACCAGGCTCTTTCTGATAATGGTCGATATCTACCTTCCTAGATGCTGTAGAGCCTAAAGGTAAAACCTCATCTTGTCCAACTGTCAAAGTGGCCCACTGAGCTAAATAGTTTATGCCCATTTATAGAACTAAGTAGGCTGAGATCTGGATAGCTTACTCAATATCAGACAGCTAGTCTAAGGAAGAGAGGGCCTGTTTTAAAACAGGTCTGCTGTTTTAAAAATGGATACACTTTCCCATTTTCCAGATGCTGGTTAGCTATCCAGCCCAGCCCAGAAAGACTTCCCCTTCTCTCATAAGTTAGCTGAGTGAGGGTACTAGTTGTATGAGTCTAAGTTCTGGGTCCCTCTTCTGCTGCTCAGCCCCTCTTCCCAGTGGCTCAGGACCCTGACACTGCCCAGAGTCAGGAAAAACAAAGCCAGGTTGGGAAATTCGAGGAGCCTAAATGAAGGGGCTGTGCCAGGCTGTGTCAGTGGAGGAACGCAGGGATGTCTGTGGGCTCCCAGGGGCCCTTTTCATCACCTAGGTGCTCAGTAACAGACTATCAATAACATCTAGATATAGAGAGCATCAAACAGCCCCCCAACCCAGATGGCCAGCACAGGGAGCATTAGCACATTTTGCTCTTCTAGGAATAAAAGAACCGCAACCGTGTCCTTGAATCTGTTAAACAATGTTAACCAGAGGGAGGGGTCAGGAGAGAGGTGTGTGTGGTGGTTTATGGGCAGGAGATGAGAGAAAGCACACAGCTCATTTGCCCGGCACTAATGGATCTGAAGTGAAGAGCCTTGATGCCGAGGGGACTGCTGTCTTGAGATGAGAAGAACTGAGAACAAGGGAAGTCCATTAGTGTCATGTTTGTATTTCTCCTCCTCTGAAGCTGGATTCCAGGCGCACTGGGAGAAAAGACCAACAATTCCCATCCTCAATAGTTTTGCCCATTAGTGTCAAATTATCCCGGGAGGGAGGAGGAAAAGAAAAAACGCCAGCAGTATAAACATAAAATTTGGAAGCTCACTAGAAAGCCTCTCTCCCCTGCCCAGGCTGCAGTAGTCCGACATCTTAGGAAGGCATTGGTAATTGGGGCGGGGGCTTGTTCCTGCCCCCCTCCACCTACAGGTTCTCGAGCAAGAGATGGCCTCACCTATAGAGGGTGTGAAGCAAGTTCCACTACCTAAGTTAAGCTGTCATGAATTTCACCAAAACAAAATGGTTTTGATCCACAGAAATCAAAAATAAAGAAATAAAGTAGAAATATCTCATATCTGTAAGCACTTACCTCGAGTTTGGTATTGTTTTAAGTGCTTTACAAATTCTAACCTGTTTCACCCTTAGAGTAGTGCCGAGAGGTAGAAACTGTTCTTATCTCCATTTTCAATCAAGAACAGGGAGACACAGTAGGAGTAAGTGTTTCATCATCTATTACCTCTTAACAAACTACTCCAACACTTAGTGGCCTAGAACAACCATTTATTACTATTATCTCATGCTTCTTTAGGTCGTGGATTCAGTTAGAGCCTAGCAGGGTCAGCTTTGTTCTGCTCCATGAACTCTAAGCCTCAGTGGGGATGACTTGATTGGGGGGCCGCTCAGGCATCTCTTTCTCTGCCTGGTCTCTCCACATAGCCAGCTCGAGTTGCATCACAGCGTGGTGGACTCAGGGTAGTTGGGCTTCTTGCATGGTGCCCCAGGACTCCGGGAGCACGTATATTAAGAGGGCTTCTTGGGCTTCAGAAGCTGCAAGTCTTCCTATGATAAAGCCTCAGAACCCCTGAAGGTGACTTTACCACAGACAAGTTATTAAGACTAGCCAAGATTCAAGGAGAAGGGAATAGGAGGGACAGCAAGGATTTAGAACCATTTAAAATTTGCTCCAGGAAGTAATCAATCAAATCCTATAGCCACTAAGTTGGAAGGTAGCATTTTAATTCAGATACTCATCCACTACACCAAGTTTAGTAATCTGGAAATTGGATTTATGTATCATTAAGACAAATCCAGAGGATGATGGATATTCTGGAATTCACTGTAATTTAGTTGTTTGGAATACAGATTATGTTGTCTTCTAAAGATACGATGTTTCTTCCTCTCCCTCTTCCTTAGACATTTGTTAAACAGCAACTTTGTGCCAGGCACTGTCCTAGGCGTTAGCTATACAAAACAAATAAACCATTGTCCCTGCTTCTAAGACTCTTGTGGGTTAATGAGAAGGGGACAAACATGTACTTAATTACCATTCAATGGGATTAGCACTGCATGATAGGAACTAATGTGGAAACTGAAGGAGAAAGATCTAATTCTATCTTAGGGGTCTGGGAAGGCTTTCCAAAGGAGATGAGATTTGATTGTAACTTAGAGGAGTAAGAGGTGCTTGCCAGGTATTATAAACTGAATGTTTGTGTTTCCCCAAATCCATATGTTAAAGCCCCAACTCCCAACGTGGCTGTATTTGGAGTTAGGGCTTTTACCAACGTCTTGGAGGTTAGGTAACACCCTAAGAGTGGATTCCTGATCTGAAAGGATTAGTATCCTTGTGAGAAGAGACACCAAAGAGCTATATCCCTTTTCCCCATGCACCAAGGAAAAACCATGTGAGAACATAATGAGAAGGTGGCCTTCTATAAGGCAGGAAGAGAATCCTCACCAGAAATGGAATTGGACAGAACCTTGATCTTGGACTTCTAGAAACTGTGAGAGAATAAATTTGTGTTAAGTCAGTCTGTCTATGGAACTTTGTTATGGCAGCTTGAGCTGATTAAGATACCAGCTAAAAAGAGAAGGAAGAGTATTCCAAGGAGAAACAACAGCATATTTAAGTGAAAGGAGACTTAGAAGAGCATGGCATATTTAGAGAACAAGCCGTAGTTCCCCAGGCCTGAAGTATTTTGGGGGAAGCAGTGGGAAATAAGTCAGAAAGATACCAAAATCTGGGTGCTTCGACCTCCATAAATTGCTGAATTAACCAGTCTTGGGGCTGCCTGACCTTTGGATTTCTCCTTATGTGAGGAAGTTTTTGATATTCTTCAAACCATTGTGACATAAGTTTTCTGTTCTTTGTATTCCCAGGCATCAAAGAATCATTTAGGGTGAATCTTGCCTGCATGCTGCAAGAATCCCAGAATAATATTGATTTAAACAATATAGAATTGTAAGTCTCTCTTGATACAGAGGGTGAGCATACCCTCCACAGTGGCAAAGACCTGGCATCCCTCTATCATGTTGTTACACCATTCTCAGTAGATGACTTGGGGATCATGTTATAAGAACCAGCTATCATGTCTACATTCCAGCCAGGAAGAAAGAGGGATACAGATTGCATATCTTCCCTTTTTATTCCCTTTTTATAGGAACCACATTCAACACTTCTTGTCTGCTGCTGGTCAGAACTTAATCACATGGGAGCACATATGTGAAAGCTCAAAAGTTTGTCTTCACTTTGGGAGGTTGTTCTTCCAGATAAAATTTGCAGATTAACTAAAGAAGAAGAGTAGAGATATTGAAGAACACTTACCAGGCTTTCCCATGTAGAGACTTCCTCTAGCTCATCTAGATGATGATACAGTTGTAGGAAGGGTGGTGAGGGGAAAGGGGAAATGAATTCCCAGAGGGGTTTTGGTGGGTTACTGTGAGTAAGTCTGGTGCAATCAAACTTTTGCCATGGTTTCTGACATGTAAATCAGTTTCCTGCTGAAACAAAATGTATTCTCTTCCAATGTTTCTGAGACTGCTTTCCTGGAGCTTTGCAGGATTTTCATGTAGCTATATTTGTAGATAAGGAAGAGACATAAAATAGAATATTTTGATCCGTGGGATAGATGTTCTTGTTATTTTGTAGTATTTCACAGTCTGTAAATTGCTTCCGTATCATAGAAGAAAAAATAAGAGTCATTCTGGTTTTAAAGAGGAATTTTGGCTTTGACTACTTCAGCTGCTGGAGTTTAGACTGTAAGACTCAGGTAGAACACACCAAGTTCAGGTATTTATAATAGACCCCAAAGAACTTCCAACTCAGGGCTGGAAGGATTCAAGGGCAGAATTTATACTGGAGGCTGAGAACCTAGACACTGTACAAGAGCAGTCCACTAAGATCATTTATAAGCAACAAGAATGTATGCTCATTAATGTGGTTCTGACTGTTCTTTCTGTTCTCCTTCCCTCTGAGGAACTGAGGAACATCCTTAGATGGTATATTACTTTCCTGGGGCTGCCATAAAAAAAGTACCATAAACTATGTGGCTGAAGCAACAGAAATTTAGGGTAGAAGTCTAAAACCAAGGATTTGGAAGGGTTAGTTCCTTCTGAGGGATGTGAGGGAGATTCTATTCCAAGTCTCTCCCCTAGCCTCTGGCGGTTTGCTGGCCATCTCTGGCTGGTAGATGGCATTCCCTCTGTGTCTTCACATCATCTTCCTTCTATGTGTGCCTGTCTCTGTGTCCAAACTTCCCCTTTTTATAAGGACACCCGTTCTATTGGATCATACGAGCACATCCTCATGACCTTATCCTAACTGATTACTCCTGTGAAGACCTTATTTTTAAATAAGGTCACATTCTGAGGTACTGAAGGACTGGGAGTTAGTTCCAACATATCTTTTTGTGGGGGAACACAATTCCATTCATAGCAGGTGGGTATTGTTGAGGAGGTTAGCTTTGATGTTGATACAGTTTAGATTTATCTTCTTCCAGCTTCCTCTGATTTTCACTCTGCTGCCCCACACTCTTTGTTCCCAAGTCACTCTGTGCATATTTGTTAGGGCACTTAGTAGAAATTACTTAGGGTATTACTCAGAATACACATCGAATATCAAATTTTATTATCAATATTGCTGGAGACTAGATCCTTCCAAGCCTGCTGCAACATGCTGGCTGCCTGCCTTTGTACTGTGGAAATGGTTGCAAGGTGTTTCATCTTTGTTTCCCTCATGTCATCTCTACACTCTGGGGGCTGAGTTTATATATGGTATTTGCCTCCTCTGTTCTCTCCCATCCCTCCACATATACATACGTTAGCTTTCTTTTTTTCCCCTCTATTTGCTGTGACGAAGGGAAACTTTTAGCAAGAAAATTGTTTTCTGACTGGAATCTAACCTCTTTTCCCCTAAGCCATGGAATCTTCCGTAGAACACCATTAAATATCCCCCACAGACTACTCAGGGAGCAGTTTCTATTTACTACTCTCTCTCAACATAGTATGCTCTATGTGTCTGCCTTATTTTGGAATAGTCAGCGATGTTTCCTGCCACATACAGCATCCCTTGACTCATCCATAGCCCCTTAATTGGAAGAGTAGTGCTTGGCTGTTCTTAGAACAAAAGTGGCCTCTGATTGGACCAGCATGGGCTTGTTTGGAGATAATCTTGTGTGGGGGGCTCTGTTTCATGGAAGCCATAATGACTTGCTAACTCACCCAGATTGGTTCACTTTAGGATTCCATTTAGATTATATAGTGAGCACTAACCAGACAGGTGGAGAGAAACAGATGCAGTGAGAAAAAATTTGAAGGACTTTTCTGATCCTCAGAGGGGTCTCAAGTCCTACAGCTTCTTGTTCCTACTCCAGACAGCATAAATCCTGAAAACAAACTTTCTCCTTTCTAAACAACAACAACAAAAACACAAAAAAAACTTCTTCCTTCCTCCCTTCCTTCCTTCCTTCCTTCCTTCCTTCCTTCCTTCCTTCCTTCCTTCCTTCCTTCCTTCCTTTCCCTCCCTCCCTAACTTAATTTGTTCCTCACAATAATCTCTTGAATCTCAGAGACTTTAAGAGATTTGCCCAATGCTGCACAGCTATTAAATGCTAGAACTGGGACTTAAACCTGATTGTTTTGGTAGCAAATGCCATATGTTTCTACTTGAAGGTACGATACATAACTGTCAGTGAGAATGTGCTTAGAAGCAAGGCACCAGGATGACTTCATGTGCTAGAGGAATGCGGTGGTGCTGGAGTAGCAATAGCAGTTCCCAAGGGATTTCCTTCCAGTTTATCTCACTAATTTTATTTTATCTTCAGAGCAAAATCTGTGGAGTAGAGGCATGAAGGGCAATTTTGTTTTCAGTTTTTAAATGCAGAAATTGAGCTTCTAGAAGTTAATTGATTTGAGTAAGGCCACAGAATCAGGAAATAGTAGTGGCAGAGATTAGGACTATCTTTTTAAATAAAAAATTTTTTTAAAGATTTTATTATTATTATTATTTTTTGACAGAGAGGGAGGCAGCGAGAGAGGGAACACAAACAGGGGGAGTGGGAGAAGCTGGTTTCCTGCTGAGCAGGGAGCCTGATGCGGGGCTCAATCCCAGAACTCTGGGATCATGACCTGAGCCGAAGGCAGACACTTAACGACTGAGCCACCCAGGTGCCCCCCCATCACCTTTTTTAAGTAGGTTGCATGCCCATCACTTGGGCTTGAACTCACGACCCTGAGATTAAGAGTTGCGTGCTCTATGGACTGAGCCAGCCAGGTGACCTAGGACTGCTTTTTCAGTAACCAGCCCAGTGAGGGGCACATTTGGTAAGTGTTTTTAAGAAAGAAGAACATAATGGAAGGAAGGAAGGAAAAGAAGAGAAGAAGGGAGAGTCTCTTCTCATAATTTCAAGCTATGGTCAATATACAGTGAGCAAAGAGCCAGCTCTTATTATCATTCCTTCAACTGAGGCACCACCCAAGCCATGCTTAACAGTCCCCAAGCTTATTTCTTGTAAGCTCTCTGTTGGGGATACCTAAGGCCTCAATAATTCTGTACTCCGTGAGTCATCCTCTCCTCCATCTGTTTATGTAACAAGTCTAACCACAGCCATTGTTGCTGATTACATGCTGGAAATGACCTAACAATGTTGTATTTAATGATCTCCAATCATTTCCATCTGGTCCGTGGGTGGCTGCATAGTCATTATTCATCAATGAAACTTTGCAAACACAAACACATATGTATGTATATAATAAAACCTCAATAATTTGCACTAATTGGAGGGAAGGCCTATCTGAATTAACAAAAAGTAAGAAATGCTGTTTTATTACTTTCAAGCTCATGATGTAATTAACCACCTAATGAGAATGTGGCATGGTGGAAAGAGCACTGTAATGGGAGTTTTGTGAACTGGCTGTTGTTAAGGAGAGAGAGGAGATGAACAGAGCAGATACGTAGGCTAGGTCATACAAGTGCAACACTGGAGCTTGGTGGCCACATTTTACCATCTGGCCCTTAGATCTGTATGTTTAGAAATGTAAAATGTTGATATTGCTAGAAATGATTCATTTAGGGAGGCTAGAACACTCATCCCACATGATAAGTAAATGAATCATGCTAAACAAAATCATATGTGACCTAGACATAAAACTTAATGCTAATTTGTTAGTTTTGTTTGAAAGGCATCTTTTAGGTGGACCAAATATATATGTTGGCCTATTGGCACATTGTCTCTCATGTGGGCAAGTCCTCATGACAATCCAGTGTTGACTCATTAGGTTGCATTCTGTTGCAAGTAAGAGAAACTACAATTCAAAATAGGTGCGTGAATGGGGGTTTTGGTAGTTTCTATGGTTGGAAATCCAAAGCGGAATGAGATGTGGAGTTCGGCTGACTTAGGCATTCAGCCATTTTATCAAGTTCTGGTTTTAGTTGTTTGTTCATTGTGCCTGTGTGTGTAAGTGTGTGTGTGCTCATATGCTTTATCTCTGCCTCTTACAGTGTCATAATCATTCTAAAGTTGGCTTCTCTTGTGGTAGCCAAATGGATGTATTGGCTTTACATTTGCATACCAACATGTCCTTCAATGGAGTGGGTCTCAGGAGAGTGAGGGAAGAAGATAAAGGGAGAGGAGGGGAGAGGGAGGGAGAGGGAAGGAGAGGAAAGAGGAGGGAAGGGGAGGAGGGGAGGAGAAGGGAAAGGAGGGGGAGAACTAGAGGTTGAGAAGGCAAGGATATTGTCCTAACATACATTACTCTCCGGTGTTTAGGAAGCACAAAATCAGCGAAGAAAGCATTCCCTGGCTGAAAGTAATAGGCCAATACCATCCAGTTCATGGCATCACCTCTCTTGGACAGAGTTGGAGGCAACTTGGGCAATTTATATTCTTTCCTGGACTTTTTTACTTCCCATATGGCTCCTTTCCATTGTCATCTTTTTTTAGGAAGATTAAAATAAAATTCATTAGGCCACACCTCCTTTCCCACCATCTATATTTTGTTTACACCTTCCCGAGACTCCATCCTGATTATTTTGACTAGACTGAAAATATCCATGTTTACTAGGCTCCTAGGATGGCTGACTTTTTCCAACTTTGTGTAGATTCCAACAGGCCCCCTTGTTAGAGAGGATACCTGTCAACGAGTTCAGGGGGACAGTAAGTCCATTTAGTAAGCTTTTTCTGTGTGGCAGCCACTGAAATAAATGAGAACTTAATGCAACATACATATATTGTTTCATGTAATCCACAGAAAGTATTAGTCCCATTTAGAAAAGTTAAGGATCTGACCCAGTAACCAACAGCTCTGAAAGATGGAGCCATTGCTTGCTTCCTCCATGGCCTCTGGTTGTCAGAGAAGTACAGGTTTTAGTTCTAGCTCTGCTATTATCTGTGTGTGTGGCCTTGGTTTCTTCACCTGTGAAATGGCAGGAGAGGATTGGATGATCTTCAAGGTAGTGTCTAATTTTAAGATGTTCTGCATTATGTATGGAACTATGGTCTTTGTCTGCTTTACCTAAATAGATCAACAAATGCAGGAGTAATTAGCAATGTGTAATGTGAAAATAAACGTGGCAAAGGGACTTGAAAACTCTTTATTCCTTCTTACCAGTTAGATATTGCTCTTAAAAATACCCTAAGAAATCACAAGGTGAGCTCCAGCCCCACTATGATGGAATGTGGGTGCCCGAATCAGGACTTCACTTACCCTGGGGATATGCAAGATCTTCCCTCATTAAGAATAGTGTCTTCTTGGGGCACCTGGCTGGCTCAGTATGTGGAGCATGAGCTCTTGCTCTCGGGGTCATAAATTCAAACTCTGGGTACAGAGATTACTTAAAAATAAAATCTTAAAAATAATAGTGTCTTCTCTTTCTTTAATGCCTCATGTCTTTCATGGTTGAAGGAAGGTCTCTATAGCATCTGAGTAGTCACTGAGCTGAAACACAATTAATGAGCTTTTATTATATATATGTTTGTCCAGAAAACAAATAAATTGAGGTGTGAATATCCTCAACAAGAAAGTAACTAAGCAAATGCACCTAGGTGGGATTAGATTTACACTTGCGTTGCAATGGTTGTTACTCTGTTTCTTTTTCTAGTCCCTTCTACTTTGTCAGAGAGAACCCAGGTCAGTGTCTCCTGAGTCTTCCTACCCACAGTGCAGGATAAGCAGAAGAGAGTTCAAACATATTCAGGGAAATTTAAAAAATGCTACTTACATGTGTGAACCAGTTGGTTTAATTACGAAAATGGTGCTTGATTTGCCTTCTCTGGTCAGCCTTCTCTGCTACGCAACTGTTAGAGTAGGGCAGTGGGCCCCGAAACTTGAAGTCAGGCCAGGGGTTGAATTTGGTCTGCCACTTGCTAGTTGTGTGACCTTTCATCTTAGATATTGCTGTTGTTTGTTTTCTATCGTACGGGTCTTTTTCATATCCTTAATTTCTCATCAGGCTTGTGCTTTCTTCCACCATCTTGAACATATGGAGTATATTTATAGAAGCTGTCTTAACATCCTTGTTTATTATTTGTATCATCTGTGGTATTTCCTTTTTTTTTTTTAAGATTTTATTTATTTGACAGAGATAGAGACAGACAGCGAGAGAGGGAACACAAGCAGGGGGAGTGGGAGAGGAAGAAGCAGGCTCATAGCAGAGGAGCCTGATGTGGGGCTCGATCCCATAATGCTGGGATCACGCCCTGAGCCGAAGGCAGACGCTTAACCACTGTGCCACCCAGGCGCCCCCATCTGTGGTATTTCTGTATCTGTTTTTATTGACTGACTTTACCCCCCAGGTTTTGGGTCATATTTTTCTGGTTCTTTGAATGCCTGTTACTTTTTTGTTGGGTGGAAGACATTGTGAATTTTATGCTGCTGGGTGCAGATTTTTTTTTTTTTTCCAATCCTTTGAATATTTTTTAGGCTTTTTTTGTGGGAGTGCAGTTGCGTTACTTGGAAAAAAATTGATCCTTTTGACTTGCTTTTAATTTTTCCTAGGCAGGTCCTGAACAGCCTTTAGTGGAGGGCTGATGCAGCCCTCCTACTAAGGGGGTATTTTTTGAGTAGGTGAATATTAGGAGATATTTTCACTCGTTGGAAGGAACAGAAGATATTCCCAACCCTGGATGAGCTCCGGGAGTTGCTCCTCTCTGATCATTCTCTCCCTGGATCAGCAGTTTCTCTACATCCACGTGCTGATTAGTACTCAGCTAAAGAAACAAGGGGAATCCTCTGCGTTCTCTGGAGTTCCTTCTGTGTGGCTGTCTCTTCTCCGGTTCCCTGACTCGGAAATTTTAGCAGCTTTGGCCTCCAGGAACTCCACTCTCTGTGTCCTCAAACTGCTGGGTTCTGCTGGGCTTCTCTTCCCTTTGGTATAGCCTGGAAACTCTGCAGACAGTAAGCTGGGGCATCTGAGGACTTATCTCTTGGTTTACCTTCTCGTTGGGGTCACTGTCCTGCTCCACCAGTTGCTGAGTGTCTGAAAACTATTGTTCCATAGATTCTGTTCATTTTTTTTTTTTTTCAGTTTTTTAGTTCCATGGCTGGAATACAAGTCCACTTCTTCTGCTGTATGAACTGTAGTCCCACTGCTTACCAGCTGGGTGGACCTAAGAGAGTTACCTAACCTCCCAATTCCTCAATTTCCTGGGCTATGAAGCAGATGTTATAGTGATCTCAATGTATAGTGTGGTTGTGAGTTAAGTGAAATAATTCATATGGTGTTCTTAGTATACTGCTTGGCACATAGCAATACAGTTGAGCCTTGAACAAAATGGTTTTGGACTGGGCAGGTCCACTTATAAGTGGATTTTTTTTGATAAATATACATATAGTACTATAAATGTATTTTCTCTTCTTTATGATTTTTCCTAATGACATTTTCTTGTCTCTGGCTTACTTTATTGAAAGAATATAGTATTAATATATACAGCATACAGAATAGTGTTAATTGACTGTTAATGTTATAGGTAAGGCTTCCAGTCAACACTAAGCTATTACTAGTTAAGTTTTTGGGGGAGTCTCAGAAGTTATATGTGGATTTTCAACCCCACAGAGGGTTGACCCTAACTGCTATGTTTTTCAAGGGTCAACTGTAGCTATAAAATTCTAATAATGATGATGATAATGATGCTTAGAATACATCTGTTTAAGCTGAACTCAAGACCACAAGTTTCTGTATGCTGCAAATTTCATGTCTGTAAAATGACCAGGATCTATTTTTATTGCTGAGTCTGATCTGGGATTTATAAGGTTCTCTCTGCTCTTTAGAGTACCCCTTGGCAAACTATGGCCCGTGGACCAAATCTGTCCTCTGCCTGTTTTTGTGAATAAAGTTTCATTGGAACATAGCCATATCCATTTCTTTATATACTGTCTCTGGCTGCTCTTGGGCTGTAGGGCCAGCATTGACTAGTCATGACCGAGATCATGTGGCCTATAAAGCCTAAAATATTTACTATCTGGCCCCTTACAGAAAAAGTTTGCCAATCCCTGTCTAGAGGCTCTGTCAGGCAAATCCAAAAGACGTTAGCAGGTTCCTGTCTCTTTAAGTCTCCATTTCTGGGGATAATACAAAATGAAAACCCTTCTAGGGTTTCTAGTGGTTGTTGACTTTTTTAAAAAAGCATATATATATATAAAATAATACAGAACAAAAACCCTTCTGGGGTTTCTAGTGGTGGTTGACTTAAAAAAATATATATATATACATATAAAAATCTGCATCTCTGGCTCAGAAGAATGGGAGTGAAGAAAGAGGCTGCATGTATCAGGTCATACAAGGGGCTTCTCCGGAAGAGCTTGGAGTTCATGAGATTTATCCTAAACCAGCCCTTCTGTGGGCCTTCTCTGTGGCGGATCCCCACTTGATGCTCCTAGCCATGAATTCCTGGAGGTCTGGGAGTACTGAAATGTCATAGCCCAAGGAAGAGGTCCCATTAACATTTGAGAAATGATGTGGGCTTGCACCTTTTATTTTGTTTCATTAAGAATATTTTTTTTCTATAAAAGAAAGGACATTTAATCCCTCACGATAGTTCCCATATAGAGTAAATTTGGCTTTATGAAAAACATGAGAATGTTCTTATTTTTCTGTTTTCACTGCTGATCAGCTACCATTTGCCCAGAGACAGATGTTTAGGAATCCCCGCCCTCTGCCTTCTCTCTGGCCCCTGGTCACCACATCCCTGCCAGCAGTTCCTTGATGTACCAGCTCAGCATCCAGCTCTGTGCATCCCACACTCCCGCACTCCCTAGTTTTACATCCTCCTGTAACACCCTCCTGTGGTACTCTCTCCCATCAGTAAGACTTATTAGACTGGTGTCTGTTGTAGTCACTGCTTCACGAAGAGTAACTTGATCACTGTCACATGCAGAGTGGCTTCCACATGCCTTAAGTATTTATTGAATTGATTTCATTCTAATTTGGGGCTGACTTTCCTTTGGAAACGTTCTCTTATTAAATGCTGTCTAGTCAGGTAGCTGCGGCCTTCCTACCCTGTTACACCCTTTCATCTCCTGATTGAACTCAGACACTGTTCCCTGACCCATCCCCGTGGTGGAGGAGAGTTGAATGAGTTGGAAATCCAGGGGCATATATCAAAAATGCCCACTGCATATGGGAAATTTCTTTGAAGTCTCATGGTTTAGCTTGAAAACTTATCTGAATGTTATTTCTGCTCCATAATATATCCATTGGCTTAGTAGAAATTTTTTTTTAGGGATTTAACAGGAAAGGATGCATCTTTAGGGAGATGCAAATCAGCACATTACCTAAATGCACCAGCCACCATGAGATACACTTCACACCGTCAGGATGGCTGTTGTAAGGACAATGACAACAACAACAAAACAACAGGGTGTAAAATGGTGAAGTCATTGTGGAAGATGGTATGACAGTTCCTCAAAAACTTAAATGTGGAATTACCATATAACCTAGCAATTCCACTTCCGAGTATGTGACAAAAAGAACCGAAAGCAGGGGCATGAATGATATTTGCATAGCAGTGTTCACATTATTCACAATAGCCATAAAGTGGAAACAATCCAAATATCCATTGATGAATAAATGGATAAACAAACTATGATATAGCTATACAGTGGAATATTAGCCTTAAAAAGGAGGGACATTGTGGTACATGCTACAACAGGGATGAACATTGATGACATTATGCTAAGTGAAGTAAGAAGTAAGCCAGACAGAAAGAGACACACATTGTATGATTCTACTTTGATGAGGTGTCTAGAATAGTCTAAATCATAGAGACAAAGTAGAATGGTAGTTTCTAGGGGCAGGGTCAAGGGGGAGTGGTGTTGGGTTATGATTTAATGGGTACAGACTCTCAGTTTGGAATGATACGAAGGATCTGGAGATGGATGGTGGTGGGTGGTTGCACACAGTGGGACTGTACATAATCATACAGAACTGTACACTTTAAACTGGTTAAAATGGTTGGTTTTATGCTATATGTATTTTAGCACAATGAAAAAAACAAGTGACAACAGTAATAAAAATTCATTTTAGGAAGTTGAGAAAGGACGGGGGGCTATACACTGGATGTAAACACTTACATTTTGATATATATTGATTTTATCCTCTTCCTGAATGTGTACAAATTTTTAACGACTATGGATCCATGCTGTTTTGTATTTTTATAATCAGGGATGAGAATTAACATTATTGAATCCCTCTAGGCGCCACTTTCCTTACTCTGTTTAACTTCATTCTCACAAAAACACTGTGAAATAAAAGGTTTTATATCTCCATTTTGTAGTTGAAGAAATTTAGAAAACTTTTCTGGGTTTGAATAAATGGCAAGAGCAGAGTTTGAAGTAAGTCTGTGTGTTCACAAAGCCCATATTCTCTGTAGGATTTTGTACCACCAGGGCCCCTGGGAGACAGGACAAGGAGTTCAGAGACCTGGTTTATGCTCGTTTCATAAAGGAGGAAACTGGGGATTGGAGAAATTAATGTGTGGCACTACAGCTCCAAATCCCACATTTTCACAAGTATTTCATGAGGCATGAGGTGTAGTTTCTGAGGAAGGCAGTGTCAGAATCTTCAGCAGGTGCCTTGGTGTTTGCCTGGGTCCCCTGTTGCTCTCTACAAGGGCATCTGTCATGCAGTAGATGGGCTGGAGAGATGTCACTTGGCTCTTGGAATGCTAGTCACCCCTCCAGTCTTGAGGCAAATCAAAACGCCTCCTTTGCAGAAAAGCCCTGGAGACTTTTGCTTTCCCTTCTCCTTTTACAGCCTGATAAGACTCCATTCCAAAATCCTGGCTGCTGCCAGACTGGAATGTTCTGTTTGTTTTGGTCCTGAGTCCTGCAGGCAAGTCCTTCCTGGAGATGGAGGCGGAGCTAGGGAGTGGCCAAGCAACCATGTGGCAATCCTGCCGGCTAGTGGCAACACTAAGTATGGACCTAAACTGAGGACACTGCAGCCTAGGGACTAACCACCCAGGTTGACTCGGAGTCAGAGGGCATGGGTTTTATTGCCTTGATTTACATGTGGTGGGAGGGAAGGGTGCCTAGAGAGAAGTGATGTGTCAAGGTGTTGATAGAGTTGGGATTGGAATCTGGATCCCAACTCATCTGAGACATTTATTAAGCATGTTTGGCAACAATGACAAACAGGCTACCATGTGCAAGATTATTGCTATTTCTCACAGCACTTCTCCAAAGAAGATATTTTTATACCTATTTTATTGATTATAAACTTAGGCCAGAGGGATGACTTGTTCAAGGCATTTGGTAGTGAAATTAGGTTCCACCAACGATAACGGGTTTGCTGAGGCCAAAGCCCTCATAATATATTAGTAGGTGCAAATTATTTTAGTCCCTGTCACAGTTTCTTTCAAATACTAGATAGAAAATAAATGGATTTTTTAAAATAAAAACATACAGAAACAGCAACAACAACTACTATTGCTTTGGCCCTATCTAAAACCAGCGTAAGTTAAGTAAAAAAAACAAAAGCCATCATGGAGGAAGTGGTATTGAGGCTGGATCTTGAAGAACTGATAGGCTTTCAAAGGCAAGTGGTCTCATAATAAAAGGCATCCAGAAAGAGTGAACTGCATGAAAAAAAGTATGGGAAAAGTTTAGGAAACAGCAAATAATCCATTTTTGGCTAGAGTTAGAATGTAAGTCTGTAATTTGGGGAACCAGGAGATATATGGGACCTGATTGCAAAGGGCTTAGAAGGGGAATTTGGGTTTTTTTTTAGTTTTTTTTCCTTGGGCAAGTGAAAGTGAAGGAAAGTTTTGGTGAACAGGAGCATGGCACGAGTGAAGCTACACTGTAGGAAGATTTTTTTGATAGCTGCATATGGGGCAGATAATAAAGAGCCACAATCCAAAAGGAGAATCAATAGGAAAGAAAGGAAGGGATGGGTAATATGTCTTATGAAGAGGGGTGCTGATAGGTATGCTGGTCTCAGGAGAGAGGACCAGGACATGGCGATCCTGTTTGTTATAGAATAACAAATAGCGAAGTTTTAAAAATGTGCCTTATTGGCAGTATATATAAAATTGACAAAAATATCAGCTGCCCATATAAAATTATTATTTTCAAAAATTTAGATGTGGTGGGTATGCTGATGGAGATTTGGGTCCCCACCCCAAGCTACCCTTTAGCACTGCTACTGACTGTAATTGATTCCCTCCAATTGAGGTCAGTCTTTGAACTACTTTTAATCTTCTCTCTTTAGAACTGTGATCCAGTATGGTTTTCTGGGATTTGAGCAACTCTGGTTCTTGAATCTTGGGGTTAAAAGGGGGTGAGGAGAGGGGGGCCTGAGTGGCTCAGTTGTTAAGCTTCTGCCTTCGGCTCAGGGTGTGATCCTGGAGTTCTGGGATCGAGCCCCACGTCAGGTTCTCCCGCTGGGAGCCTGCTTCTTTCTCTCCCACTCCCCCTGCTTGTGTTCCCTCTCTCACTGGCTGTCTCTCTCTGTTAAATAAATAAATTAAATCTTTAAAAAAAAATAAGGGGGTGAGGAGAGATTCTGGAGTTTCCTGGAGATACTGATTTCTGGAAAAGTAATATACTGACTGTACAGATCTTGGAAAGTGTCTGGGGTGAGGTAGGGATCTCTGTACATAGAGTTTTGTGAGCCAAAGCTGGACACTTTGTGAAATCTCCTTCTTGTAATCTTCATACACGTCTTGCAGATTTATTCTTACCCGCCTGCTTAAAGATGAGGAAAATAAGACTCAAAGAAGAGAGGTGATTTTCCTGATATCACAACTATGTGGAAGAGCTGAGATGGAACTCAAGTTTGGTGCTCTCGGAATCCTGTGCCCTTCCTACTCTGCTGGAGAGATGGGGCACAAGGAGGGAGAGGAAAATAAATCCAATTTTTTTTTTTAAATTTTTTTATTCAACAGAGACAGAAACAGCCAGCGAGAGAGGGAACACAAGCAGGGGGAGTGGGAGAGGAAGAAGCAGGCTCATAGTGGAGGAGCCTGATGTGGGGCTCGATCCCGTAATGCCGGGATCACGCCCTGAGCCGAAGGCAGGCGCTTAACCGCTGTGCCACCCAGGTGCCCCAATAAATCCAATTTTAAAAAACTGAATAAGACTAAAAGAGTAAGAGTAAGGCAGGAGGATGAACTGGTTTGTTGAAGAAAAATTCAGTTTGGGACATGTTGCTCTCCTGCCCAGATGGGGTATCAAGTACATAGTTACTAATGTGAAAATGGGGTTTGGAGGGTGTGGAGTAATAGGTAGATTTGGGAGTTATCCAAAAAGATACTGAGGGACAGGGCACAGAACCATAGTCCTCAATACTTTGGGTGGAGCCAAAGATACTCTATCTGTCTGTCTATCCATCTGGCCAACTATTTAGAAGAGTTAATTTGTGTTCATTGTATAATTTATACAGTGAAAAGTAAGCCTGCTTTGCCTGGCTTTGGTCTAGCTAGGTCACAGAGTATGTCCACTGTAATTTATAAAGGTTGCACGAGGTGCACTGGGCATAAGCACATGGGGATGGGGAAGAGAGAGGAAGAGAATGAATTTCTAATTTATTTGCCTAGAGAGAATGCCTTTAAAAATGTGCCCCAAAGAACTGAAATCTGCCAGTAGTATCCCTGTCTCTACACAGAGGCGATCAATCACTACCAAAGTAATGCATATTTTCCCAGAGATTTCTTAGGCATTTACAAACATAGAGGTATATGCCCTCACCTTTCCCCACCCTATGCATGTTGTTTTGTCCCTTGCTTTTGTCTCACAATCATCTCTTTTGGAGATTTTTTCATGTCTGTACAGAGAACCGCTTCCTTATTTTTAGGGGCTACGTAGTGTTTCAGTGTTCACCGTATATACCATAATTTAATAAGAAAAGTATTTATCTCATATAAATAATAGTGAATATTCTTATATTGGCACATAACCCCACTGTAAATTGAGGAAGATCTGTAATTATATTTTATCTGTAATTGTATTTTAAGTGAATACCATAATCTTGCAGACGGACGCTAAGGAGAGGGATAGAAATGAACAGAAAAGGAGAAGGAGAAAGGGAAAGAAGGAATTCAAGTTAATTAATGAACCCAGTATTTGATTATATACCTTTAGTCCTAGGCAGGGTAGGGTGTGGATAGGTGTGTGAGTTGGGGTTGGGGGGTTAGAATTGGAAATAAATTCTGAACTCTTCTTAGTGGTCTTGTTTATTGTAGTAATATTGGAGAAGAAACTCTGAAACTATTTTAGATGTATTATTAGACTCAACAATTGGATAAATATGATGTTGGGAACCAGAAATCTCTTTATGGAAGAAGGGACATACAAATGTGGAATATGGAGAAGCAAGAAAAAACACTTATAGGTATGAATTATAATTGGAAGTTTCAGTGCAGACCCTTGATTTTTAAAGGAAGAAACTGTGTTTGTATGTGCATCTTTATATGCCTATGTATTCTTATAAATTTATGTATATATGCATATTTGTATGCATGTGAATGCATAGGCTTCCTAGCTCTGGTTGAAAAAGCCAAGTAGCAAAGACATACGTATTATTAAAATCTTCATTCCTTTTTTTTTTTTTTAATATTTTATTTATTTGAGAGGGACAGAGAGCACAAGCGGAGGGGGGGCAGCAGGCAGAGGGAGAGGGAGAAACAGGCTCCCCACTGAGCAGGGAGACTGACAGGGGGCTCTGTCCTAGGACCCTGGGATCACGACCTGAGCCGAAGGCAGACGCTTAATGACTAAGCCAACCAGGCACCTCTCAGATCTTGAGTTCTGATACCATTCCCCACCAAAAGGAAGTAGGGCTCTTTAGAAAAATGGCTGATTGCAGAATTGGAGCAGAGTAGGTACAAGATGGACCCAAGCCATCTTATTATACCTGAAAGTAAGGAAATGCTACCAAAAAAAAAATAATAATAATAAGAACACAGGAGCTAGCTTTGAAGGGTTCCTACTGGCCAAATCTGGGACAATTAGGACAACAAAATGATTAAGTACAGTAATGAATTCTAAACTACTGAAAAGCATAGAAATTCATGAGTCCATACTGATGACAGATAAATGGGGGAGAAAGAAGGACTCTTGCTTATAGTAGAATGCCAAGGACTGACTGTTCTGTAGTGAGAAAATCATAAATTTTACAACCATCATAGTAAAGATTGAATTAGGCAAGCATCATCAACAGATGTTCAATCTAGAGGGAGATTTTGCTTAGGAGCAGGACATTTTCATGATTTTTTAGTGTCTTCTTACAGATTTCTTGTTAGTCATGAGGAGGAATTTAAAAAGCAGTAAGTACATAGCAGCAAGGACAGACAACACCTTGACCAGGTGACAGAAGTATTTCCAGTGAGGGACAGATGGAAGTTATTGGGCTCCAATTATGAGACCCTCTGAAGGTTATAACATAGCCTATGCATATGCTGCCTGAGAATAAATTTAATCACATGGATGCATCAGACAATCATAAGATGAGAAAAATTAAGGGAAGTGGGATTGTATTCTTCAAAAATGTTAATGTCTTGAAAAACCAAGACAGTCTGTGGAACTCTTCCAGACTAACAGAGGCCGAGGAGCCATGACAACTAAAGACAGCAATTGACCCTAGACTGGATCCTCGGTTGGAGGGGGAAATGCTGTAGAGGACATTAGTGGATCAGCTGATAATATTGGAATTTGGACAGTAGATTATATAATTGATTATTTGATAGACTATCCCTATTCTTAGGAAACATTGAATTATTTCCAGGTAAAGAATCATGATGTGCAACCATATATAACAGAGCAAAATGTTAGCAATGGGCAGATGTGGATAACTAGTGCATGGGTATTCATTTGTACTGTTTTTATTTTTGTAACTTTCCATAAGCTTGAAATTACTTCCAAGTAAAAAGTCAATTTAAAAATGGCATATTTTATAAAAGTGTTAAAAACAGCAGAAGAGGATCAAGTATTATCTAACAGGTGGGACAAATAGATGGATGCAAATTATTATGGCAGTTAGACAAAGCCTCCTATACAAAATTTGCTTGATTTATTAAGTAGACAAATGAAAAACATGCTTGTGGTATTGTGCAATAGTCGTTCAAAGACACAGCCTGTCTTCTCATCATTGTCCATCTGTTTCTAATGCTACAGGAGAAGTTATAAATATTTCAAAATGAATCAACTTGAAAAAAAAACAATTCAGAAGTTCTCATTCTTAAAACCAAGTAACACTGTTTATTCAATCAATTATAATGTGGCATTTATTTGGCAAAGGGAAATAAGATTAATTCAGAGAAACAACAAAACTGATTTCTTAGCAAGTCTAACGGAATCTGTTTTCAACTAAGAAGTACCTAAGAAATTCACAACTAGCTGTCTTGTTACACAAGAAGTGTAATGAATGTTTACCGTCAAAGGACAAACGTTCTCCAACTGCAGTTTGCATGGGCATTGTATCTTTCGCAAAGTATTTTTCCCCCTTACCACTGTGCATTGTTAATTTGAGTGCTTTCATCATGTCAGACACGTGTTGTGTGCTTCTCACCTGTCTCTGATGCCTATGGCCAATTGTTCCAGCCCCAGGCACTGAGCACCCAGCTGTGTGTGATTGGCCAGTTCCACAGAATGATCTGACATCACTTTGCCTTCTTCCCTTTCCGTGCATCTCTCACTTTCTGTTCTGTAGTTACTGGCATGAGACAATGAAAACATGCCCAGTGTCCACAAACATGCAACCAGACATACAGACGGTATTAGTACCCCACTGGGTGAGACTTTGACAATGAAAGATCGAGCCAGTCTGCATAGATAGTTCTATGAAGCAGAGCCTCTTTATATGGCCTTTTGGTGGAAGGCGCCATAAGATCTAGGAATCAGTTGTGTTTAATAGCAAGAGGTGACCTGTGCAGTAATGCATTTTCTTGGATTGGTTCTCATTTTTTTTCCCTGCCTCCTTCTCCTTTTCCCTCGTTCTTGCTCCCTGGGACTGCATTCCATCATAAAGGAGTAGCAGGTAAGCTTTGCCTCGAGGTCTGCTTTCTGGCAAATCCAAGTTATTAGTTGCTCAATGAATATTGAAAAGTATGGGAAAATCCAAAGTCCTTGGTTTGTATTTTTATTTTGAGGCTTAGCACCCTCTAGTGGAAACTGTTTTTCACTTTCAATCTTACAAAGACAGCCCCTAAGAGGGTTTTTTTGTGGACCATTTGGCATTTCCAGATAGAAATGGGTCTGGCTGATAGAACAGGAAATAAAGCAGCTGCCCTCCCTCCTGCTTTTGTCTATTTCAGGTGCCAGAGTCCTTACATATTTCTGTTGCTATCTGGAGGAGTACTTATAAAATGGAAAAAGTAAGACTGACTGAACTCATATTATGTAATGTGAATCAAACATAAACAGAAAAAAATCAACTCTGGTTATGTCACAGCAAGATATCTGATGGACCTTTCAAGAGAATCTGCATCTAAAAAATGGATTTTCTTGGATGTATTTTATGTTGCTTTTGCCCCACGTCTGTGTTCTTGTATCAACCTAGTCATTACTGAAAGCCCATAGTCTTGACCTCTGCCAATGCTCAGAGCTGATTTTAAGTACCCCTTGTTTATCAGTTTAGATTTTCTTAAATGTCACCATATCCTGCCTGTTGTTAATCTCAAAAATCATGTGCACCTGTAAGAGATAGTTATCTTTTATTTTCACTACCCATGTCCACTATCCTTTTTGTTTCAAAAGCGCCTGATTTTGTTTTGGGATATATAATCCTCCTCCATTTTCCACTATGAACTTCTTTTTGAAGATGACTTAGCAGGATCCAATTAGCATATATCATCATCTTAGCAATAGTGACTGGTCCAGGGTTAGGTCTCTGCCCAAATCAAGACCATAAAGGATAAAGAGATTTCATTTTGAATTTTTTTGTTCAACTTTTTGGAAAGAAAATTTCCTCTTGCACTGAATGAGGTCTTGTGATGATGTGCACTTGAACCTGCCAAGAGCCACCATGTAAAGTTTGAAAATGTAGCCAATCCAGAGGAAGAAGAATTCAAAGATGGATCCTCATGTTACCATCGAGTTCTTAGATGAAGCCCACTGGTGAAGCCAGCCTTACTTACAGATTTTACAATTACATGAGCCACCACCTTCTCTTCTTTGTTTAAGTTAGATTGACCTGAGCTTTTTAATCACTCTCAATTAAAAGATTCCTAATTGGTAAACTGTTTAGTTCTGAACTCAAGGTCTTGCCCTCCAACTTGATTCTTTTTTGTTATTCATGATTTTAGTGAATGCCATTATCATTCATTCAGCTGGGCCAGCTAGAAACCTATGAGTCATCTTGACATCTTTCTCTTTCTTAAGCCCCATATCCGGTCCACCAGTGAGCTTTGGATATTTTGCCGTGTAAATATTTCTTAAATCCATCTACTTCTCTTTGTCCAAGATAGCCTCATCTTTCACCTAAGCTGCTACAGCAAAGCAAAACAAAACAAAGCAAACAAAACGAAATGAATAAACGAAACCTCTTAAATATCTCTGAGTATCCCCTCATGCATCCTCCAGTCTGTTCTCCAGTCTTCATCCAAAGGGATTTTTTCGAAGTACAAATTTGATCATATCATCCTCCTCCCATCCCAGTCTTCTGACTAAAACCCTACTGTTACTCTTAGGATAATGAAACTTAATATGAGAAGGTCTGGTTCTTACCTACCTTTCTAGTCTAATCTCACACCCCTACCTCAGTCACTCAGAGCCCCTGTGCATGTTGATTCTTCTGCCCGAGTGTGAACTTCCCTCTCCTTTTCAGATCTTAACTTGGAGCTATTTCCTCAAATAAACCTTCCTTGGCTCCTTCTTTTAGGTTCAATAATGCCATTATAGCCTCTCATATAACTGTGTGCTTGATTTGAGATCTATCCCGAATTAGGGGTGATTTCTTGGCCACTTTAAAA
Source organism: Ailuropoda melanoleuca (assembly GCF_002007445.2). Classification (NCBI taxonomy): domain Eukaryota; kingdom Metazoa; phylum Chordata; class Mammalia; order Carnivora; family Ursidae; genus Ailuropoda; species Ailuropoda melanoleuca. The sequence continues at coordinate 41,501,601 of NC_048219.1, forward strand.
ATTTTTTTTAACGAGAATGATGCTAAGACAGAAACCAGTGGAAAAAAATTATACATCCTTTTGTCAACTATTAAAAGCAATGTGCAAACTATACTTAGACAATTACCTACATTGCCATTTTTCAGAAAGAAGGTGGTCCTGCTCCCAGATCAGGTGTTCATAGGACAGGTATGTGGTTGAATGGTGAGAGGAGGCAGTGAGCGGGAGGAAGTGAATGGGTAAAAGGAATTGACGTAAAGCAGACGGACCAGGTTTCCTAGTTCTTTTTTAAAACTTGCTGAATGAAAAGAGGTTGTGACTGGTCTTACTACCCTGGTTTGAAACAGAATCTTTTTAATTTCACTGTCATGTCGAAGTTTGAAGCCTAATCCATCACCACATGTTATACTTCTTAGATCTGTGGCAGCTAATGGTGTATGTTGCTCATATCTCTCTTGATGTGAGAATATGCTGCAAAGAAAATAATTAGCTGACAGCCTCCAGATGCTGTACCTTTGGGATCCATTGAAGTGTCCATGTTATGGAGGCTACATGCTCTTTGGACTGGTCCAAGCCAACAACAACATGGCAGAAGTACTACAGCTGGGCCATTCCTGCCCACCACAAGACTTCTCAAATGGGTAAACTCGGCTCTGAAGTGCCCCGCTGGTCTGCCCAAGACTATTTGAGATCTGTACTACAGTTTGGGGCTCTGCCTACCCAATCCTCCTTCCTTCCTCTTTCCTTTTATAACTGTCAGGTGAATATCATGGTCTCAAGTCTCATTCCATCTACTGCTCCTTCCCCTTTACTCTTCATACTCCCCTCCCCCCATTAATCATCTGCTTCCCTGGAGAATCTGAATTCACACATTTCGTTGGGAGCTGCTAGTGGAAGAGAGAGGTGTGGAATATATCCTCCCTCCTTTCACCATATCTGGTAGAAACAGTGGTAGGGGACAGATCCTTTCATGACCACCTAGATGTTGGTGTTGGTTGACTGACTACACACTCCTCAGTTGATCATCACCATTGATCAAGTTCATTCCAAATGGCCTCATGAGGGAGAGCTTTAGGTCTGTACAGATCTGGATGGTGACAGACTTGTCTCTGAGCAGCTGTCTAGCATCTGTGGTTTCCGTGAAGTAATTGGCTGCATCTTCCATTGGACAGCCATCTTACCTACATCTCTGATGAACATGATCAATTTGGCAAAAGCCTTCCCTTCCCTTCCTATCCATCTTTGGATGTCCCTGTCTTCATGTTCTTGAGATCTGTGGGGCTGGTTGTGATCCGGTTGTTTATGTTTCTTAGGAAACATGGTGTATGTGTGGTAGGGAGTAGTGTTGGGGTCTGAGCCTTGCCCTCTTCTGTCTGACCTTGCCAATACTCATCGCTTCCTCCCCATATTCCTTTCCTCAAGTTCTGGTGGCAAGCCTTAAGGCTCAGAAGACAAGAAATTGGCAAGCAAGGTACAAGTCTCCACTTCCTGCAGCCCCACTGTAATATATCTATCTGTCTCATGGAGCCCCAAACCAGGAGTGAGGGAGTGAGGGTCATGTAGCAAACTCTAACAACCAGGAACTTGGATCTGACCCCAAGAGAACTCTTCCTATTCTTCAGCTCATTTTATTTTTATCTCATTTCCCTAGCAAGGGTACAAGGATTGGGAAGATGAACCATTCTCGTTTCTTCAGGCTTTTGTGGTCTCCCATGTTAAGTTCTTTATTGAAGCTTAATCTAGGCATTTTGGAGTGGATATGGGGAGAGCCAAGAAAGTAAAGTAAAATTGATGTCTTAAGTGGCTGTCATATGTATCTTGCAAATCAGTTATAATGTCCACTTTACTGAGTTATGAAGATTAAATTAGATAATATACATAGTGTGTTTAGAATGGTGCCTCAACATAATAAACCATCAGTAATACTAACTATTATTTTGCATTGATGAAAAATTTAGCTAAAAATAAAAACATTTTTATTATATAAAATAAAAATCTTACAAAGCACATTTCTTCTTTTCCAACAAAAATGAGAATTTGTAAGACATATCCATTTTGTTCAAAATGGCAAAAGAAAGTATTATGTTGTATTTATAATAGCAAAAACATGAAATTCTGATTTCCTGGGAAATCTTTGTTCATTTGTAGCTGGAGTTGTGATAAAATGACATGTATGACCTTTTATAATAGCAGGGGTAGAATCCAAAGGAGAGGGCACTGTGGTAAGCCTCCTTCAGTACATCTGCTTTCTTTTATTAAATTAAATTTAATTAATTAATTATTTTTTAGAGAGAGAGGGAGGGGGGAGGGGCAGAGAGATAATCTTAAACAGGTTCCACGCTCAGTGCAGAGCCCAACGTGGGGCTCGATCTTGCGACTCTGAGAGCGTGACCTGAGCTGAAATCAAGAGTCAGTCACTTAACTGAGCCACACAGGCACCCCAACACCATCTGCTTTCTAATGCTGTACTTCCTTTGGGATTTCTTCTCAGCCTGTACATCAAGGTATCTCTCACTCAGAAGTGAATGACTTTCACTGTGTGAAAAGAACGAAGTGTTTGCCCATGCAGTGCCTTCTGAAGGAGTTACTTTTACTGCGTCTGTTAAGATCTGTATGACTGTGTGTTTAGCAGTCTTTTGCCTTTACCACTTGGCCACTTCATCCACCATGAGTACGTGGTTTGAACTGGGCCACTGGGACTCACTGGGTTGTATTTCCCAGGCTTTTATAGTATCACCATGCCCATGTGCTAGAGCACATTGCTCCTTAATTATCATATTGATGTGAGTTTAAAAATGAGTGATCATTAAAATATCATTTTAGTACAGTTTCATTTCTTGGATGCTGCCAGCATTTGTACTTCTTTTTTTTTTTTTTTTTAATTTATTTATTTGACACAGAGAGAGACAGCCAGCGAGAGAGGGAACACAAGCAGGGGGAGTGGGAGAGGAAGAAGCAGGCTCACAGCAGAAGAGCCTGATGTGGGGCTCGATCCCACAACGCCGGGATCACGCCCTGAGCCGAAGGCAGACGCTCAACCGCTGTGCCACCCAGGCGCCCCAGCATTTGTACTTCTAGATAAGGGGTTAGCGAATTGTAGCCCACCCGCTGTTTTTGTAAGTAAAGTTTTATTGGAACGCCGCCATGCTGATTTGTGCATTGTCTGTGGCTGCTTTTGTACTACACTGGCAGAGGTTAGCAGTTGCGGTACAAACCGTATGGCCCTCAAGTGTAAAATATTTACTTTCTGGACCTGTACAGAAAAAGCTTGTCCACTTGTGTTCTTCTGTGCGATTAGTTCTGCAGGAGAATGTTCACGACTAGGACATACAAGATGGGCTTCTTGCACCTTCTCTTAGGGACAGATCTTTGGCCACTTCTCACAAAGAGGGAGGGAGGATATAATTATTTTCTAGATTGTTTTAGTTGGGTTGTATGAGTGGGGAGAATGGCAACAATCAATGCTGCTGCCAGAAAACCTATCATCCCCTGCCCAATGGCCCTATTCCAAGTTTATCCTTACGCATGTGGCCTTTAGGACCCAGCTCCCCACTTCTTTTGGGATTACATTAATATAACACTACTGGTTTGAATGAGAAGGGAGAGTAGGTGGTTAGATTTTCCCTTTCATCTATATTTTGCCTCAAGTTGGCAGTTTTTCCTCTCAGCTTTGGAATTTGGCAATTACCCATGCTCTTTTAATATTAATAATCTGCCTAGCAGGGGGCAGCTTTTGAAGTCACCTAAATTTTGCAGTTGATATAGCTCATATTCCTTTCAGAGTTTCCCTACCAATTGATTGAGTATGGCAGACTATCTCCTTCATGTGTCTTATCCTCTGTTTCATAGCTTCCTTTTGTCTCTCAGGGCAGTGGTTTGTAAATTTTTGTTTTAATCTCTATCTTCCAGTTCACTAAATCTCTCCACCGCTGAGTCTAATCTGCTGCTTTCTGATATTGATTTGTTTTTTCTATTTCTAAAATGTGTATGTGCTTCTATTTTAAATCTCACTGGCTAGTTCTAATAGTCTCTTGTGTCTTTGCAATATTTTCAATGCTCATTTTTATTTTTTGAAACATATTAAACATACTTATTTAATATTTTGATTATTCTAACACCTGGTCTTTATTGTCTTATTCTATTTATTCTCCCTGCTAACTTGTATTCATCATGGTTTGTTTCCTTCTTGGTTCGATAATTTTTTATTGTGAACTTATATATCTTAGAATTATATCTCTGAGGATTTTCTTTGAGTCTGTGCCTAAAATTAATTTCTCTAGAGTGGCTTTAATTTTCCTGCCAGGTTTCTGAGAGCAGTATCAACCAAGGGTCAAATTTCCACTTGCTTGGGGTTTTCAAATACATGAGCAGTATGGACTTTGGCTCTTAAACCATGAGAATGTAGATTTTGTGAAATTCCTAGGGGAGACATTTCTTTTTCTTTTATTTTCATATTTTTTTCTTTTCACATTAAGCTAAGGCTGAGAAAGACACGTATCACCATGAGTCTTTCGATAGGGAGAGGTGGTTTCTAGTTTACTCATTGAGGGCATTGCCCTTTGGTGGTCCTGACTTTATAGAAGGGTCTCTGATTCAACCTCCCACTCTACTTAGGCTTCTGACTGTGTCTCCTGCATGCTGACAGAAGCCCATTAAAATTCCGATTTTAGGCCACCAGGAATCAGCAAATACTTCCAAGGAAAAGGTTGGCTCTTGCACTAACTTAATTTTTTGTGATTATTGGACTCCTTTGAGTAATTCCATTCCTTCCTACCAGTCACTTACACATTCAAAATTTTGTTGCATTGAGATTTTTTTTCTTAGCATTTTCTGGTGTGTTGTATGAAAAGGGGTTTCACTTAACATTTATATAGCCGTATTGCCAGAAATGTTCATTCACTTAAAAAGACTCTTTTATCTATTCTTGTATGCTTATGTCTTGCATCCCCACATCTTTTGCATTTTTCCTTTATTTCTCATGTTTCTCATTCTCATCCTCATTCAAATTCAAGTCCTCTACACCTTACATTTGGATTATTGCAAGGGCCTCCAGTATGGACCTCCCTACCTCATTTTCTAGTTCATCCTGCATGTGATAACCAGAAGTCTACTTAGACAAATGAAACCCAAAACAATCAGCAATGGCATTTTGTATCAGCACCTTGGAAAAGAGCTCACAATGAAAATCATCAGTGATCCAAGGGAAGGGTCTATTGTAACAGGTTTACTTACAGGAGACCTGTAAGTAAATAAATATATATGACAATCAGATGAGCAAAGCAAGTCCAAGAGACTGTCTCTGGGATCAGAGAGAAAGGAGAGATCAAAGCTGACTGGATAGAGGAGTGGGATTCTGAATAGCCTTACAGAAAATGTGGTCTCTCAGTCAAGTTTTGAAGTTTTTATTATCCAGAAGAAAAGAGGATAAGAGAAAGTACTCTGGGAGCAGAAACAGTATCTGCAGACACCACTGCCTATGATTTATTTGTAGACGGGAAAGCTGAATAAGATATAGAACAGAAGACATCTCACTAGTAGAAGAGGTAGTTGCAATTTGGATGTCTGTTCTGTAGAAACACGGAACAAAAACAAGACCTCTTCAATTCTTTCCTATATTTTATCATAGCTCACCAACCCAACAGGTTGGCAGAGAGGTAGTCTTATGTTCTAGACTACTTGCTGTTGCTTTGTTACCTAGTCCATGCCATATCTGAGGTTTAAATTTTCTCCACTATGTCTTCCCAAATGGGTTTGGAGTCTCTTCTTTAATGCTTTTATGAGCAGATTGTGTGGGGGGCAATTGTTTAGAACAGGCTCAGGAGTCAGATTGCCTGCATTCAAATCCTAGCTCACTGCTATGTTAGACCGTGGCCAGGCCTTCTTCAGTGAAGGCTCAGATGGGTACTCTGGCCAAGCCAGAACTGAAATATGGAAATAATTAGATTAGGTAACCGTGGCTCAACCAAAAACTATGAAGCTGGAGCCTCGACACAAGGGTCTAAATGGCGTAGTTCCCTCCAGCCTAAAAAGGAATGGAGGGCAAGTACAGTACTGAAGATTCTTCTAACCTGGAGGATCTCTGTGACTTGCTGAAATGACTCCACTTTAGGCATGATTCCTTGAGAAAAAATGTTGTCACTAGAGAGATTTATCTCCTTCCCATCCTGCTCTTATGTGTATTATTGTTATTATTATTATCATTTTGCATTCCTTACTGGTTGAAGTAATAGTAAAACAACAGGAAAATCAACCTAGTCTCACTCAGAGTTATCAGTTTTGCCAGTCTGGACCCAGATCAACCTCTGCATAGGTTAATCATTTACAAACTATGATTTGCTTATCTGTGAAATGGGACTGATTGGAGGATTAAATGAGATCATGGTAGCAAAGTCCTTGACAGTGCCTGGCTCATAGAAAGTAGGAGCGAAGGTTGGTATTATTACTAAGTCTTTGTCTCAGATAGTTACCGGTTCTATTGGTGCCACTGCTTTCTTATCCTGAAGCAGTGGGTCATACCTACACTCTCTACCTCTTGGTTTTCATCCCAGACTTTTGTAGTATGAGCCAAATTCTTTCTTCTCGGCTGCTCTCTTTTCATGTTATCTTTAACTCATTTAGTTTGCCTACCCCATCTTAGCTCACGGGCCTCCATTTTTCCATCTGATTACACCAAAAATCTTAGAATCATATCGACTCCTCTCTTTTTCTGATATCCCAGGTGCGGTTTGTTGCATCTCCCTCCTACACCTTGTCCGAGCTACTGTAATGTCTCTTCTGGCTCGTTGCAGTAGCCTTATAATTGGTCTCTCTGTTTCTGTTCTTATCCCCATTTAACTTACAGTCAATACAGCAACCAAAGTAATCTGATAAAATAAAAATTGGTCCAGTCTGTTACTCCTTACTTCAAACCCTTAAATAACTTTCCATCTCATTTAGAGTAAATGACAAAGTTCTCTTAATATGAGCTAGGAGGCCCTACATAATTTGAATGCCTTTATCTCTTACCTCATTGTCGCCTACTCTCCTTCTTCCTCACCCCTATACACACTGACTTCCCCAGTCTGGTAATTTGTGTTATGGTATGAATTTCTGAGTCCAAATGCATGACTTTATATTATATATAAATATTTTTTGCTTAGATGTGACTTTTCTTTCTTTCTTTTTTTTTTTCCAATTTTTTTTTAAATGACTTTAAAGCCCCCATACCCAATGTGGGGCTTGAACTCATGACCCTGAGATCAAGAGTCACATGCTCTACTGACTGAGCCAACCAGGTACTCCTAGATGTGGCTATTCAACGTCATCTCAAATTCTGGTGCTCTCATACAGCTAATGACCATTCCGAGGGCATGTTGTATTTACATTTGATCAACATATCAATTATGTCCTCACTCATGTAAGCCATAATAAAAATGTCGAGTAGATCAGATTGGAGAACAAAGACCTTTCACTCACCACTAGAGGTTTGTTTTTATTTATTTATTTATTTATTTACTTATATTGTTATTTTTTTAAATTTAAATTTTTTATTTAAATCCCACTTAGTTAACATATAATATATTATTAGTTTCAGGGGTAGAATTTGGTGATTCATCAGTTGTATATAACACCTAGTGCTCATTACATCAGGGTGCCCTCCTTAATGTACATCACCCAATAACCTCATCTCCCACCCACCTCCCCTCCAGAAATCCTGTTTTTCTGTATACTTAAGAGTCTCTTATGGTTTGCCTTTCTCTCTGTTTTTACCTTTTTAAAGTTTTTCTTCCCTTCCCTTATATTCATCTGTTTTGTTTCTTAAATTCCACATATGAGTGAAATCATATGGTATTTGTCTTTCTCTGACTGACTTATTTTGCTTAGCATAATGCCCTCTAGTTCTATCCACATCATTGCAAATGGCAAGATTTCATTCTTCTTGATGGATGAGTAATATTGCATTGTATTTACCACTAGAAGCTTTTAGATAACATTGATAAGACTACTCATCCAGTTGCAAATACATGTATCTCTTCATTTTATATTTCTCAAACTTGTTCCTTAGCAAGATGAAGAAATGTAGAAAAGGTAAATGAATTTCTGAAGGACACATGACTTATAAGCAGCAGATATGGATCTAGACTGCTGGTCCAAGGTCTTTCTGAAATTTGCATAATACTTTTAGCATTTTTGTATTTTCCACCACACCAAACACAGTATTTTGCAAGTCCTCAATAAACATATGTTTGTTGTTGATCAGTATACCTTGCCTTGGCCTTCTGCAAAGTTAAGTCCTTCACTTAGACCTGTGGCTCTCAACTGGGGGCAATTTTGCCTCCAAGGAACATTTCCTTGGAGACGATTTTTGACTGTCATAAATGGGCAATGCTTCCAACATCTACTGGGTAGAAGTCAGAGGTACCGCTGAACATCCTACAGTACACAGAACAGCATCCTACAACGAAGAATTCTCTAGTCCAAAATGTGCTGAGATTGAGAAACCCTGATTTAGAACGTGGCTTATTGATTTATAAGCAGTTAAGAGAAGGTCTAAAAGTGCACCAAGGCAAGCTGATTATTTTTTCTCTCTGTGTCCTTGTTAATGGACCCAGCTTTTAAATAAAACAAAAGAGCACTTGAGCTGAAAAAAACAGATACACAAATTAAAAAAACCTTGCAGCCCAGCTCCTTTTAGTACCTGAGGTCCTTGTACTTGTACTGAGAGGTGATAACCAAGCAACAGCCACTCTCCTCAACTGGGATAAAGAAATTTGTACTCATTACATATTCATGTTTGCAATGGCATTCTTCGCTTAAGAGATTCAGGGCACATCATTAATTAAAGCAATGAATTCCCCAGAAACAACACTAATTAAATCTCAAAATCAAAACAGAATAAAAAGGCAGACCTCATTTTTCCATCCCATCTGAGCAACTGAGAAAAACCATACAGCTTCAAGAGGCCGAGTGAGGAATGGTGGGATTTATCAAGAAGGCAGACCAGCCACCTTCACTTGTATTTTCTTTTTCTCCTTTCTTTCTGCTGGTTCCAAAAGTGAGCCATAGGCAGAACTGCCAAAAAGTAAGTAACTGGTTGGTAGTGGCAGTGCCAGCATTGACATGGTTTTATCTTCCCTAGAGAAGCAGTGGGATTCTGGAGCAGCAGGGAGGTTAGAGTTTAAGGAGTCAGAGATCTACTCTCTTCACCTAGACAACCTTGGCCCTCTGCTTTTCTACATATCTGATATTTGGGTCACCTCATTGTTTAACTCTCACATACTTACTGATTACTTCCATGTCTCTATTTTTCATTCTAGGAACTGAATGCTTTGCATGCTTTGTCTTTTAAAAATTCTTCAACAGCCCTATATACTCTTATTCACATTTTCTAGATTATGAAATTAAGGTTTACAGAAGTAATTTGTCCAAGACCACATGTATAGTAAGTGCAAAAACCTTTCTTTTCCCCCCTCTTCACTCTCAATTCCATTGTTTGCTTCAGCTTCCTAAATAAAATCTTAAAAAAAAAAAATAAAATGCAGACATGATAATGACCACTGCCGGCTATCAGCCTAGCTAAATGACTTATGGTTCCCTGAATTCATCAGATTCTATGTCTTCATACATGTTGTTTATCTGACATTTAGTTTCCTTAAAAATCCAGCTGAAAAGATCAGCCATGTTGGGTAGAAAGGTAGTCTTACCTTTCTTTGAATAGAGTCCATGTTACCTGCCTTATTAACATCTGTTAAAACAAAAAGAGAAAAAAAGTAAACTTTCTGAGTAATCCTAACATGTTTGTAGAATAATTTCCCATCCACAATATTAAAAACTGGTTTAGTTATGTTGATTATGCTATTGAAATGGATTTCATTAGGCCTGACCATCCTACCATTGGACGATGACGAAGTTTACCACTTTTCTCTTTCCCTTGTCTCTAAAATGCCAAAAATGTAATTTTAAAAAATGTTCTGAAGGCACCCCAAACATAATTAACTGATCTTCTTTACCCTGAAAGTTAAACACATATGCAGAGCACACATGTTTGTGGGTGTTCCAGTTGGCTCTTCTCACAGTCCCTTGACACTTTGATTCATTTGGTCCAATCTTTCAGGAGGTGCTGCATTCAGGGAAGTACAGTCCTTCTGAATCTCTTTTACTTGCTTTTCTTGAAGGACATAAATGGGACTTGAGATTATATCCAATGGCAACTCATGAAAATCCCTGGCTACCTCCTATAGCACCGGGTAACTTTTCCCTATCTATGCTATTCTATCCCTACACTCTTTCTCAATCTCCTCCCACTCTTCCTCTCCACCCACCTGCTCCATCACTTTGCAGCTGTCTCTGTTCTCCTCCACCCAGTCAGCGTTTGTATTTTCCACACCTCCTACATTCCAGCGACTCCATTACATGAAATCTAAGTATGAGTCTGGCGATATCATGAGAGCAGAGGGAGAGCGGACAAAGTGGGCAAAATCAGATCACTTATACTTTGAAAATTTAGTTCCATCGCAATTACAATTTTTTTTTTTGTAGGATAGGGTCCATACTTCCATTTATAATTATGATTTAGGTGGTGCAAGGAACCTTAGGATCAGATAGTCTACTTTGTAAATTCTGTAGGTGAGGAAACAACAGATGTGCCAGAATAGATGTGCCTCGCCTGTGGTCACACCATTTATGAATGTCATAGTTAAGCCAGACCTTCTGACTCGGGGGTCAGGTCAGGATATCTTCTAGCATTCTGTGCTGTTTAAACTCCTCACTTAGTGCTAAGCACATTGCCTCTTGTGAGATATGTATGAGGTGAGTGTGAGAACAAACAAAAAGATGTGATTTAGTTATTACACTTAAAGTCGAGGATCCTTCTCCCAAACACATCACGACCAAAGAAGAACTAGAGGGAGTAGCAAAATAAGGTCAGTCTGCCAGTCTGCTTATGCTGTTTTAGTTATATTTTGTTACAGATTATCTGGGGGTCTAGTATTCTATTTCAATGATATAATGAACCTTTAAAATGAAGGTGAACACATCCCACCCCACCCCAAATGGCTTTTTTAGTTTCTATTGACTATGCTTTAATTGTAATAAAAATAGTAACAAGAATACTAATAGCTACTATTGCTGCGTGCATTTTATGTGCCAAGTCTCCCACTAAACACTTATATTCTCTCACTTAATTTAGTCTTCAAAATAACTCTGTGAAATACCAGTGTGTGTGTGTGTGTGTGTGTGTGTGTGTGTGTGTGTGTGTGTCTATTTTACAGATTGGGAAACTGAGGCTCAGAGGAACAAGATAATTTGTCACTCTTTAAGTAGTAGAATCAAAGCGTAAATCCAAGTCTTCTGGTCTCTAAGAGCCTATGCTTTTACTTGCTGCCGTGGTAAGACAGAAGGTGACAGCTCCTACCTCATTCTGCATTGTCCTGTATATAGCTCATTCTTTCATTCAAGGAACTTGTATAACTATCCACTGGTACCAGCGATAGGAATGCAAAGTTGAACAGAACACTTTTCTGCCTTCAAGGAGACTGTACTCCAGTGGGGGAAAATAGACAAGCAAATTAATGATTGCAAATCAACAATTGTCTTGCCAGACAGTGTTTTCCTAGAGGCAAAATGTGATACCTGGAGTGCCATAGGGGACATCAAACCCAGCGGGAGCAGAAATGGTCAGGGAATGCTTGCAGGACAGCAGGGCATTGAGCCGAATGTTTGAGCAGGAACAGATGTCAATTAGAGGAACACTATGTGTGAGGATGTGGAACACAATGAACTCAAGGAGCAGTGAGTAATTCAGGTAGACTGGAGGGAGGGGACCATGTGGGGCTCAGCAGGGAGGCTGTCTGGGGCCAGGTCCTTCAGGGCATTCGGGCCATGTTGAGTGGTTTGGAATTGTTCCTCAGTGCCATGGGAAGCCACTGCTGAATTTTTATCAGTGAAATGACATAGAGATGGTTTGGGGCATGTACTTGTATTGGATGGGGTGTGGAGGATAGAAAGGCAAGGTGGGGCACTGGATGGGGGCATGAGAGGTGGTGGGCGGGGGCAGATACAAAGAGAGGAGAGCAGACAGGCCCCTGGAAGGGAAAATGGAAAGGAGCAAACGGGTTCCCAAGATTTGAAGCAGATCTTTGGCTGTCCTGGGTGGGGAGGGACTCACTAGATGTCAGAAGTTGTTTGCTCTGTTGGCCTTTAACTCAGCCCCTTGCTCAGTGCCCCTATGCTGCATGTGCTGGCTGTTGGAAAAGAAGGAAAAAGGTCAAATGTGAGATGAATCACAAAGAACTATGACCAAGAAAGAGATAACCAAGGGACCTGAGGGAGGGCAAGAAGGAAGAGATGTTATGTCTTTCTTTTCATCTTATGCCTTGTATCCCCTTTCCCTCGGCCTTGTCTCTTATTCCTTCTCTGCCTCTGGGACTTTACACAGAGTTCACCATGGTGAAAGGTCCTAGGAGGGCGCAGAGTTAAACATGAAACACAACTGAAGCTACAGCTTAACTCTAGAATATGGTCCTTGCTAAGCTGGGACCTTTCCTAGAAGAGCTGCTTTGTGGCTCAAATGCACTGCGTGCGGGGAGGGCTGAATTCAGGGGAACTCAGTGTTTGCTTCTACAATATTCCTTGAAAAAGCCTAAGAACTGCTTAAGAAGGGTATCTATGTTTTTCCATTGATAGGTTGCTGTGAGTTTGAACCCAGGCCTGTAAAGTTGCTGTGATGCTAATGACCTTTTGTTTATAACAGATCTAAAAGAAGATTCTCAAATTATGCAATCCTCATTGCCAAAAAGCTTTTGGGTGGCCTTGTGAGCAAAATGAAGAAAAATAGCACATAAATTCACATCCATTTCCCAACGTAAATGGCCATTTTATTAAAAATGGAGTCTATAACAGGGCAATCATAATTTAAATTAATGAGTCCTCAAATAATACTTATTATTGCCAATTATTTTTTCATATAATATAAAATCTCTGGGTTCATAAATAACATTCTTTCCCTATTCAGGAAAAGCCGTGCTCAGCAATGTGTTATTCATGACTTAATTATTCTATAGATGCTTCATTCATATGCATGCAGATATATCTGGCAGCATTGCATTTTAATGAAGATGCTGAAAGGCAGCAGGCTATAATTTTTAACAGAGAATTCTGTCAGGATTGAACAATAGCAGCTCCTGGAGAGGACTAGGAAATAGCAGAGCCCAGAAAGAAAATTAAAAACCCATTTCAATATTTTAATTATAATCTTCATTAGTGAAATTTTGAAATCCTTTTGCATATCCAGAGCTTCTGTGTTTAGGAGCTATTTTTGCTAGAGGAGAGTAATTTTGAGAAAGGGGAATATTTTCAAGATTCCCTGGGTTGAGGTACAACCCCTCCCTAGGGAGCACGGGAATAGGGCCTTGGGCTCCTGTGCCCTCTACCTTCCTAGCCTGACTTCTTTTTATTGAAGTAGTGGGTTCAAAATGATCAGTTAGGTCAACCTCACAAGGTATAATGAGAACAAGAAGGGGTGAGGGGGGAAGATTCATTTCAGTTTTTTTTTTTTTTTTTTTTATGTGTGTGCTGCATACACACATATGATGTGTAGGATTTTAGCATTGGCTGGACGGCCCTCAAATGTCTATCCCTTGACACTCCAGAAAGCTCAGCTTGACTAGATGATTTGAGGAATAAGCAGCCCATGCACTACCCTGGGTTTCTTCGTACTTGGTTGAAACTGCTCTTGTTCTGTTCACCAGTGTTCTTCGTGTTGTCAAATCCAGTGCATCCTTTACTGTGTGCCTCTCAGTAGAATTGAACACAGATGGCAACTTCTTTCCTTCAAACACGCTTCTCTCATGGCTCTCGAGACACCATACGCATGTGCTTTTCAGACTTGTTTTTTCCTTCCTTGCTTTTTAATTGTTTAATGTTGACCTTCCTCTGATAAATAGAATTTTAATTTTTTATGTACTTTTCAATCTTTTCCTGTACTTTAAATCTTTGAGTAAGGAATTCCTTAACCCAAATTCATGAAGTACTTCTAAAATTTGGTATAAATGTTTAAAGGTCTCTACTTGGTGTCATATTTTAAGTAGAGATCCAGTCTTTTTTCCCTTATATGTATGACTATTTGTCCTAGAATTATTCATTAAATAGACCCCCCCTCACAAATGATCTGCAAAGTCGTCTCTGTCATATATCAAAATTTATAAAATTTTATTCAAAGTTTATAAAAATATAGATCTGTGTATTAGTTACATAACAAATTATCACAAATTCAGTGGTTTTAAAATAACACCATTTATTATCTCACAGTTCTGTAGATGAGAAGTCCAGCTCAGCTGGGTTTTCCTAAATGTCGAAGCTGAAATCAAGGTGTTGGCTGGGCTGGGCTCTTATCTAAAGGTTCTGGAGAATAATCTGCTTTCAGTCTTATTCAGGTAGTTGGCAGAATTCGGGTCCTTGGGGCTACAGCATTGATGTCCCATTTCTTTGGCCATGAACCTGGGTATACTCTTAGCAGCTCAAGGCCACTTGTATTCCTTGGCATGTGCTCCCCTCCATCTTCAAAGCCAGCAATGGCATGTCAGATTCTCCTCATGTTTCCAATCTCTGAGTTCCTCTTCTTCAACCAGCCAGAGAACATTCTCAGCTTCTAAGGGGCTCATCTGATTAGATTAGGTTTACCCAGATAATCTCCACTTTTCCACATAATATAACATTATCATATAAGAAGGATATTTCATCATATTTGGCCTCAATCAAGGGGGAGGATATTATATAAGGACAAGGATCACTGGGAGTCATACTTGGAATTCTGCCTAACCACAATCTGTTTGTGGGCTTTCTAACTTGTATCATTGGCTTATCCTTATCAAGTTCCATCAAGAATCCCTCTGACTGGGGCATGTAGGTGGCTCAGTCAGTTGGGTGTCTGACTCTTGATTTTGGCAAAGGTCATGATCTTGGGGTCATGGGATCAAGCCCAGAGTCAGGCTCTGTGCTGGGTGTGGAGCCTGTTTGGGATTTTCTCTCTCCTTTCTCTCTGCCCCCCCATCCCTGCTCATGCATTCTCTCTCTCTCTCTCTTTCAAAAGAAGAAAAAAAAAAAGAGAATTCCTCTGATATTTTAATTGAAATTGCATTGGATCTATATAGTTTTATCTTTCTGATATTGATTTTTTAAAAAAAATATTATGTCTCTCCTTATTAATAATTTTGTCCATAAATTTTGCATATCTTTTAATTTTTCATGTGTCATAATGAAATGTTCCAAAACCTCTGACCCAAAGCAAAATTTTTTTTTGACTTGAGGTGGGACTTCTGGAATGATTGAGTGAGGAGATAGGCAAATTTTATCCCCAAAAAGCAAATATAAAACCAGACAAAACTGTCAAAAACAACGATTTTAGGACTTTGAAAATTGACCAAAGGCATCCATCTACCTGAGAGGTAATTATTCAAGAAAAACCCTAAGCAGCAGTGAGAATGGTGGGAGTCCATGGCATTTTTATCCTGGGGCTTTTGCCATCCCACATCCCAGCTCTGCTGTTCAGTAATTTTTACTAGGGCATGGCAAGCTGTGAGAACTGGCAGCCTCTTTACCTGAGGGGACTGGTTTGCTTTGGAGTGGAGCACAGATACCCAAGAGTATTGTCATAAATGAGAGGCAAATCTAGGAATAATAGCAAACCATTTAAGAAGGCCAACAATGCAGCTGGCCTGCGGTCACGATACTGCCTGGGTAGGCAGCAGACTGACAGACCTGTCAGAAAATTCAAAGGGAAATCCACAGATTGAGAGAGTGATAGTGGGTCTTCGTAAGTGTTCACCGTGTCCTGGTGATTTGGAAGACTGTGTGCATGCTCCGGGATGTGCTCACACAGTGGCGAGATCAGATAGGGCCCTGGCTATCTCTTTGCCTCTGATGAATGTGAAGCCTTGCGTATGCAGAAGGAATAAGCTAGAGCAGACTTGTAAACTGCCTGAACTTTGATAGCACTCCTTAAATACTCATAGCTCTGTTGGCCAAGAGTGGGAGCCTTACAAGATATTTATGCATAACCTCTGATCCATCATTGGCTGACCAGGAAGCTGTGCTGACCTCTAAGGAGCCAGGCTTAAAAATAAAACAAAAATAACGTTTTAAAAAACCTAAGCAGACATCCGTTGCTGCACACTATTGGGAAGACAGACTCAACAGAGTTAATCCAGGCAAGTCATTAAACAAAAAAATCAGCAACAACTACCCCTGGAGGGCATAAGAATCCAGAGTTGCTGCAATATACTATGTAAAAATTTCCAGTTTAAAAAATTATATGCAAAAAAAAAGAAAAAAGAAAAAAGAAAAAGAACAAAACCAAAACATCTAAACCCAGGAAAGTGTGACCATATGCAGGAGGAAAAACGAAGGGGATCAGGGCATGCCACCCCCTAAATATACCATCTTGGCAGAGTGATTATTTTGAGTTAAAGGCATTTAAAAACAGCAGGTGCAAGAAAGGCACTCTGATTCCCCCTTTTTCTCCTGATAGCAGAAGTTAAAATGACTACGAGAGAGCGGCCCTCCCCAAGCCAGGAGGAAAGAAACCTCTTCTTCATCAGAAATGGGAGTTAGGGCCAAGAGAATTCTATACAAACCGGCCTTGTTACAATAACTCTTACCTTCTTTTACTGTCCTTATTTATTTTACTTCTCCACAGTTGCCATTCTTGTTCAACCCAGTATATAAGCATTTAGTTTTACCACGTCTCTGGGTCTTCATTTCCTGATGAAGGTGCCCATATCATGTAAGCTACCATTAAATAAACTTGTATGCTTTTCTCCTGTTAAGGGTTGTACGTAAATCTAATTCTCAGGCCCAACCAGAAACCCTAAGAGGGTAGAGGTAAAGCTTTTGCCTCCCCGACAGTCTTTTTCTCTTTCCAAGTTCAGATTGGCAGGGGAAACATTTGTGTAAGCTAGTTCTTGGGGTCTAGCCACTCTAGTACTTTCTGAGTACTCTTGTTTTTGATGGCTCCCCTTCCTCCCACAGATGGTCATTGTTTTCCTTTGTTTCTGTCTTTCGACCCCCTTGTCATAAAGGGGAAAATCAGAGTAAAACACCTGCATAGGTCCGATAAGCCTGTTGTTTGAGCTGGTGCCACAGACTGGTGAGTTTACACTTCTCACCGGGTCAGCATCTTGTTTAGACAAACTTTGCTGTAGGTCACAAATAAAAAACCCACAACAACTGGCTGAGATTCTCCTTTTACCTTGTTTCACATCCTGAGATCTTAGCTTGTGACTACCAAGACTGTTCTCTCTGGTCTCTGCCAGCTGAGGGGCACAGGTGTTATGTCTGGATCAGGTGGCCAGCCAAGAGGCTGGGGACCTGACAAGTGACAAGAAGCATTCGCTTTGTCCACCCATGCCAGTTCTCAAGGGAATTGCTCTTAACAAAAGGCCCCAGTCCATAAAGGGCCTTTGGCATCTCAACCTTCATTGTCTTCTCCATGCTGCGCAAGCCCCATCCAAGTATTGCCAACCCTGTGTCACCAATGAGTGGGTCTGGGACTAGAGCGATTTCACATTCTTGTGGGACTTTGGAGACACTGTTTTCACAAACACTGTTCTTACTGCTTGTAACAACGAAGATCTTTGCTTCCTTAGGGTCACTCTAGAAGTGAACTTTTTGGATCATGGGGGCTACATTTTACAACCATCCCTGGAAAGTGACCTCTGGGTCCTTCTGTAAAACGGCATATTGGATTGAGTCACTATTGAAATAAATATAACCTTGAAGATTCTACTTGTCAATGGGCAGATAATGGATCTTTTGAATTGGAAAAACCTATATTTGAAAAAATTTTAGTGAGCTCTCATATTAAACAGATGTCTTATCAGTATCTATGGAAAGATCAAATTAAAAAGAGGATACAACGGTTTGTAATGGCTAGCTTTATCAGACTTAAAACAAAAGTTAAGGGGTGCCTGGGTAGCTCAGTTGGTTAGGTGTCTGACTTGATTTTGGCTGAGGTCACGTGATCAAGCCACTCATTGGGCTCCTCGCTGAGCTTGGAGCCTGTTTGGGATTCTCTGTCTCCCTCTACCTCTGCCCCTCCCCACAGCTCATGCACATTCTCTCTCTCTCTCTCTAAATAAAAATAAAAACAAACAAAGTTAAAATCCACACCCATAATAAATCTTCCTTCTCCACCCATCTATACTCCCTGTACCCCAACTTCTTGTCCCTGAACCTTTAGATAATCTATTGAATCTCTGAGCCCCTCCTTCAAACACCCCTTCTTAAAATCTGACCTTATCCCCTTAGCAAATTCTATTAACTCTCAAAACTCCTCCTACTTACCCTCAAAATCTCTTGAACCACTAGCTGCTTGCTTTAACTTGCCTTTCCCTACAAGATTTACAGAAAGCACTCTGGCCTGATCTCCAGGCCTGGAATATACAGGTTATTTGTATTAATGCTGACAACCAGGAAATAAATTTGCCGTATTTTATACCTCCTCCTACTTCCAGGGGCCCAGTAATCAAACTCAGTCAACTCTAGGCCTTGCTATGCAGTGCCCAACCCTGTGGGTGGACTCCCTGGGCCCCCATTACAAAGAATTCATTTACCCTAGACAGCAGCAGATCTTTTATTTTTCTTTTTATTTTTTTATTTTTTTATTTTATTATATTATGTTAATCACCATACAGTACATCCCCAGATTCCGATGTAAAGTTTGATGCTTCATTAGTTGCGTATAACACCCAGTGTACCATGCAATACGTGCCCTCCTTACTACCCATCACCAGTCTATCCCCTTCCCCCACCCCCTCCCCTCTGAAGTCTTCAGTTTGTTTCTCATAGTCCATAGTCTCTCATGTTTCATTCCCCCTTCTGATTACCCCCCTTTTCTTTATCTTTCTTCCCCTACCGATCCTCCTAGTTCTTATGTTCCATAGATGAGAGAAATCATATGATAATTGTCTTTCTCAGCAGCAGATCTTTTAAATTCCAAAGAAAGCTGTTTCGCCTCTACTTCCAGAAGATGCTACCAAATTTAGAGAGGAGTTAGAAAGATTAGTGGCCTTTCACAGTGCTACTCATAGGGACCTTGACTGGCTATTCAGGGATATTCTTCCCACCCATGGTTACATGGTAGTTATCAGACAGGCTAGATGGCCTCGGGAAGAAAATCACCCCCAACAGAGGAAGCACGTGGCCAGAACTTCTGCCAGACTCTCCTGCAAATGACTCATCCAGGCCAACATTCAGGGCCTAATAGTGGGGGTAATAGAGGTCTTTTCCTCTAAAGTAATTGTTTTAAGGTTACCTTATCCAGTCAAAAAGAAGGGGAACATCCTAAGACCTTTGTAGAACACTTCAAACAAATATTACAGTAAACCCCAAAGCCCCAGAATATAGAAATCTTTTAATTTCTGCCTTGGCCTGTCTGATATAAAGAGACAAATCCAAAATAGTGTCTCTGGCTGGGCAGGTCAGTCTCTCAGTATTATCACTGATACAGCTACACAATTCTTTGAAAACAGCTTGCAGGGAAACAAGACAAAGAGAAATTAAAATCAGCAGTCCTTGCTGTGCATATTGAGTCTTGGCAGGAAAAAAAATGATGTGATGACTCTGAAGAGTAACTCAGAGCTCACTCACTTTTCTCATCAACCACAGTCTTCCCTGTTTGCCTGCAGACTTTTGCAGGTATTGTAAAAAATTAGGACCTTGGAAGAACAATTATCCTGCACTTAAATGAAAGGAAGCTCAAACAGTTTCCCTAAACACCAGCACCCTCAGAAGGTGCATTTTTCTCTCCCTGTAGGATGATACCCCATCAATTGATGGGATCAGCTCATCCTTAGTCACACCCCAGAACCCACTATTCAACTTAAAATAGAGGATTGGAAACTGGACTTCTTAACTGACACTGTTGCCGTTCTCTCCACCATTCACGCAGGATTATCGCTGTCACCTCTGGTTCGACTCAAGCTGCTGGAGTCTCTGTATTCCATTACCCATATCTCAGACCACCCCAATATTCTTAGTGCCTCTTAACACCCCTCATGCCTGTCTTATTTCTGAATCCTTACAAGTGATCTTTTAGGTTGAGATTTGGTATGTAACTTTATTTTTTTTTTAATTTTATATTTATCTATTTGAGAGAGAGAAAGAGAGGGAGCCAATGCACAAGCAGGGGGAGTGGCAGATGGAGAGGGAGAGGCAGGCTCCCCACTGAGCCCGGAGCTGCATGTGAGGCTCAATCCTGGGACCCTGGGATCATGACCTGAGCCTAAGGCAGGCACTTAACCAACTGAACCATCCAGGCGCCCTTGGCACGTAACTTTAACACCACCATTCAATGTAGTAAGAAAGACTTTTTTATTTCCTTATACTCAGACTAAACCTCAAGCTTGCTACTTTCCTTAATGAAAATCCATCTCAACTGAAAATCCTCTGAGGAGAACCCTGCTGTAAAAGATGTCCCAACTACTCTCTGGGCTTCACATGCAAATGAGGTTGGATTGCACTGAGTTGAGTGCAGAGCTGTGTGCATCTGCCTGGAAAAAGAACCAACTTTTCTCATCAGTAGCCCAGTAACCCCTTCAGGAGATGCAAAATTAGGAATTGAACATATAATAGACTCTTTTTGATAGCAGGGTGCTCTTACCTTTACTTCCTTGCCCTGTAACACCCTAATCTTGCCAGTAAAAAAAAGGGAGGGGGGATTTTATTCAAATGGGAATGGAATCTACAATTTGTACAAGATCTAAGAGTTTAAACTCCTTTGTAATTCCTCACCACCCATAGTTCCTAATCCAGCTACCATTCTTACCCCCATTCCTGCTGACTCAGCCTGGTTTATAGTAACTGATGTCTGCTAAGCTTTCTTTTCAATTCTATGGCATTCTGACTTGCAATTTCTCTTTGCATTTATTTTTAGAGAGAGACAATTGACATGGCCACTCACAATCCCTCAGGGATATTTTGAGTCTCCCTCAATATTTTTCCAAGTCCTTAAAGCCAACTTAGATTCTGTAGCCTTTACCTAAGGCACTACCCTTGTTCAGTATGTTGGTGAGCTTTTACTCTGTAACTAAACTGTACAGAGTCCTCTTATCGACTCCCTCATTCTCCTAAAGGCACTGACTGAAAGCAGCCATAAAGCCTCCCAGAGTCTAAGCTGTAATGGGTAAAAACAACTGTGACCTATTTAGGTCATGAGATATCTAAGGGCTCTCAAAAACTCACTCCAAAATGCCTAGAGTCAATTTTGCCCATCCCTCTCCCTAAAACAGAAAAGCAACTATACACATTTCTAGGGGCAGCAGGCTATTGCCACCAATGGATTCTTAACATTGCTTTTGCTAATGCCCTGTATGTATGCTCTCCCCCCATATTACCTCAGAACCCATTTCCTGGACCCCAGAGGCATTAACTTCCTTTGAAGCCTGAAAATTAACTTTGTCACACTCCTAGCTCTCAACTTTCCTCATTTTGACAAACCTTTTCACCTATATTGCCATGAAAACAAAGGGGTTTTTGCAGGACAATATTTTACCTCTCAGATATGTCCTAAAGCGTATTTCCCATATCAGTTGGACTCTGTAGCGGCAGGTACGGTCCTGTGCCTTTGTGTGGTGGCTGTGGTAGCCGCGGCAGCCACCCTCATTGCCAAGGCCAGTACTCTTACATTAGGCTCCCCCATTTGCCTCTAGGCTCCCCAGGCTGTGTCTGCTCTCAGACAAGTACATAAGACAGCATCTCTTTACATGGCTGCGGACTGCCTATGAACAAGCCCTATTAAGAGTCCTTCCATCATCTTACATCGTTGTAACATTTTAAATCTGGCTATTCTACTATTGCTCCCTGATGATTCCATGTGATTGCCTTGCAACTATAGAATTGGTCCCAAAGCCACTAGAAAACTTCTTAGATACCCCTTAAGACAACCCAGACTTACTTCCATTTTGCAATGACTCTTGTAAAGGCCATTTCTGGGGAAACATAATAACTGGCTATGCCTTAGGTTCCCCACATGAAACACAAGGAATATTCTTTGACTACTATAAAAGCAGCCCTTACAGATCTTACTAAAGCTTGCGTGCTGATGAAAGGAAAAACTGCCTTTATTTACATTGACTCCAGACATGTGGTGGTGGTGGTGTTTTTTAAGATTTTATTTATTTGAGAGAGAGAGAGAGGGAGAGAGGGAGAGGGAGAGAGAATCTGATGCAGACAAGCTTTTTGAGTCAGCTATGCTTTTGGCACGATCTAGAAACCTTCCAGATTGTTAACCTCTGTTGGTACTCCTATTGCCAATGGGCATATAATTGGTCCTATTACAGGCTATTCACCACCCTCCTAAAACTCTTCATCGTCCAGCTCATAATAAGGAGATGGATACTGTATCTCTAGGGAATGATAGGGCTGACCAAGCTGCTAAACACGCAGCCTGACACAGACCCCCTATCTTTTCACCACCCAGTTTATAAACTTGCCTTTTCTCTGATATTATTGATTATCAAATGTCCCCAAATCTGAAAAAGACAAATAAATACAAAAGGGTGCCCAACAATTAGATTATACATTGGGCTACTGGGACTTCTGTGGTCCCCTTTCTTTTGACCTTTTGGTTTGCACTTATCTTCCATCAGAAGGGGGATAGTCATGGAATTAAAAGATAATTGGTTCTGCTCTGGCATCCACAAAATTTCTGACCAAATTATTTCCCAGTGTACTACCTGTAAACCTCAACAAATTTTTAGAAGAAACCAACATGCTTTAGGAAGTCTTCCTAGGCCCACATTGCCCCTTGCAGTACTCCCAAATGGATTGTATAGATTTGCCTCCAGCTTTAGGCTACATGGCTACATAGGCTGCATGGTACTTGTTTATGTGTTTAGTGGATGGACTGGATGCTATCCAACTAGATGTGCTGATGCCACAACAATGGTAAGGAAATTAATAACTGAGATTTTTCCTTGTTTGGCATGTTATAGATTGAATCAGATTAAGGAACTCATTTGATAGCAGAAATAAGCCATTTGCTTGCAAAACCTCTGAGGTACTCATTAAAATTTCATACCTTGTACCATCCTCAATCAGTGGGGCAAGTGGAACATGAAAGTCAAGACATAAAAAGGACTTTAGGAAAAGTATATCAAGAAAATGGACTTAAACATTCTCTCTGGTCCTTATAAAAATCTAGAATAGTCCAAATAGGGAACACGGTTTATCCCCTTTTAAGAAATCATGTTGGGTGGCCCTATGCCTACTAGCATCTCTAAACCTTCCATTCCTAGATTGAGTGAACATTATGGGGACTTAAGAGAGCAATGTGATGGTATGATTAGCTATATACAAGAATTACCTAATATACTTGGAACAGATCATCAACAGGTAAAAAGGTCATGACCTCCAAACAACAGGTAAGTCTTACCATCTCTTTCTACCAGGAGATTGGGTATACAGCAAGGTTTTTAGAAGATAGCACACACTGTCACCTCACTGGGAAGGACCTTATGAAGAAGTACTGGTAACCACTTAACACTACCATCAGAATTAAAGAAAAATACTCCTGAATTCACATACGTTACACCAAGCTAAACCCAGATCAGCACTCCTGAGGCAACCAGAAGACCATCCCTACAGGTGACCTTAAAATAGGGATTTCTAGGATTAATTCCCAAGTCTAAGAAGCATATGACATTACAAAGTAGATGGCTTTCCCCAAGAATGGGATTAGGAAACCGTACTTTCACCTATTTTCTACCCCCCCAAGTCTTCTACGCCACAAAAACCAAAAAAACCAAACAATGCTGCTACTCTTAATGATGCTTCCTCTTTCTTTGGCCGTTTATTTAAAGGCTGACTAAAGATTGCTTATCTCAGTCTGGCCTTTTCTCCCTCTGATCCTCCATTATGGCCGTTCTCTCAAAGTGTCTCCCTTGTATTAACGCTCACTGTTTTCTCAGCAGGTCAAGCATAGACCTGACCTTCTCTTACACTGGCTTTCCAAATACTGACCACATTAACTAACTAGTTTGCTTATTGGTTGTGTTAATATCTAGATCATGCAAAAGAACCTGAACTGATTTTTGTTCCTGCCAATGTGAACCAGCTCTGGGAAATGGATGTATGACAGGGTATGGTATCCACAACCAAGAAAACAATATCACTCTTTCGCCTTCTGTTGAGTTAATTGGACACGAAAAAACCTCTCTACGTTCTCAAGGACTGTTCTTTGCTCAGGTAAAGTCATTAGAAGGGAATTTTCCCTTTGTGTTGAAAACAGGAATGGTGGGGCACCTGGGTGTCTCAGTCAGTTGAGTGTCTGAGTCTTGATTTTGGGTCAGGTCATGTTCTCAGGGCCATGAGATTGAACCCCATGTCTGGCTCTCTGCTTGGAGCAGTTTGCTTGGGATTTTCTCTCTCTCTCTCCCTCTGTTCTCCCTCTTCCACCTTCCCCACCTTGGCTCACATGTGTGCTCTAAATACATAAATAAATAAATAATCTTAAAAAAAAAAAAAAGGAAAACAGGAATGGGGCTGGATCCTTCCTAGGTGACATTCCAAGGCAATATTACAATCAAACTGTGGTTTGGCTCCACAGGTGACATCATCAAGGCTCTCACAAAGGTCATAGATGGACTTGGCACTGACTCTTATGGTATAGACACTTGCCGGATCACTAGATGTTACAGCTAGCTCACAAGCCACCCTAAGGTAATCTGGGGTAGCTCAGCTGCTCCCCTGATTAGGCTGCCCAACACCAAAGATTACATAGGGGCAGACCAAAATTCTAGACCAGGTAAAAAAATTCTTGGCCAGGTAACAAAACCAGTCCTCATAATTGCCAAAGCCAAACTGTAGGTCTCCTTTATCAGATGTTTTGCAACCTGTTGAAACTCCTACTAACTGATGTAACCATACACGGAAGATGGAGGTACGCTGATCCCAACATGACAGATGACAAAAAACACCAATCTCTGACCCGATGAGTCCAAAGTTCCACTCTGATCTTACTTGACAAGGTATATGAAGGATTCAGGGGCGCCTGGGTAGCGCAGTCGTTAAGCGTCTGCCTTCGGCTCAGGATGTGATCCCGGTGTTATGGGATCGAGCCCCACATCAGGCTCCTCCGCTGGAAGCCTGCTTCTTCCTCTCCCACTCCCCCTGCTTGTGTTCCCTCTCTCGCTGGCTGTCTCTGTCAAATAAATAAATAAATAAAATCTTTAAAAAAAAAAGATATATGAAGGATTAAAAAATAGGACAATTTGGGCTTGGATACATGATGCCTTCCATCACCTTTTACATGCTTTTAAATGCGAGGCAAATCATAAACTTGGGCCCCTTCATGCATAAAGTAGTGCCTCATAAACCTACTAAGTGTACTAGGCACAGTGTCATAGAAAACCCTCTTGTGTGCCATAATTTTAAGTTCTTTTCAGCATTGAGACCTCTTGTCCCAGGCTTTGGAAGTTCTGAGTTGGAAAAGGCAGTTTGAAATCTTTCTATAATAATAGGACAGAGTTCAAACTTCAGTGTGCAGACACTGGAAGCACTTCAATTGGGAATTAATAGTCTAGCTTCTGTTTTCCTCCACAAATGTCATACCCTGGACACACTGATGGCCCAATAAGGAGGAGCTTGTGCAATCTCTGCTGGGGAATGCTGTTTCTGTGTAAATCACATGCAAAAATAATGTCTCATCTGCATCTTTAAAGGACAAATAAACACTCTCCATCAGATGTATGAGGCTCAACTATTTTTTTTTTAAATTGGATTGAACTATTCCCAGGGATGGGAGACTGGTTTAATGGGATATGGCGAAATGTGGTTAGATTTTTTTTCTTATCTGCTTATTCATTCATTTTTTTTTTTAAGATTTTATTTATTTAGTTGACAGAGAGAGAGACAGCCAGTGTGAGATAGGGAACACAAGCAGGGTGAATGGGAGAGGAAGAGGCAGGCTCATAGCGGAGGAGCCTGACGTGGGGCTCGATCCCATAACGCCGGGATCACGCCCTGAGCCGAAGGCAGATGCTTAACCGCTGTGCCACCCAGGTGCCCCTGCTTATTCATTCTTGTTCTGTGTTCTTCTCTTCCTTTAAATATTTCTTGCCAGTCAGTTACTAACCCATTTCTACCAGCTCAGCTTTTAATATATGAAACTTCAGAGAATTTTTCAGATGGGGGAAATAAAGGGGTTCTGGACATGCTATCCCAAACTATGCCATCTTGGGATATTGATTTTTTTTAAAGATTTTATTTATTTATTTGACAGAGATAGGGAGAGCGCATAAGCATGGGGAGCGGTAAGCAGGAGGAGAGGGAGAAGCAGGCTCCCCACTGAGCAGGGAGCCTGATGCGGGGCTCGATCCCAGGACCTAGGATTATGACCTGAGCTGAAGGCAGATGCTTAACCAACTGAGCCACCCAGGCGCCCCAGCATATTGATATTTTGAGTTAAAAGCTCTTAAAAAACAACAAGTGCAAGAAGGACACTCTGATCCCCCTTTTTCCTTCTGAAGGCAGAAGTTAAAACTACCGGGGCGCCTGGGTGGCTCAGTCATTGAGCGTCTGCCTTCGGCTCAGGGCGTGATCCCGGCGTTCTGGGATCGAGCCCCACATCTGGCTCCTCCGCTGGGAGCCTGCTTCTTCCTTTCCCACTCCCCCTGCTTGTGTTTCCCTCTCTCGCTGGCTGTCTCTCTCTCTGTCAAATAAATAAATAAAAATCTTTAAAAAAAAAAAAAAAAGAAGTTAAAACTACCATAGGAAAGCTGCCCTACCTATGCCAGGAGGAAAGAAACATCCTCATCACCAGAAATGGGAGTTAAGGCCAAGAGAATTCTATACAAACCAACCTTGTTAAAATAACTCTTAATATTCCTTTGTTCTCCTCATTTATTTTAGTTGCTTTTCCACAATTGCCATCCTTTGTTCGATGCTGTATCAAAGCGTTTAGGTTTTGCCACTTCTTTGGGTTTCATTTCCCTATGACGTCTTCCATGTCATGTAAAACTAATATTAAGTAAACTTGTGATTCTCTTGTTAATGTGTGTTATATCAATTTAATTCTCAGGCCCAGCTGGAGACTCTAAGAGAGTAGAGGTAAAGTTTCTGCTTTTCCTACAAAAGCAGTCCATAGAACCTTTCTCTGAGGGGGGCTTATACTGGACTTAGCAGAGGAAGACTTCAAAGCAATTATTATGAACATATTTAAGTAAAGGAACCAATATCTTAAAATGTAAAGAAAAATAAAACAATTATTCATCAAATAGAAAATGTCAATAAAGAAATAAAGAATATTTTAAAAATTAAATTGAATTTCTGGAATTGAAAAGTACAATAATTGGAATGGAAAATTCACAAGAGGGGCTCAATTACAAATTTCAGCAGGCAGAATAAAGTGAAATTGAAGCTATATCAGGAATTACAAGAAATTACAGAAAGAAAAATGAACACAGCCTCTGAAACCTGAGAACACCAACAAGTGATCCAACATAAGTGTCCCAGAAGTAGAGGAGAGAAAAGGGAAGAAAAAATTTTAAGAAATAATGCCAGAGGACCCAGTTAAAGGGCTGCCTTCAGCTCACGTCGTGATCTTGGGGTCCTGAAATGGAGCCTGCATGGGGCTCCCTGCTCAGCGGGGAGTCTGCTTCTCCCTCTCCCTCTGCCCCTCCCCCCCCCTCATGCTCACTTGCACGCGAACTCGCTCTCTCTCTCTCTCCCATGAATAAATAAAATTTTAAAGAAATAAATCCAGAAAATAACTAAATATATATATGTATATAATATAATATATCTGTATAATACATCTGTATTACTCTGCTCAGGCTGCTGTAACAAAATATGTTTACTGGGTGGCTTAAACAATAGACACTTATTTCTTACAGTTTTGGAGGATAAGTCCAAGATCAAGGTACTTGCAGACTGAGTTCCAGGTGAGAACCTTCTTCCTAGCTTCCAGGTGGCTGCCTTCTTGCTGTGTCCTCACATGGCAGAAAGAAAGAGCTCTGGTCTCTTTTCGTCTTCTTATAAGGTCATGAATTCCCACATGCAGGCCCCTCCTCACAACCTCATCTAAACGTAATTACCTTACAAAGGCCCCACTTCCAGATACCATCATGCTGAGGTTAGGGCTTCAATATGTGGGCATTAAAACATTCAGTCTAAACAGCATCCTACAAATGAATTTAAGTGGTGCACTAGAAAATACTTAATACAACAAAAGCAATAAAGAAAGAACAAAAAAACCCCCCCAAAATTGCATGATATGTAGATAAATAAATCCAAATAAAATTCCAACAAATACATTGAAAGTAAAAGCCTTCAAGAAACATATTTTGGAATGGCCATAGGCCAAAAAACTGATAATGCCTGTTGCTGGTAAGGATGCAACAGGAACTCTCATTCATTGCTGATGGGTATGTAAAATGAAACTGACTCTTTGGAGGACAGTTTGGCAGTTTCTTACAAAGCTAAACATAGTCTTACCTTATGAGCCAGCAACGTGCTCCTAGGTATTTACCCAACTGATCTGAAGACTTATGTCCCAAAAACTCTGCACATGAATGTTTATAGCAGCTGTATTTATAATGGCCAAAAGCTGAAAGCAACCAAAATGTCCTTTAATAGCTGGATAGATAAACAAAGGGGTACATCCATAGAAAAAAACATTATTCAATGATAAAAATATATGAAGCCATAAAAAGGCATAATAAATTTTAAATGCATATTGCTAAGTGAAATAAGCCATTTTTAAAAGGCTAGATACTCTATGATTCTAATATATGACAATCTGGAAAAGAAAACTAGAGACAGCAAAAAGATCAGTGATTTCCAGAGTTTAAGAGGAGGTATGGGCCCCGGGGGAATGTTCAATAGATGAAGTACCGGGATTTTTTTTAGGGTGTTGAAATAATTCTGTGTGGTAATGTAATTGTGGATATGTGACACTATGCATTTGTCAAAACTTTAGAGCAAAAAGAGTGAACTTAAATTATGCAAATACTAAAAAAAACATTTAGGAGGTGGAGGAATCCCAGGATTGAATCCAATACATCAAACTGTATGTATTACAAATGGATGAAACAACCTCACTGAAGGGGCTTGGGTAAGAGGTACTGACCTAAGTAACTTTGGAAATAAGTGAAGTCTATAAAAATAGTGACAAAAGGAACTATGCACAGGCACTGTCACTAGTTGATAGTGTTATTTCCCATGGGCACACAGCTTAACAATTCTGATACTGCTATTCTGGAATTGAGCAGTTAAGTAAATTGATGTCAGATGATGGGAGTCAGATGTCAGATGACATCTCACTCTTGTAATGATAACTCATGTTGACAGTATGTATCCTTGATAAACAAAAGGAGAAGGCTAGAACAATTCAAGTGATAATGAACAAGAGTTTAAGGCATTAGTATGAATTCATGTTAGGATTAATATAAATACAGATGTTTATATGCAGAAACGTGTATATGCACAGGTTAGTATATACATATATATTTCCTTGCTCTGTCATCTGAGCAGGCCTAGAAACAATAACACTCCAAAAGCAATGAGCATACTTAGTGCCCAGATCTTGGTTTCTAACGCTATTTGCCAATAAAAGGAACCAGGGTTTCTTGGAGAACTGGTTGATTCTAGGACTAGGGCAGGAAATATACAAAATGAACCTGGATCATTCTACAGTGTCAGAAAGTAAGCAAATGTTCAAAAGCAAGCTAACAAACACCCACAGTGTTGGAGGTACATCTAAGGGACACAGGAGCTAAATTAAAGAACTCCCAATGGCCAAAGCTGGAACAATTTGAGCAACCAAATTTATAAAGTACTATTGGATTGTAATCCAGATTATAAAACAAGTATCAATGAGTCCATACTGATATAAACAAATGATTGAATAAATATTAAATGGGGGAGAAGAGATAGATATCCCATGCAGAAAAATTTGAAATAGTTCACACAGATATTCTGTCCCCAAAACAGTAAAGGGTAACTCCCCACTTCTTAGGTTTAAGGCTCTGTATAGTGACTTCCTTCCAAAGAGTACAATATGAAAAGGAGGGAAAAAAGAGTGACTTCACAGTGGAGAAACCTGACAAACATAACCTCAGTCAGCTGATCAAGGTCAACATCAACAATTTTAAGTCATGTTGATAGTATATATACTTGATATGATGTGATGAAAATGGCACTTTACCTCTGTGGTCTTCCCCCTCAAAATACATAACCCTAGTCTAATCATCAGAAAAACATAATAATGGAGGAACATTACACAAAGTCCCTGACTAGTACTCCTCAGATATGTCAAAGTCAGCAAAAACAAGGCAAGTCTGAGAAACTCTCATGGTCAAGCGGAGCCTAAGTAGACATGATGAGCAAATGTAATGGGGCATCCTGGGTGGGATCTGGTATTCGAAAAAGAATATTAGAGAAAAATTGAGGAAATTTGATTGAAGAATGGACTGTAATTAGTAATAGCATATCAATACTGGTTTATTAGTTTTAATAAATGTACCATACTAATGTAAGATAGGAGAGAATTAATGTGAGTTATGTGGAAACTCTGTATTTAGTATCTTTGTAATTTTTCTATAAATCTAGAACTTAAAAAAATACAGATTTAAAAAATGTATATATGTGTCCATTTATCTATGTGTGTGTATCATGCAAGCAGTAACCATAAATAAGTTATAGTGGCTCTAATAATATCAAGTAAAGTAGAATTTAAGACAAAAATATTTACAATAGATAGAATGTGATAGGTCCATAATGTCCATATAATGAAATATTATTCAGCAATAAAAGGGAATGAACTGATACCTAACTATAACATGGATGAACCTCAAAAACATTATGCTGATTGAGAAAAGCCAGATGCAAAGGACCTGTTGTTATAGGTTCCATTTATATCAAATGTTCAGAAAAGGTAAACCTATAGAGACAGCAAGTAGATTAGTGATTGCCTCAGGCTGGAGGGGGAAAAGTGGTTTGGCTGCAAGTAGGCATGAGGGAATCTTTTTGGGGTGATGGAAGTGTTCTAAAATGGGATTGTGGTGATGACTCTAAATTTAATTTTACTGACATTGAGTTGTGCATTTAATATGAGGCAAATTTTGGGGGGAGAGTGGATCTTCTGAAGTGTAAATTATATGTCAACAAAGCTGTTTAAAACCTTAAAATTTTTTTTAACTCTTTAGATAAGTTAATGATTAATAAACAGATTAATATCAGTATTCACCATTTCTATAGTTCATGATAATGCATGAAATCTCCTGGCACAGAAGCAGACCAAAGGAGCCAATTTAATCACAGGCCATGCTGCGTTATGCATGTGCAAGGTGTTTGCTTTGTTTTGTTTTGTCTTTTTAAACGTTGTAATGAAATTTTGCCTACTTTCTAAGAACTTAAATTACAGTTCTTCTCCCTTTTTCCTTTACTGTTGGAGAATTTGTGGCACACTCCTTGAACAAAACAGTTATTTTCTTGTGACTCCTGCCAGTATGAGGTGAAATTACACTCTCTGGAGGACAAGGTCAAAGGTCTTTCCTTCCCAAAGCCCAGAGAAAGGCCACTTTCTAGGCTCTTCCTCACCAGCCATGGGGCCCCCTGGTCTTTGCTGGGAATCTGGGAGGCAGGCACGACATTTAGACCCCCTACAGGTTGCCCAGAATTCTGTCATTCTGTACCTTATTGCTTACCAAAGGACAAAGCTAGGGCAGTCAGTCCTTCTCAGTGGTGGATGGTCGCTTTCAACCAGCCCACAGATCTATTGTGGAAGCAAACCTCAAGAACAGCAAAGCCTGTACAGAGAGGTAATTCATACAGAGTTGGCTCTGTGGTAGCTGGTAGACCCTCAATGGGACCTATGAGTTCATACCAGCCTGAACTGAGTTATGAGAAAGTTAAATCGTCACCACCATCATTAGTAGGTGAGGTTGGTGGGAAAGAAGGGAGCTATTCTGATTATTCTTATTTCCCAGCACTTGTGAGGTGTCCCATCTCTAGACCTTTGTAAATACTTTTCCCTTCCGTCATGTCTCTCTTCCACCTGGGGAAATCATTTACCACCTTCAAGATTCAACTCAAATGTTCTTTCTTCCAAGAAGCTTTCCTTCACCTTACCGAGGTACACTCTCCTTTGTATGGCTCAGGGCTTGGTGCCCATCTTGGTGTTAATCTTCTTCATCCTGTATTATAATCATGTACTTCCTGGTTCTCAATGTAGATGAAGAATATCTTGAGGGGCTGAGCTGAATTGTTGATTCATCTCTGTGTCCCGAGGACACAGTACAGTGGCTGGCATGGAGAAACTCATTACTGAACAAGGAGTGACCAAAAGAAGAATTAAGAGAGGCCAACCTCCAGAGGAAACTTTGAAATTTCCTCTCACTCTATTCCTTTGTCCCCCAGTTGGCCTGGGTTGCCACACCCTTGGTGGGATCTGTGCTATTTCTAGCCCATTTTTAAAAAACATTTTTATTATAGGTTGAAACATGCAACTTTGAAAATGGTCTTTCAAGCGCATGGCCTACAACCCTAGAATTAGGTTGCAAATATGTGTCTTTGGTTGCTAGTAATGAAAAAAAGATTGAATAGGGAGAACTTTCCATGAGAAGGACATATAATAATGTTACGAAGAGCAGTCTTTATAACATTGCAAGGGAATATCAAGCTTTTTTCAAATGCTTTATAAAGATGTTGGGTAATTGGATGACCTCTAGGACTCACCAATTCTTTCTTTATGATTCTACTTATTGACTTGCAAAGAGGCCACACTGCATTGTTCTTAGCCAAGATAAGCACTTAAAAAATGCCCTGGTTCATGTCCTGCCTCCATATTTGTGAACTAAGCTCATTTCATACTTCCTTCTTCTCTCTGAGCAAAGAATTTACCAAGATAAACAGATACGTAGTATGCCCTGAAACTTGCAATGTACCTCTTTCACAAACTTGACCTCTCTTTTTCCTGATATACACACCCCTTTCTAGAAATATACTTCTTCCATGTTACTGTTTCCTGGAAAGCAGTCCTACCCCAAATTCAATGCATGCCCAGATATCCTTGGAAAATTCTTGTTGCCTTGTACTTGATTAGGTTTGGCTGGTAGTGTTTGTTTGCTTATTTCTTTGTTTTAGCATATAGGGTTCTATTGAGGGGTTGTTAAAATGTAACCTCCCTTAGTACAGGATAAACCTACACTTCCTCCGTACTTTTGCATAAAAGCTTAATGCAATATAGACCCCTGTGTGTGTGACTGTTCCCTCCATCTCCTTGAAGGTAGAGACAAAATCTTGTTCTCTGCCTTATCCCCATAGCCTAGCTCTGGGCCTGATACCAAAGAGGCACTTGGTAAATGTGACTTTTAACTTTTAACTCCTAAAAGCACAGCATGACTCTGTTTAGCACCTGTAGGGCCAGTGTTAGCAGAAGGATGAGAAGTTGGGGATATTTGGGCAGCATTTGAGAATTCATGGTGGCAAGGAAGATCTCTCAGATGAAGAAAGGGAAGGAAGCTAGTGGAAGACAGTTAAATGGGGCAGGGGAAATAGGAAAGAGGAATAGAGAAAGAACCACAATCTGTCAGACTGGGCTTTTCCTCCTTGCCTGCCCTCAGCTCCAGGACCCACTGAACTTGTTTGGGTTTTTCTTTGTAGTTCCTTCCCACCTGCTCCAATTCTGGCGAGGAGAGTTGCAGTGCAGAACGAGTAATTGTAAGCAGGTGGAGAACAGCAACTGAATGTAAAGGTTAGGAATTTATTTAGCCAAGAAATTTGAAGTTGTGTTAAAATGCTAGGCTGCATTATAATGTTTCACCGCTCAAGGGGTAGACCTTCTATATGACTAATCATCTTTCCCCTATAAAATGCAGTATGCTCTAGTGGAAACAGCCCATGAACAGCCTGGTGTTCCATTTCTCCAAGGTCTGCCAGAGTTGCTGCTGGGTTGATTTGGAGGGTTGCCTGGTTTGGTCTAAGTTTAAGCAAAGAAGGTCTTTTCAAAGTAAGTGGCATTTGGGGTAACTACTATATGTGTCCAAAGAATAGATGATGATGACAAAGAGATGTGATCTTAAAGGTATGTGGCCTCAAACGTATGCAACTTTAGTCTTTTGCCTGATTCTTATTTGTCAAAACAGTCCAGGTGATGTTGACCAAAGGTCATGCTGGAAGAAAAATTGCAATTTGTCAAATTCTTCTTTTTTTTTTTTTTAACTTTAGCTTTTTAAGAAGTAGGAAATAAACATTGGTTGGAATGCAGGCGTCTTTTTGTTTAATTGTGAAAACATTATAGGATATCTCAAATGCCCTCCAAAATTTGGTAGTTAATATTTAAAGTATAAATATTTAAGTGACATAAGAAACTTGCCTATTGGGCAAAATGGGAAATTTTGAGCTCTTCATTTGAGTTCGGGATGTACCATCTGTATCTTTGTACCCAAGTGCTTGGCATGTAGTGGGAGTTCATAAACATTTGGCAAATGAGTGGGGAAGCTGAAAACCAACTGCATTATGCAACCCTGTTCTGCCGTTTCAGTCAGAGCAGCTAGTCGGCTATACCTAATGGGACCTCAGCATTTTGATTTCTTTTGCTATGAAAGTAGGTAGAGTGAGAAGACAGGCACAACTTTAAACCACCTATTCTCAATAACAATAAGTCTATTTTATAAGAAACGTATATGAGTGCATGTGTTTGCAATAAAAGCTTGCAACATAACAGAACCAGCTTTCAGAAAATAGACCATTCTGTCTTTTGTAATCAGTACTTCATGCATTTGTGGTCTTTGCAAATGGATGAGCAGATAGCTCCAAGTTTCTATAAGGCCACAGTGATTTAATTAAACTAATTGTGGTATCATTTTGTATTTTTCCTGATTGCAAAGTCATATATTTTTTTAATTGTGCAAAATGATAAAGAAATGAAAACTCAGAGTCACTGCAAGGATATGCAATAGGTAGAATTCCAAGATAGCTCCCATGATCCACCCCCTCTGGGGTTATTTCTGTGATTGCTGATGTTACTTGGAAAAAGGGATTTTACAGAGGTAATTAAGTTACTAATCAGTTGACCTTAAAATAAGGAGATTATTCAGGTGGGCCTAACCTAATGATATGAACCCTTTCAAAGCAAAGTTTTCTCTCCCTAGTTGAGGAAGGAGAGGTCAGAGATTTAAAACAAGAGGAATTCACCATTCCAGCCAACATTGCTGGCTTAAGAATGGAGGGGTCCACAAGTTGAAGAATGTGAGTAACATCTAGGAGTTGAAAGTGGCTCCCAGCCATCAGCCAGTAAGTGAATGGAGACCTAGTTCTACAACCAGAAAGAACTGGACTCTTCCAGTGATGTGAATGAACTTGGAAGCAAATTCTCATGGAAAGCCTCTAGCTTGGCTAACACCTTGATTTCAGCCTTTGGGATACTAAGCAAAGGACACAGCTAAGGTGGATCTAAGCCAGAGGCCTGACCTACAGAAACTGTGTGATGATAAGTATATGTTGTTTACAGCTGCTAAGTTTGTGGTGGTTCTGTAGTAATGAAAGACTAATACAGATTTTGATTCCTGGAAGTGAGGTACTGCCCTACAATAACAAATATCTAAAGCCTGGAAGTGGCTTTGGAATCAAGCAGTAGCTGGAAGCTGGAAGAATTTTGAGGAATGTGCAAATGGACTGTTAGCAGAAATGTGGACACTGAAGATGCAGCTGGTGAAAGTGCAGAAGGAATTGAGCATTATAGAGAAAACTTAAATTGTTTTAGAAAAAGCCTAAATCACCATGAACAGATTGTTGTTAGGAATTTGGGCTTTAAGAACACCCCTGGTGAGGACTCAAAAGGAAGTGCAAAACATGTTATTGGAGCTGCAGGAAGGAGGAGAATCCTTATGTGATGGAAGAAAGCTTAGAAAAATTGTGACCTGCAGTTATGTCAGAAGCAGAGTTTGTGACCAACTGGGATATATAGCTAAGGGGGTTTCCAAGCAAAGTGTTGAATGAAGGAGCTGATCTGTTTCATCTTGCTGCATATACTAAAATGCAAGAAAAAAAGAAATAATTTGTTTTTAAGTTTTTATTTTAATTACAGTTAGTTAACATACAGTATTAGTATTATATTAGTTTTAGGTACATAGGATAGTAATTCAACAGTTTCATATATCACCCTGTGCTTATCACAACAAGTGTACTCCTTAATTGAAAAAAGAAATAATTTGAAGGAAAAAAACCCCTGGTAAACATAAAAGATTCAGGACTGGATGATTTTGAAAAGTTTCAGCCATTCCAGATGGTAAAAGAATCTAAATGTCAGGGGCGCCTGGGTGGCACAGCGGTTGAGCGTCTGCCTTCGGCTCAGGGTGTGATCCCGGCGTTATGGGATCGAGCCCCACATCAGGCTCCTCTGCTGGGAGCCTGCTTCTTCCTCTCCCACTCCCCCTTTGTGTTCCCTCTCTCGCTGGCTGTCTCTAT
This sequence comes from Ailuropoda melanoleuca, assembly GCF_002007445.2. Classification (NCBI taxonomy): domain Eukaryota; kingdom Metazoa; phylum Chordata; class Mammalia; order Carnivora; family Ursidae; genus Ailuropoda; species Ailuropoda melanoleuca. Next base: position 41,538,021 of record NC_048219.1, read on the forward strand.
CTCTGTCGAATAAATAAATAAAATCTTTAAAAAAAAAAACGAATCTAAATGTCAGAAGTGGCTTCTGACAACATGGCATAGAGGGCTGTGTGACTATCCAGCTTTTTGTGGAAACAACAGGAAGACCAGACAGACAACAGAAAGTATTCAGCCATAGTTAGACTCTTCTAGGAGATGAAGGGTGTGATGCATAGGTCACATCAATCAAACCGGAGGGTCTCTTAGAAGCTTAGGGGCATTGTCCCTAAGCCATCTGAGCAGAAACCAAAGACAGAGAAGAGATCCCTCAAAAAGATTTGTGGATGTGGTTTTTGTTTATTGAAGTGAAACTGTGAAATTCATGCAAGGATATTATAATGGGTTGAATAGTTCCCCCCAAATTCATGTTTACCTAAAATACATGAATGTAACATTATTTGGAAATGTAATCAAGTGAAGTTGAGGTCATACTGGATTAGCATGGACTCTAATCTAATGACTGGTGTCCTCATAAGAAGGAGAAAATTTGGACAGAATTCTAACTATTCTGGCAGTATTCTAAGCTAGCCCCTTGATCTCTGCCCTCTGGTGTTACTCTCTGATTATATGATGTTACATAGGAACGGGATTTTTTAAATAGATGTAATTAAGGTTACTAATCAGCTGACCATAATAGAGAGAGGGTATCCAGGTAGGCCTTCCTAATCACATAAACCTTTTAAAACAAGTGAGTTTTCTCTAAGTGATTGGAGAAGCAAAAGTTAGAGATTCAAAGCATGAGAAGAGTTCAACATGCCATTGTTGGCTTGTTGGCTTGAAGGTAGCGGGAGCCACATGTTGAGGATTGCAAGCAGCCTCTGGTGCTGACGGTGACCCCTGGCCAACAGCCCCCAGTGAGAGGATGGAGACTTTCATCCTACAACCACAAGAACTAGATTCTGCCAACAACCTGAATGAGCTTGGAAGTGGATTCTTTCCTAGAACCTCCTTATAAGAACACAGCTCAGCTGACAGCTTGATTTCATTCAACTTTTGAGACCCTCAGTAGAGGGCCCACATAAAGAGTATTGGATACCTGAACCCTGGAAACTATGAGATATAAATTTGTGTTATGTACAGCTATAAGTTTGTGGTAATTTGTTATGCAGCAATAAAACTAGTGTGTGTGGTTGTGTGTGTATAATTCTATATATATACATATATATAATGTGTATATATACATATATATATACATATATATAAGAAATCACATTTTTACTAAACCATATAAAATCAGTTTAGCCAGAGGTTTATTGGACAATCTTATAGGTCACTGATTAAATGAATTTTCATAGTACACATAAAATTCTAACCATTAAAAAAAAGCCCTTCATAACGAGGGGTAGCTCTAGGTTTAAGCTTCTTAAAGCTTTCTCTTTCTGGGAGATTCTGTGAGGAGTATATATACCTGCATAGTAGGTATTCAGAGAGTATGCAAGATCTCAGACCAAATCACTTCAACAAATAATCTTTGGGCACCTTGTGTGTACTACTTGACATTGGGTTAGCACTTGGAGATTGAATAATAAATATTTCTTGCCCTTCAGGGGCCTTATGTTGGATGGGGGAAACTATCAAGTAAATATATAATGGTAATATGGTGTGTTAACTACTATAATTGGGAAATACAGGAGCACATATGAAGATTACTTAATCTGAGAGTGTTTGGAAATTCTCCAGATCTGAGGAGCAAGGAAGTGACAACCAAGTTGGGATATTGTGTGTATGTATATAGGTGTACAGGAGTGAGTGGGGTGTGTATGTGAGTGAATTTTTGAGCACAAGAAATACAGATAAAGTATATCTGAAGGTGTGAGAGCATCTGATAGACCTACAAGTATTTCAGTGTATCTGGAGCTAGAACGCAAGGGGCAAGTGTCCAAAGGAGGTAAATACGGACCCAGTTATAAAGGGTCTTATATAGTAATGTAAACTTTATCTTGAAAATGGTGGGAAAAATTATTTAAAGTATTAAGCATAGGATGTTACCAAGTTTTCCCTTTAGAAAAATCTGTTCACACTCTAGAGATGAATTGTAGGGAGCAAGACCAAATTGCAGGGATATTAGACCAAACTCTTCCAGATTTGAGATATCTGAACTGAGTGATGGTAGGAATGGATAGGAGTGCGTGGCCTTGAGAGATCATGGAGACTAAACGATCAGCACGTGTTTGCTTGGATATAGGCTATGAAGAAGGGGAAGGACAAAGGTTCATGTCCATATTTCAGGCTTTCGAGGTTAGGTGACTGGCTGCATCACTCAATGAGTTGCGAACTCAGAGGGGGAGCAGTTTTGGGGAGGAGAGCTCAGTTTTGGACATATTAGGTTTGAAGTGTATGTGAGATAGCCAAAGGGAAATGTCATGTAGGAAGTTGCTTATATTGTTCTGTAGGAGACAGGAGACGGGACAAATCTTGGCTAGATAGAGGTTTGGACAGGTGGATGCAATGAAATTTCTGTTGGGGAAGGCAGTTGAAATTGTTGGCAAGAGAATAGCTGAAGTGATAAAAGCTATGCTATTTATCTATTTATGCTATTTATGCTATTTATCTGTAAAACCAGGATAATAATTTATCTGTAGTAATACATTAGTAGACAGTCAGGGGCAGAGGCTTGGCAAACTTGGACACATAATAGTATAGATGTTGTAAGAACAAAGAATACCTTTTTTAAAAAAAGATTTTATTTATTTATTTGACAGAGAGACAGACAGCCGGTGAGAGAGGGAACACAAGCAGGGGGAGTGGGAGAGGGAGAAGCAAGCTCCCAGCGGAGCAGGGAGCTTGATGTGGGGCTCAATCCCAGGACTCTGGGATCACGCCCTGAGCTGAAGGCAGACGCTTACCAACTGAGCCATCCAGGAGCCCCCAAAGAATACCTTCTAAGCAAAGGATTTTCAGATAGCTCACCCAAGATCTGAGAGGTGAATGTGGCTTCTCAGGTTTCCTTAATTCTGCACAGAACACTGCCTACATGGGTGGTGATCATGTTTCACTTCAGGATGAGGTCCTGCCAGGTTGCAGGAAGCCCTGAGTAGGGACTTACCCGGTCTCTTACATTCTAAAATATGTCACACCCAAACTCCAGTGTAGTTGCTTTATAAGGCTGTGAAACTGACTTTAGTGAGTCCCATCACCTGTGTCTATTTAGATAGGTTCCTGGTACAGTTGCTTACTAAGTTATCAGTGCCATCCTGCTATGTTGTCCCAGGTTCTAGAATCATGGCTAGGCATCTAGTATATACAGTTACATTGGAATAATGAGCAGTGTATGTGTATTCAGTTCGAGAACTAGCAAGGGCTTAGCATGGAAGATTTGACTAAGGCCCTCACCACCTAGTTCACAAAGTAGTCCTGAAAGTTAAATGATGTAAGGCAGGAAAATGCTTAGCACTCAATAAAAGTCACTAGTATTGTTAATTGCTCTTACTCACTTACTGCTATTACTATGGCTGTGACGACTATTGTTGCAAAAGAAGTGAAGATAAGAGGGGCCGACATTTGGAGAAAGAGGAGGGTATGGGGAGGTCATGATGAGGTTGAGGAAATAGTATAATGGCAGCAACTGGATGAGGGAGCTGGTAGGTTGCAGTGAGCAGTGGTTGAATTCAAGCTTTAAGAGAGGAAATAGTTCCAAGTAATGGCAGGACTCCAGCACCCTGAGATGGACCTGGGAGTGTATGAGTGATGCGAGATGAGAAGTGGAAGAGGGAGATGTGAGATGAAGGTCATTAGCACTAAGGAGCTCAAAGAAGCCAGGGGCTGGGGCATCTGGTGGGTCACCCATGTGACTGTGGAGCTCTCTTAGATGACAGTGTGGCTTGGATTAGAGGAGACACGTGTGAGTAAGTGCTAACATCCCTGATACAAGAAGGAAATCCCTGAGCTATGTTGGTAGGATCCGCATGCCTGACAGTGTCTCTGGATCCCTTGGTTTCAGCAGAGCTATTATGTACTCTACTTACGCCCTTGGGCAGAGTTTTCTCTACCTCTAACTTCAGGATGTGACTTGATTGGGCTGGTTTCCAGAGAGCTGCTGTGATCCTGTAGTTGGGCCTGAACTGGCTATTTGGAACACATCCGAGGTACTGCACCCATTCTTCCAGTCCCTGCAAACTGCCCTGCTTCCAGGAAGAAAGACCCCTTAGAGCTGCTTGCCTGAACTTCACGAGATCTGTTCTCATTCTAATTTAGAATGCAGAGGCTTGTGTGATGACTCATACGTTTGAAAAGCCCAAATTAAGTAGTGGTGATCTCAACCATGATTCACTGATGAAAACTGGAAAGTGATTCATCTCCTTTATGTGCTTGTCCTTGGGAGTCACAAGGCTTAGAGGTCTTTCTTCTGAAGAACACACCGCACTCAAGGAAAGATACTGGGCCCCCCTGTGGTGGTATTTTAGTAATGACATGGAGTCATTCACTACATTTTCTTACAAGGCCATTTATTTTAGTTCATTTTATTCCCATCTCTAATCTGTAAGATGTTCTTGAGCTGTAATGACTCATTGCTAATAAATTAGGGAAGGCAATGATGCTTTCAGGCCGAAGGTGGGGGGTCCATTTAGTAAATCATTGGTGCAGCGTCACAACCTGGTAATGAGTAGGGACCGTAGTGTCTTTCACATTATCTATTTGTTATCAAGGGGTAACTTTTTTTTCTTAGAAGAATAGGTTTAAATAAATTTATAAGATCTTAAGAGAAAATATTAATAAAAATACTTAAAAGTAAAGATGATTTTTCAAAAAATTTTAATGTATTTATTTGAGAGAGCATGTGAGCGAGAAAGCACAAGTTGGGGGAGGAACAGAAGGAGAAGGAGGGGAAGAAACAGACTTCCCCTTGAGCAGGGAGCCCAACACAGGGCTCCATCCCAGGACCTTGGGATCATGACCTGAGCTGAAGGCAGACACTTAACCGACTGAGCCACCCAGGCACCCCATGATGACTTCTATTATAACAAATAAACCAAGAGATTAATGACTCTTGTATACCGGAAATAGTATTGTATGGAATTAAAATTAATATCTAAAAGATACATCTGAAAAAAAGAGACCATATAATTTGACCACAATAAGTAATTATTTGTGCCCCTACTGTGTTCCCAGTCACTTTGTTGACTATCTAGGACTAGGTAGGACCTGTTCCTATGAGCTTCCTTGGTACCTTGTACTAACACTCATTGTAGCTTTTACAAATGATCAATTCCAATGCTGTCTGATATATCTGTGATCTCCACCCAGGTCTATGAATGCTTATCACTAACATTTATACTGTATTATTTTGTGCTAGGCACTGGGTCTAAGCAATAATTATGTATTAACTTATTTAATCTTTACAGCACCCCTAGGAAATGAGTACTTATTCTTATCCCTATGTTTATATACAAATAAACTGAAACACAGAGACAACAAATTGTTGCCCATGGTCACCCAGCATGTGTTGGGGGAGCCAGGGTTTAAACCCAGGTAGAATCGCTAGAGTCCACGTTCTTCATCACTATCTGTGCATGTCTCTGAGTCTCTTCTATGCCCATCGTCACATCCTTGGGTGTACTGAGTGTCATGTCTGGCCACTCAGTCTCATGTTTGCCCCACTTTGGTCTATTCTCTACACAGCTACCAGAATAATGTTTTAAAACTGTTAGATCAAGTTACTATGTTTGTCAAACCCCCAGTGACTCCCCATCTCACTTAGAATAAAATCCAAACTCCTACGAGGTCCTACATAATCTGGCTACTGCCTACACAACCTCATCTTTACCATTTCCAGCCTTGCTCACTCTCTTCCACCTACATCATTCTTGCTGCCCCTAGAATGCGGCAATCCCTTCCTGCCTTGGGAGCTGGAACGTTGCTCTTCTCTCTGCCAGTGAGATTATTTAACTGGCTTTTTCTTTCGTCATTGATATCCCTTCTCAAATGCCATCTTCTTACAGAGGCTTTTCCTGAGCTCTCTATCTATTACAGCCCACCCACTCCCAGTCACTGACTTGCCCTTACCCCACTTTACAGCTCTGAATCATTAGCTGAAATTTTATAGGACAATGCCACCTTCACGATCATAGGCAATTTACTGTCTTGTTCACTGTTGTAACTTGAACACTGTGAACAAGTTCCCGGTTCCTAGTAGGCACTCAATAAATATTTGTTAAATCAATGCTTGTCTAGTAATAAGTATACAATTTTTTGAATGAGTGAATAAATGTGTGCAGTCTTGTAGATGATGCACAGATAAATTTAATACAATATGAAAATGTTTATGAGTGCAGAGAGTAGGAATTCCTAAGTATTTCTAGAGAGAATGGACCTGAGCTAAGTCTTGACAAAATGGTAGGAGTTACTTAGGCTTAGAATGGGTGGAAAGGGCCCTCCAAGGAAAGGGAAAAAAAGATGCAAAGACTTGAAAGTGAGAAACAACTACTAAATAGGAAATTACAAGTAGCTAAGTAGCTGGCATATTCTGGAGCCATAAAAGGTAGGGTATGAAGAAACAGAAATGATCCTGGAAATACAAACAAGGGCTACTTTATCTTTCTTCAGTACTGAAATAAAAATGTGAAAAACTACAATCAACCAAACAAAATCATCTTGTACTTAAAAAATAATGGAATGTATCAGTTTAAAAGTTGTCACCAGTGCTCATTAATTTTTTTTTTTTTAACTTGGATACTCAGAGTTACTGATAGCATGTAAAGAAAGAAAAAAGACATCCTGAGATATGAGGGCAATAATCACAAGCTGTTAGTGAATGAGCAACTCAGGTTATTGCTAGATAATGAAGACTTTCTGGGGCTGACACCCTGAGCAAGCCATGACCTGCCCCATGGCATTGTCCAGACTGCAGGCATCTTCATGGGTGCGATGTGGGGCTGCCTCTTACCCCATTCTTATTTCTCTAACAAAAGAGAAATGAATTCTTGGTTTTCTTATTTTTGTTGATTTCTTCTACTAGAATATAAGCTTCTTGAGGGCAGGAACTTTACATATCTTGTTTATCACTACACCCTCACCACCTAGAGCTAAATGAACATTTGTTGAATGGCCACATGGATATCCAAATGGAGATGTGTAGTTGGCGTTTGCATCCATGGGTCCAGGGACTAGAAGGTAAATAAAGATTATTTGTGTTGAGATGACCCCTAACATTGCCAGTGGCTCTGTGGATTAATTTTATATGTGGACCTTACAATTACCCATAAAGGAGGCAGTAGTTAAACAAAAGGAAGACCTGAGTCAAATGTCAAAGAGCTCAGTGAATGAGGCAGAGTAGCTAGGCTGTCTCTAAATGATAATTATAATGTGGGATAGAGAGCAATATAGACAGATATCAAAGTGGTAAGTGATTTAGCCTGAGCATGGAAAAGTAATGATTTATAAAAGGATATAGAAGAACCATCCTTCCCCCTACCCTCATGTGTTACCTGGACTCTGTGGTACTTGGAGTTTGAGAAAATAGACAGCCTTCAGGGGGCTTAAGGAAAGACAAGTTCTCATGGGGGAATCCAAGTTTTTGGTAAGATTAGGAAGGTAGAGAAACACTGTGTAACTAGGTTGGGAATATAAGAAGGATTGTCGGGAGGAACTCCAGAGTTCTGTAGAGCCCTGCGAAATAGGATAGCTATGGAAAGAAGAATCACAGTGAGGAAGGAATATAGGATGGTATGGAGAAGACAACATGGAAGGTAATAGTGGATTACAAAAGCTTGCCTTATGGCCAATTACCAAAGACAGCAGAGATGAGGGGCACAGTTACATTGGCTGTTCTTAAGGGAGGATCCGTACATAGTCTGCAACTATCTCCCACAATGTTAATTTATTCTATAGGCATTTACTGAGGATTTGCCAGCTATGTTCCAGTCAGTGTGAATGCACAGGAGAGTAAAATGGCCCTGGCCCCTTTTCTGGTGTATGCTATATAGTCTAGCAGAACAGATGGATTTAAACATAGATATTTATGTAATTGTAAATGTAATAGATCCAATGAGGAAAATATGTAGAATGCAGTGAGAATTTATAATAAAGGAATCTACCTTAATCTAGAGATTCCAGGAAATTTATTCCTAAAAGATGCCTAATGATATACCAGATTATAAGGGTAAACACAGGCAAAGTCTTTGAGGCAAGAAGGAGAAGCTGTCCACCACCATATTACATAGATAGCGTTCTTTAAAATGCAGCACTCGGTAAAGCTTTAGTACTCTATTATGTATTATAGCATGGAAGAGTGTTTTGTGTCAAATGTGGCATTAGGTTAAGTCCCTGGTGCAAGCATTTAAAGTGCTTGCAAGTGCTGTTGTCATTTATACATTCTCAATAGATTGGCTTTGACATTTTCCCTCAACATCATAGGTCTGTCTTTCTGACTGAAAATGGAAAGAATCATTTTTTAAAAAAACTTTGAATTGAATTCAACCAGCAATCTATTGACTGCAAAATGTTGTAGAAGACACAAAGATGGTCAATGAGCTCAATGAAATTACAATGTTATTGAGAATGCAATATACGAAAGTAATGAGAGAAGAATGATAATACAATGTAACAATATAGTAGATGTTACAAAACAGTGTACAACACATGAGAGGTATAAACAAGAGGTACTCTTGAGTCATAGGATGGTGAAATTCTTTCCTGGAGTTGTCTGAGAATGCTTTATGATGGGGATGGGCTTGAGATAGTCTTTGAAATATCTCTGAATAGATGCCATAGCCAGATATTTTGATTATGAAGTAAACCTCTTAGAGTTTGTATTAGTTAGGATTATTCCGTTTGCAAAACAAAACAAAAAACAAAAAACCCAAAACAACAAAAAGACACCAAAACAAAACCCCCCCAGAAAATATAACCTGAAGTGACTTAAATGAGAAAGGAAATAGATTGGCTCACAGAACTAAAAATTCTAATAGTAATGCCGACAGCAGGCACAGTTTGGTTAAGGACCTGGTTATATTTCTCTTATCTTTGTTCTTCAGCTGCTTTCTTTCATGGTTGCTAGATGACCATCCTTTACAACAAGATGGGAAGAAGGTTGCACCCTTCTTTACTAATGATGGGGTATCTTTGTACAATGTTTTGGTGGACAGTTACACACTATCTAGTAAAATTTGTTATCTTTCTTTTATTTTTCATGGAGATATAACATATATGCTCTAAAGTATATAAAGTAGACTAATATTGGTCATGAAACTTACTGATTTTTTACACATGTATGATATCATGTAATTGCCACCAGAATTAAGATATGGTAACTTCTATCATCACAGATCAGTATCACCTAATCTTGAATTTCATGTAAAAGAAATCATACAGTTAGTGTTCTTTTGTGTCTTGTTTCTTTCAGTAATGTGCCTGTGAAATTCATCCATATAGTTGAATGTATCAGTAGTTCGAATTCTTTGTCAATTTCCTGTTGATAAACATTTAGATAATTTCTAGTTTAAGGCTGTTAGGAATAAAGCTATTGTGAACATTCTTGCATATGTCTTTTGGTGGGCATATATCCTCATTGCTATTGAGATTGCTATGTCATAAAGTTGGAAGATCTTTAGCTTTAATGGATATTTCCAAACCATTTTCTGAAGTGCTGTAATAATTTATATTCTCACAAACAGGGTATGAGAGTTCCAGTTGTACCGTATGCTTCCCAACATTTATTATCACCAGTCTTTTAATTTCAGCCATTCTCATGTGGGTGTGATGGTATCTCCTTGTGGCTTTAATTTGCATTTCCCAGTTGGTAGTGATGTTAAGCACCTTTTCATACATTATTGGTCATTTGCATTTCCCTTTTCTTTGTGATCTTTAAGATATCTGGAATTCATTTTGTGTATTATGGGAAATAGAAACCTGACATTTTTTTCTCAAAAGGTAGGAAATTTTCCCACTGATTCGATATACCACTTTTATTTTATATTAACCTATCATATATGCATGTGTCTTTCTCTGGACCAACTATTTAGCTCCCCTGATTCATTTGTTTATCAATAATTGAATACTACACAGTTTTAATTACTATGGATTTGTTGTATGTTTTGATATCTGATAGGACAAGTTCTCTCCTTTCTCCTCCCCTTTCGTTCTTTCTCTTCCTTTCCTTTTCTCTTCCTCCCCCTACTCTTCCTTTCCCTTCTCTTTCTCCCCTCTCTCCTTCTTCCCTTCCTCTCCTCCTCTTTCTCTTCCTCTTCCCTTCTTTTCTTCTCCTCGTCCTTCCTCCTCTTCTCTGAAATATTTAAGCTATTCTTTGACATTTCTCCTCCCAGATTAACTTTGGAATCAGTTTTTTTAATGACAAGTCTTCCTACCCAGAATGTAGCTTATTTCTTTAGTTATTCTAGTTATGTCTTCCATAAAATTCTAGAATTGACTTTAGAGAGGTGTTTGTCTTCTTTTTAATTTTATTCTGAGCTATTTCATAAAATCTGCTTTAATGGGATCACTTTTCATTACATTTTTAAAAAATAAACTTTGCTTCTGTATAAGAAGAAAATCTCTCTGTCTCAATCTGTACCACAAGTTTTCTTAAGCATTCTAGAATTTGCAGTTGATTCTCTTGGATATTCTAGGTAGACCATCATGTCACCTGCAGGTAGAGATAAAAATCCCTTTACTTTGTAATATTTTGTGATATTTCTTTTTTTCTTTTCTTATATTTCCTAACACAGCCAGGCAATATTAACTACTAATGTTAATAGTATTCCTGTCTTAGATTTTATTGGAATGCTTTTACAGTTTAAGAGTTAAATAAATGTATCCTGCTAGTGTATAATAGATGACTTTTATTAAATTAAGGATGTTTCCAGTGTTGTTAATTTACTAGGAGCTTTCATCACGGTTGTTTTAAAATGTATATAAGTACATTTTTTTTTAAAGATTTTATTTATTTATTCGACAGAGATAGAGACAGCCAGCGAGAGAGGGAACACAAGCAGGGGGAGTGCGAGAGGAAGAAGCAGGCTCATAGCCGAGGAGCCTGATGTGGGGCTCGATCCCATAACGCCGGGGTCACGCCCTGAGCTGAAGGCAGACGCTTAACCGCTGTGCCACCCAGGCACCCCATAATGTATATAAGTACATTTTAATTCTGAAATTATTTTAAACAAAGGAAAAAAAGGAAGTTACTAGTAAATTTTCCTTAAATTTATAAGACTGTTCCCATTTTTAAAAACTCTATTTTAGTGATATCTTAAAAGTATTTTGATATTTTAAAATTTAGAATATAATTTTATAGCTTATAACCTTAGAGTTCTGAGTCAAAAGCTTGAAGATATATAAGACATGGTTATTAGTTTGTGTTTCAACTTGGAAATTTTTTTTAAAGATTTATTATTTTAGAGAGAGAGTGAGTGCGTGCTTGTGTGGGGATAGGAGATGCAGAGGGAGAGGGAGAGAGAGAATCTTAAGCAGACTCCCCACTGACTGGGGAGCCCAATGTGGGGCTTGATCTCATGATCCCGAGATCATGACCTGAGCCAAAATCAAGAGTCCGGTGCTCAACTGACCTAGTTACCCAGGCACCCCACAACTTGTAAATTTTTTAATAGAAATTGATTTTTCTTTTATAAGTCTTTATTGAAGTCTTCCTTGGAACTTGTTAGTTTATGTCTGTTTTGATTCTCTTCTTAGGCAGACATTTTTCCAGATGAAAAGCACAGTGGTAAAATGATGTACAACATAACATTACTATCTTCAATAAAAATCCCACAGGTAACCACAAAATTTTTAATTTTTTTATGTAGGATTTAAAAATCATTTTACTAAATTATTTATACAACATATTACATTCTATTTATAAAACTGTTACCTATAAATAAGTTTAAATATTTGAATTTTTTCTTTCCCTTGAAAACTTACATACTTTTTCTTATAAAAGTATCACAGTAACTTTGAAAACAAAATCAAAATTCAGAGAAAAGAAAAATAATGACCCATAATACTGACAAAACATCATTATTATTCTGACACGTTTCTTTCTAGGCTTCTCTTCATATACATATGTTTATGCATTTATAATCAGAGTATGCATATGGTCTTTGCAAGTTGTATGTTATACTTTACATCAGTACCATCTGCATTTTCCTAAGTTTCTATGTTTTCTTCATTGTCATCATCAATGGCTACATAATACTAAATTTTATAAATGTACTATAATTTTCTCAATCATTTTTCTTTTGTGGGACATTTAGGTTATCCCTAATATTCCACTTTATAATAAAGTCATTTGGTAAATATCTTAAAGACTAGATTACCTAACAGTGGAATTAGTGAATAAAAGGGTTATTTTCTCATTTCTCTTGATATATTTTTGCAAATTGTTTTCGGAAGGTTTATACCAATCTGTACTCTCCCTTGATGCAGGATGCCAACTTACTTTAATGAGGGGTATGCCTATTCATAATTCTTCCAAAAATATAGGGTAGGACCAGTTTCACTAGATCTTTGCCAGCACTGGATATTATGTTTCTACAAGTTTTATTTTACTGTTTCATAGGATGAAATTTTCAGACCTTGACCTCGAAGATAAACATAATAATATAATCTTAAGGCCTGAAAAATTATATATTTGTTTATTTCTCTCATTTACTTTAGCAGTGTGATATGTGGTTTTTATGTTAGCAGGAGCTGCTTACATTTCTAGCCTGACTGAGGAATGCAGAATTATAAACAAAATCCGTCCTTGTTCCTAGCTGAGCCAGCTTTAGTAAAAGTTGCCACAAAAGAAGATACCTCTGTTGAAGAACTGGGAGGAGCCACTCTGGATTCGTGGTACATAGGGGATAAAAAACAAATTAGTTGATCTCAAAAGGTGGTATTCAAAACCCAGGATAAACAGCAGGCTATTCTCATGGCGACTGAGTAATTATAATCTGAAGATTCTATGGAAGAGTCAGCTTTTTTTTTCTTTTTAAGATTTTATTTATTTATTTTGAGAGAGTGAGCCGGGGCAATAGAAGAGAGAGAGAGAGAGAATTTCGAGCGGGTATCATGCTGGGCATGGAGCCCAATGTGGGGCTTGATCCCAAGACCTTGAGATCATGACCTGAGCCAAGATCAAGTCACATGTTTAACCAACTGAGCCACCCAGGTGCCCTGGGAAGGATCAGTTTTTTCTGATCAATTCATGCTGAGCATTATGCAAATACTATGACTTGAGTGATCGTCCTGGTTTAGAGATATGACTGAGAGCTTCTCAAACAAAATCCAAAAGGTTGAAATCATACAAAGAACAGTCCAAGATGTTCGAAAACACTAACAAAGTGAAAACACAATAAACCAGAGAAAGAAAATAAATAATAAAAGCAGAAAATATTGAAATGGAAAACAAGTATATAATAAAAAAATCAATAGAGTAAAAATTTGTCTCTTTGAAAAAATAATAAAATGGGTAACTATCTAAAAATTATCAAGAAAAAAGTGAGAAGTTTAAGAAGTAAGAAAGAATGTAAAAGGGGATGTTGAAAAGATCACAGAGGTGCATTACAAACAAATTCAAGTCAGCAAATTTGAAAATTTAAATAAAATAGATAAATTTCAAGGAAAATAAAACCTACCAAAAGTAATGGAAAAAATACAAAATCAAGGAATTCTATAACTGCTAAAGAAATTTAATATGTAATTAAACACCTCCCTATAGAGGAAACTTCAAGTTGAAATAGCAGCACCAATGAGTTTTTTACATCATGTAAAGGAAGAAATAATAGTGCATGTCACACAAGCTTTTCTAGAATATAGAGGAAAACAGAACACTTCCCAATTTTTTTTTGTGAGACTTGCATAACTTTAATAACAAAACCTGACAAGAGCTTGAAAAACAAATAAACAGTCAAAAGCCCCAAAGGCCAATCTTTTTTATTGAATCTAGATATAAAAATCCTAAATAAAGTATTGGGACACCAAATCAAGGAATTTATAAAAAGAATAATAGAACCAACCAAGCTGGGTTTATTTCCATTAATGCAAATTTAGAAAATCAATGGATTTGATCACATCAACAAAATATAGAGGACACATAGATTGATGGGCACCATTTGATATCATTTGATAATAGTCAACATCCATTTATTAAAAAACCTCTCAGGAAACCTGAAGTAGAAGGAACCATCCTTCATCTGATAAAAGGTATTTACCAAAACAAACAAATAAACAAAAATCCTGTTGAAAGCCATCCCTCTGAGATTATAAATAAGAATGTTTGGTATCATTACTTTAGTCTTATTCTGGCCATTTTTTTGCAGCATAATAAAGCGAGAAAAAACACAAAGACTGGAAAGGAAGAAATAAGTTATTTTAAAACATTTTAAAGCAGTTTACTAAGTTATTTGAAGTACAAGGAATAATTAAAATGAAGAGAAATGAAAAGAAGATGGCCGAGGGGCACAAAACAGAACCAGTCATGAGTCCATAAAAGACATGTACCACATCATCATGTCCTTCCAGTCACTGGGACACAAACCTGATTCGAACTTTTCTAGCAACCAGCAGCAAAAGGAATTCAAACAAATTCTGTAGGTCACATAAGATAAACACAGTCCAGCTGTTCAAGAGAAACATGATTCTTTCTGATGCCAAGACCAGGTAGGATTTTTTCTTGATGTAAAATACATACAAAATATGCCCTGTGTATGTGAGGATATAATTATTTTCTAATCTATGGGCTTAAATTTTTGTCCATAATGTGCTGTCTTGAATTGTAGTTTTTCCTGTTTGTAACTTTATTTGGTTCCTTTTAGAGTTAGTGGTGGTATTGACTATTTTGCGTCTACGAAAGAAGAAGCCTATAACCGGGTTAAAAATATTTTTCTCAAAAAAGTTTTTTTTTCTTACATTAAATTATGGATACCTACCTGAAGAGCCTGTGGAATGTGATGATCCTTTATTTAGCCCCAAAGAGCTAAACAGACCGGCAACTCAAGATAATGAGTCTCACCAGATCTTAAATTAGTAAGGGAAGAAAAATAAACTTGTTTTTAGATGGATTGCTTAGACAAGTGATTAATCATTTTCCCTAAAAATTATGATGCATTTGGGGCACCTGGGTGGCTCAGTTGGCTGAGCATCCAACTCTTGATTTCAGCTCAGGTCATGATCTCAGGGTCATGAGACGGAGTCCCTCCTTGGGCTCTGCGCTGAGTGTGGAGCCTGCTTAAGATTCTCTCTCTCCTTTTCCCCCTGTCCCTTGCCCCTCCCCCTGCCTGCTCACATGCACTCTCTCTCTCTCTCTCTCTCAAAAAAAAAAATTATGGTGCATTTATTTAAGTGAGTTATAAAATGTGGCACCAGAAGTTAAAGCTTAGTGATAGGGAATAAGTAACCCTTTTACAAAGACATGATATAAATAAATTTTTGTATTGAATCAATTAGGTACTAACTTGTTATAAATCTGATATATTTTCAAGCTCATGCCAATTTCATGGGATTTTATGCCTCTTGTGGAAATGTGATTTTTATCTTTAAACTCTGTTAGTATATTTTAAATACCTGGGCAAAAGAAAACATTAGATAGAAAAGTTTGACAGTCTATGACTGCCTAGTCCCAGGATTCTATGGAAGTAGAGAAATAATTAATGGCAGGAAAGAGATCTTTGAAATGTAGAAGTTCTGAAAGGATTATCAAGCAGGGGTGAACTCTTAGAAAAAGAAAAACCACAGTAGTCACAAACAGCCTTTGGAATTCAACAATCCTGATTTTGAATCTCCTTTCAACTACCTTTAACTGTTGACCTTTAGTAAGTTATTTACTCTCTAGGTCTGATTATCTATAAAATGCATACAATGATAACATATTTTATAAGGTTATTGTAAGACCTTAATCAAATATTCATGTAAGTTGCCTGGCACCATGTTAAAAAAAGAATAGCTATTATAATTGGTGGTTATGTAGGTGCCAGAGCTCTCAGGCAGAGAATTGCTATTATTTGATAAAACAAGAAAGCAAGTGTCTGGCCTTTAGCTTATATTCTATCAAGATTTCTATCCTTTGAAGTGACTAAGATATATTTAAGTAAATGAATGAATGTCTGGATACAATGAATTTTTAAACTGTTTGTTAATTCATTCAATAATACATTCAGCAAAAGATCATTGAGTGCCCACTATGTGACACATGAACTTACTTGGCAGTGGAAGAGGCAGACATTAAAGAAATTAAATTACACATGAATTTAAATCTATAACTAGATTTCTGCAAAGTACATCATAAGGACGTTTAAATTAGTTAAATTATGAATGCATATCATCATGTGTCTTTTGCAGATTTTGAATTGGTTGACAGATGAAAGTTGATTCCATGAGTTATAGCAGAATGTGGAACAACACTTGTAACAGGTTTTACTCATTTGGGAGGGTAAGATTACTTTTTTTTTTAACAGAGAGAAAGAGAGAGCAAGCATGCACGCATGTGAGCAGGGGGGAGTGGCAGAGGCAGAGGGAGAGAGAGAATCTTAAGCAGGCTCCATGCCCAGCGCAGAGCTCAACATGGGGTGATCTCACAACCCTGAGATCATGACCTGAGCCTAAATCAAGAGTAGGATGCTAAACCAACTGAGCCACCCAGGTGCCCTGAAGGAAGATAAGATTTACTTTTCAGGAGCACATCTTTCTTGTAAAGCTAAGCTACAAGAGGATAAAGCACTCTCCTTTTCTGCTAAGGCTGATTTTTTCAATTGTAATCTAGATCTAGTCCTTCTAAATCCCATTTTATCAACCATGTGAGAGAACTAAGCATCTTTGTGGATGAAACAGAACTTCAGGGAAAGTTCCATTAGGAAGAATGATATGATGTGCTTATTAGTCCTATTCCCAGTGTTTAAGAGTGTTCTGCAGTGGGAAACTTCTTTCGGCATCCAAATGGTCAACAGCTCAAAGTAAAAATTTAGGCTGCCCTGACTGCTATGCCAGTTGCTTTACAATACTCTCTCTGGTTTAATAAATCCAGCATTATTATTTAAATGTTTATTAAATTATTATTTTATTGTTTATTGTTTAGATGATATTATTTAAATGTTATTATTTTAAATGTTTCATTGATTATATTATTCTGGAGGGACACCAGAGCCTGTTGGATCAAAAATGAATGGTTTTCCCTGATTGGGTGTTCCAGGAAATAATTGAAACAGATGCCATGAAAATAAACAAACAGACTTTCAAATGACTCTATGAATTGCACCAACTGAGACGGTAACAAAAGAACATGTATTGAATTCTTACTGTGTGCCAGGACCTGTTCCAAATGTTATCTATATGTCACTTTTTTTAATAATCAGAATAATCCTATGAAGCAGATACCGCAATTACTCTCACGTTGTGGATGAGACTAAGGCACAGAATAGTGAAGTCATTTGCCAAGTCAGTACTAGTGAGTGGTGATGTTGGACTTTAAGCCTAGTCAGTCCGACCTCAGAGACTGTGCTCTTTTTTTTTTTTTTTTAAAGATTTTATTTATTTATTTGACAGAGATAGAGACAGCCAGTGAGGAGAGGGAACACAAGCAGGGGGAGTGGGAGAGGAAGAAGGGCTCATAGCAGAGGAGCCTGATGTGGGGCTCGATCCCATAACGCTGGGATCACGCCCTGAGCCGAAGGCCGATGCTTAACCGCTGTGCCACCCAGGCGCCCCAGAGACTGTGCTCTTAATCAGTATAATGCAGAAGTAGTAGTAATTGTAGAAGTTTAGTGTGGTAGTTGGTATAGTATCGTAGGAGGAGGGGGAGAGGAGGGAGAGGAGAATAACTAGAGGTAGAATTAGGAGAACAGTAGCAGCTACTGAATACTGAGGAGCAGTGGAGCTGGTGGGTGAGAGTGAAGCCTGCCTTGACCCAAATCCTTGCTTCCATCCTAACAAGAAGTGAGATCTTAGGCAAGTCATATAACGTCATTGTGCCTCCACTTTCTCATCTGTGAAGTAGGTACTGGGGAAAGATTAAATGATATAATTACATATACTTAGAATAGAACCTGGCACATGATAGGTATTCAATGAATGTTGTTAATATTTGTATTATTGCTAGTTTTGTGTCCCCTTAGGAAAGACATGCACAAGGAATCTTTCTTATTTATCTTTTCTCTTTGCTCATCTTTAAAATCCCATCACATGATCCTTTCTTAGTTTAGCATGCTTCTCTTTCTCCTCATCCTAGAATGAATTTTTCAGGACAATCTGATTTTCTGGTTTCTGGAGATTTATGCCTCACCTGTCTAGATATATTAGAAATTTCTCCATAGTGTGGTCAGCAACACATTGGAAATATTGAGTTTGGTAGATGATGAGACAAACCAGTCTTGGCATACTCTGAATCTGGAAACTAGACATCTATGCTGAGGGGACAAACAGACTTCTCTTATCGGTACGAAGGGAGAGTTTTCTTAGCTAATTAGAGCAAGCTGGCCTTCCACACGGACACATGAAAGTCAGAGTAAGGCAAAGACAGTGGCTGCAGGGCTGTGCTTTGACCCTTTAGAAGAAAGGGTGGGGTTAGAGACAGGAGATTTTGATGAAAGCAGGTGACATGCTTGTTGAGACTGTGTTTCCTTGTTTACAAGCAAGCCGATTAAAAATTCAGTTCCTTAGTCACACAAGCCACATTTAAAGTGCTCAGTAGCCATATGTGGCCAGTGGTTACACGGTTACACTGTTGGACAACACAAGATAGAACATTCTCATCATCATGGAAGGTTCTACTGGTCTAGACAGTACTTGGAACATAGAGGTTGCTCAATAAATATTAGCTGAGTAAAAGGGCTGAATAAACAAAGAATATTTACCTTGCCTACTTGGCAGACTTTTTTTTTTTAAAGATTTTATTTATTTATTCAAGAGAGATAGAGACAGCCAGCGAGAGAGGGAACACAAGCAGGGGGAGTGGGAGAGGAAGAAGCAGGCTCACAGCGGAGGAGCCTGATGTGGGGCTCGATCCCAGAACGCCAGGATCACGCCCTGAGCCAAAGGCAGACACTTAACCGCTGTGCCACCCAGGCGCCCCACTACTTTGCAGACCTTTTTGAGAATCAAAAGCTCTTTTCAAATGGTGAATCATTGGGAACATTGAAGAGCTTTCATTTCTATTATGGCTTACAAACAAATACTTCAGTGGATGACCTTTTGTTCTATGGACGCATGATAAATTTTTATCATTGGTTATGTTTTAGGAATGGTGTTTCCTCATGGCTCTATTCCTGCAATTAAGCAAAACTTCCTTTTTGACTGCAAGAAATAGGGTGAACTTGACATAACTGTTATGTCCCTGTTTGTTTTTCCTCTTTCTAGCAGGTCCCCTAAACCTTTTGATTCTCTGTTCAAAGCCCCTTTGGGACCACTCCTAGGAACATTCTGTGAAGTGAGTCTGTGTTAGGGAAATACTGTGAAGTGTGTGCGCGTGCGCACGCCCGTGTGTGGTGGTGGTGGTTGGGAGCAGAGCTGGCAGTCAGAGGATTTGAAATCTGCTTGCAGTGGTTTCCCAAGCAACCTGTGTGGATAACAAAAAGTCGCTTTCAATAACAAGAGTAAATCTGACTTTACTTCTTTGGTATTTGCCTTTAACTTTTTATTAAATTTTTGATACTTAAACTTCACTCCTAATTGAGACATTTAATACTTTCCAAATTAACAGTTATATTATTTGAGTCAGTGCCTTACATTTAGATCCTTCTTGATTGCCAAAGGTGTTTATATGTGTCATCTTACATGTCTCACAATAACCTTAGAGGGCTGATAGGGCAGATATAATTCTTCCAACTCTGTGGACAAACTTCAGATCAGAGCATTTTGTGTAAGAGGCTCACTTCAGATTACATAGCTTATAAGAAACAAAATAGGGCTAGCACCCAGGGCTTCTGACCTTTACCCTCTGCTGCCTAATTTACAGGGAGGTGAAACCATTGATAGGTTTTGTAGGTGTAGATATTAATACGATTCCATTGCAGTTTCTTCTAATACCCTTTTAGTGGGTTGTGTTTTTGCCTTTCTTTTATCTTCGTTTAATTTAATTGCAGTGAAGAATGATAGAAAAGGAAGGACTTTGAAGTCAGACAGGTGTGACTCCTCCACTACTCTGTCCTCCCCTCCTTACTAGATGAGTACATTTGGACAAGTTACTTACATTTTATAAACTTTGGTTTACTCATTAAAAAAAATAAAGAAGGGGCGCCTGGGTGGCTCAGTCGGTTAAGCATCCAACTCTTGGTTTCTGCTCAGGTTGTGATCTCAGGGCCATGAGAGATCAAGTCACGTGTTGGGCTCCATGCTCGGCATGCAGTCTGCTTAAGACTTTCTCACTCCCTCACCCTTTGCCCCTCCCCTCCACCCTCTCTTTCTCTAAAATAAATAAATTTTTAAAAAGATAGAGAAGCAAATAAGGGAATTAGGAATATTGTCTACCTCACCAGTATATTGTGACAGTCGTATTTTGAAACTTAGCAAGCTCTTTATAAATACAGTAGTTGTTTTCCTTCCTTAGAACTAAAAAGTGAGTGCAGATCTCAGGTATGTTTAGGCAGTCTACAGTCTCTTGAAAGATCTTAGAGTGAACATTTAGAATAAGTAAAATCCCATTGAAACCAGTAAGTATTTATTAAGCATTAACCCTGTGCCTGGAAATGTGCTATGCAAGGCTCCTTGGAATGTACTCCCTGTATCCCATCTTTTGAAATTTTGAGTACAGCCTATCAATTAGTAAAAAAATACCATTTATTGAGAACTCAAATTGGGCAGTATTTCAAGATGATCTGAACAAGAATAAAATGTGACCCTTTCCTTGACTGTGCTTTACTTTCTAGAGAAGAAAACAAGGTATTTAACACTATTATTCCCATTTTACAGATAAAGATATTAAATAAACTATTAAAGTTCACAAAGACAGTATGTGGAAGAATGTGAATTCTGATCCAGATCACCTGACTCTAAAACCCTCTCTGCTACTTGAGGGAAAATCTGATATGACTCAAAACCAGTGATCCCAACACAAACCAGCATCTATTTAGCATTCCCCAAGTTCCTGATACTACACTTCACCCTTGCCATGCTTTCTCCCCTTTCATCCTCACAGTAAATATGTGAAGTTGGTACTCTCATTGGCCCCTTTCTACCAATGGGACACCAGGACTAGCTCAGAAATGGCATAGCCAGTATTCAAACCCAAGTCTATCTCCAAATCCTAACACTTAACCACTCAGTAGAGGAGAAATTGCCTTAATCTTATCACCTTGCACACATGGAGAAGCAGCTCCCTCACATTCTATGTTCTGAAACTTTGTGTAACTAACAACTTCTCTCGTTCATAGTTCAGAATATCATTCCTTCAGATAACCGATGAAAGGTATTTATAGCTACTATACAGGAGATTTAAGTTATGTAGCTGGACAAAGCATTCAACACAAAGCCAGTATTTTGTTTTTTTATAGGTTCTCAAAATCTGGATTGCCAGAAAGGAGATGTTTATTTCTTACACATGCTTCAGTTATATGTATATATTCTTTGTTCTATGGAAATAGGAATTTTCAATGATGATTTATAGCTATAGGACAGATTCATCTATGCAATTTCATCTGTATGCTTTTCTGTCAAAAAACAACTGGTAGGTAATAGTTTCAACCATAATGAAAAAGAGACTAGACTGAATCTGGTCTGATACGATACAAATAATATGATTCATTTGCTGAGGAATCAACAATGATTCTCCATATCCTAGCAGATAAAACTCCAAATCCTCACCCAAGTCCCTCTGAATTTGTCCAGACATATCCATTACTTTTCCCTGTCATGAGCCCTGTTTATGCTTTTCAATATCCTCAAGAGGATACTGAGGCTGGATTTCTTGCTTATAAAAATGCCAATTAAAAATTCAGTTCCTCACACACTAGCTACTCAAAGTTGTTTTGCCAACAGTGACATATGACATGACTGACAGTCAAAATTTCAAGCCAATAAAGGATAATCTTCCCTTATTACACATGGTCATATATCCCTGGAAACTTCTGTGTATATTAAAATCAAGAAAAAATATACTAGGTTTTTTTGTGAAATTGAATTATCTTCCAGGCTTTAATAATTATGAACAAGTTTTTCACTCACCTAAATGTCAGGATATTTGGTTATGAAGAGTACACGGTTATTCTTCTTTGATTGAATTGTCTCCTAAATTACAGGAAAACTGGATTGGTTTACATGTCAACAGTGTGTCCCCTTTTTTAATCTTCATCATGACCCAATGTGCATCACATATTTCCAGAATCCCCTGGGGTTGTTTCACCCCCATGGAGACCGCCTGCTCTAGAGTATTTTGGGCTCTGATAGCATGAGTGTTTAGACAATGGCTGTTTGGTTCTAATGAAAAATGTAACAGTTCTGGGATGGTTCTACCACGAAGGTTATAGCTGTAACCACAATGAGAAAGAGCTAATATCTGACAGTCAGTTTGCTTCTTAAGACACTTAAATCTTAACCTTTTATTTTCTTAGAAGCTGCAACTGGTACTCTAACACCATGTGCTTAGGAACTGAGGATTCCTTTAAGCATTGAAAATATATAGAAATATGGATTATTAGCAACTCTTGTGACAAGAGAATAGCAAATGGAGACGGAGTTTATGTTTAGAGAATGATGTGGCTAATCTTGTAAGTTTCTTACACATTTGGTCTTTGGAGATACTCAAGTGGATATTTAAGGTCAAGAAACATATTTAAAATTTTATGTGTGGTTTTTCTTCATAGATACAAATAGCAATTTGATCTTCATTCACTTTTCATTTATGCACTCATCCAATGACTATTTAAGTCCTTATTAAGTACCATGCACTGTGCTAGCTACAGACACACAAAGATAAAGAAAACACGGATCCTATTCTCAGAAGTTTATAGTCTAGTGGAGAAGACAGACAGAGACACAATTAATTATAAAACAGTAGGTAAGTGCTTTAGCAAAAAGTATGTGGATCATGTGGGGACAAAGAAAAGACTTCATCTACTAAGAGGATATATATGTGTGTGTGTTATGGATGGCTTGTTGGGTAAGTCACCAATGACTTCTTGGAGAAGGTGATGTATATGCTGAATTTGAAAGGATGAGTAGAAGTAACAAGGGAAATGTATAGGGATGGGTGGGATTGGGCTTCTCAGTCAAGGGGGAAGCAGCATCAGGAAAAGCAAAGAGACAAGACAAAACATGATCAATAAGGGAAGCTATAAGAATGATGATGTCACTGAAAATTAAATTTTGAGATGAGACTATGGAGGTAAGCTGTGAGTGAGATTTGAATGCTTGAATACAGTGAGGAGCCATGAAGAGTTTGAAGTGTGGAATGACAAGGCTAGACCTAACATTTCACTGTGTTATGAGAGCAAAAGACCACTTGGAAGGGGGTCAAGACAAGTGTGAAGTTAAAATTTTTTAATTTACTGCAAAGTAAATATGAACAAGGATTCTGTACCAGAAGTTCAAGTGAAAAGTTTATCTACTTGCACATTATTCTCTTGCTTTCTGGAATATAACCTGAATAAAAAATTAGTTGTTTATCAAAATGTTCTCCAGCCCATAAATTTTAATCTTTCTGCTTCTTATCATAATTTTTTTTTTTAGATGTGAAGTTTTAAGATAGTTTTTGGTAAGTAGGCAAAAGGACACATTACTGTAACTGTAACATTCTTTAAAAAAATTAAATCCTTCTGGTAGTTTATAAATAATCTTGTCATAACCAAAGCAAAAAAATTGCTTTTTAAAAAGATTTTATTTATTTGTCAGAGTGAGTGAGTGAGAGATGGAGAGAGGAAAGAGCACAAGCAGGAGGAGGGGCAGGCAGAGCAGGCAGAGGGAGAAGCAGTCTCCCCACTGAGGAAGGAGCCAGATGTGGGACTCCACCACAGGACCCTGGGATCATGACCTGAGCCAAAGGCAGATGGTTCACCAACTGAGCCATCTGGGTGTCTCCAAAGCAAAAATGGCTTTATTTTCCAAAATAGTACTTAGCATTCTTACAATCAAAGTGATCATACAGTTAAAAGAATCTTGTGTTTATATTTTTAAGGTAATTATTTTTATCTGAAAATCATATTTGATATTGACTATTGACAATAATATTGATCTTGATATGGAAAATATTGGAAATAATATTTTATCTTGTTTGTCAGATGGGCTAATTTACATTTGTTGTTTATATCTTTGAAAATGTCAATTTGACATTTTTTTTTTAAAGATTTTATTTATTTATCTGAGAAAGAGCGCACAAGCAGGGGAAGCAGCAGGCAGAGGGAGAAGCAGGCTCCCTGCTGAGCAGGGAGCCCAATGTGGGGCTCCATCCCAGGACCCTGGGATAATGACCTGAGCCGAAGGCAGCCACTTAACCAACTGAGCCACCCAGGCAACCTCAATTTGACATTTGATAACACCAAAAAAAAAAGTAGAATAAGGTAATGATTTATTAATGGTTTGCCAATTTTCAATATTGTTTGTATTAATTTAAATTAATTTAAATGAATTCTCTTTGAGAATAAGATGAAGCTACAAAATTACTCTACTACTGTATTTCAGGTAACATCCCTGATTTAACTGTACTGAATCTCATTATTGAAATAGTCTAAAAATATTTTTATTAGTATTCAAGTT
Organism: Ailuropoda melanoleuca; assembly: GCF_002007445.2. Lineage (NCBI taxonomy): Eukaryota > Metazoa > Chordata > Mammalia > Carnivora > Ursidae > Ailuropoda > Ailuropoda melanoleuca. Next base: position 41,562,624 of record NC_048219.1, read on the forward strand.
ACTTTTTGTGAAAAAAATATTTTCGTATATGTATGCACCAATTATACAACACATGAATATATATAGCTATATAAACATATACTTACATAAAAGTATAAATAACATATGTGAATATAAAAATAACTCTGGGTTCCCTGGAGCCTAGGACTTCAGGTAATGATCTGGGGACAGGCCTAGAGCCTGGGACCATGAGTGCCAGCTTAGAAGCTGGGTCTGCAGGTGCTGGCTTGGCTCCCGGGACTAGGGGGTGGTGAGTTGCAACATTGTATCCACTCTTTTTCCATTTTTTTTTTTTAAAGTAGGCTCCATGCCCAGCATGGAGCCCAACACAGGATTTTAACTCACAACCCTGAGATTGAGACCTGAGCTGAGATCAAGAGTTGGATGCTTAACCAGTTGAGCCACCCAGGTGCCCTTCGTTTTCCATCTCATTGCTCCTGGTAGCCTAGCCTTTTGTCTAATCTGCAGGGTCCAAAGTGTCTCCGTGCCATGCCCTCACTGCGGATAATAGGAAAGAAAAAAGAAGTAGGGAAGATATCACTTACTTTTTGTTAAGGGCAAGACCTAATCTCATACTCTGCTCATGTCCCATTGTTTGGAAGTTAACAAAGCTGGAAGGGAAGCTGAGAATTGTTGTCATTACCTTGGGCAGCCATTTACCTCTAACAGTTAGAGGTTCTGTGACTTTGGTGGAGATTCAGAGACATACGGAGATTCATTAATTTTTTTCTATCTTTATTGTGGCCTCTAGCTTTCCTCTGAATTTTTCTTGTCTTTTAGCAGGGTTTTAAAATGGTTTTCCTAAAAATCTCACATATTTCTTGTTAATTGTGTTTTACTTCATGGTATCTTTTGTGGTGAGTCATTTCTTGGCAAAGTTTTGCTACACTTTTCATCATTTTTTTCTTTCATCAATGTCACACTAGTTTCCTCTTAGTATTCATTGTTATGGATTGAATTGTATCCCCTCAAATGATATTTTGAAATCCTAACCCCTATACCTCTGAATGTGGCCTTACTTGGAAAATAAGGTCTTTACAATGTAATCAAGTTAAAATAAGGTCATTAGAGTGGGTTCTAATTCAATATGACTGGTGTCCTTATAAAAAGGGGAAATTTGGACACAGAAACAGACAGGCATAGAGGGAAGCTAATGTAAAGATTCACAGGGAGAATGCCTTCTGAAGACTGAGGATCCCAGTTATGCTGTCAGAGCCAAGAAACTCCTGGGACCACCAGAAGCTAGGAAGATGCAAGGAAGAATTCCCTTCATAGTTTAGAGGGAAACTGGTCCTGGTGATACCTTGATTTCAGGCTTTTGGCCTCCGAACTATGAGATGATACATTTCTATTATTTGGAGCTATCCAGTTTGTGGTACTGTGTTATGGCGGTCCTAGTTGAGTTGGATTAATTATTGCATTGGATTTTCCTGGATTAACAATTTTCAGGGGATTTATTTTTATGTATTGAGGAGAGTTGGCGGAGGGCCAACGTAGCATGCTAGCTTCATGCCGTAATGACGCTCTTCTTTGTTCCTCCTTCTGAGACAGATATTTTCCACAAATGTGGCTTGACTGTGTGTTAGCCGTACCTTTTAGCTGATTTTTACCAAATCTAGGAAGGTTTAGGTTGCCAGCCCTTCTTACCTTAGTTTTTATCCTGATTTTTGCAAGTTTGTGCTTGCCATACAAGCCATGCAAATGGATGTGTGATATTTTGAATACCAAGAACTCTTTCTACTCTGTTTTTTCTTTCCCTTCTTCCCTTTTGCCCCATCCCAGCTGCTTTTATTAGCCCTATGCTTATTTTGGAGTCTGCAAATATATTTATATATTTTACTTAAAATGGAGTTTGCAGGGTTTTTTTTTGTTGTTGTTGTTGCTGTTGTTTTTGTTTTCCTGTTGCTTTTCTATGATATATACAAAGGGCAAGGCGGATTGACACAGCCTTGTTCATGGGTAAAGATTCAGCATGTACTTTCAAAGCTGCTGGCAGTGGTAAGAACAGAAATAGAAATTGCATAAGACTAAGGGGTCATGTTGTGTTTTCCTTTTACCAGACATCAGATTGGAATCGTGGCAAATAATGATGGCATCTCTTAAAGGGAGCAACTTTGTCAATTTGTGTGGTCACAGAAACATCCCGATTCTGTTTCTCCCAAACACACCCCACAGCATCACCATGTAGCAAGTCTCACAGGTACGTCACCTTGGACTTCTAAAATGCTGTTAAAAAAGGCTTAGGTCTTGGCAATTAATGGGGTTTCTGTGTTTTCTATTTAAAACTTCAGCAAAATAAGTGTTTCTGATACTTTTTGACTTGGAATCCATGGAATCTTTTTGCATTCTTTCCTTCAACAAATGTTTACCGAGTAGTTTCAGTATACGTAGTTTTGTGGCTGGACTAGGAGATAAACAATGAGCAGAGGAGACATTTCCATTCCTGCATGAAGCTCAATTTAATTTCTTTGAGACGGAGTCACAGAAAAAAATCCCTGATGGATTTGTTATCAAAATCATAGGTAATATTTATATTTTAGGTCTTTTTTTATTAGCTCCATCAATAAGATAGTGTCTAAGTCACCTTGTTACTTAGTCTCTGGAAGAATTAGATATGTTCTTAAGTAAAAAAGAAATCATGCTAACACTGTTATATTAAAGCTTTTATTTTTCTTTTCCTCTGAAGAATTTTCTTCATGCTTCAGGAAGGTTAAGATCATAAGATCTGGAACTGGATAGATTCAGATTCAAACCCTAGCTGTTTGTGTAGCTGGGAAGTTACTTAGGCTTTCTGAGATTCAATTTCCTCCACTGGGAAATAAAAATATTAATACCAATCTTTCTAGTTTATTAGGAGGATTAGACATGCAAAACCATGTAAATCCCTTAGCATGGCACATAGGAAGAACAGTTTTATTATTGGTATAGTTATTTATGGTACTGTGCATTAAAGTTAATTATATATTACGCACTCCAGGTATGGCTCCTAAGTGACCTCCTTTGTCTGATCCTCTATTGTACAGAGATTTTTAAAAATCATCTCCTCTAACCCATACTCTTATTTACTGCATTCTTTTTTTTGTTGTTTTGTTTTTGTTGTTGATGCTGATTTATTTTTCATTAAAATTTGTTTTGTTTTGCTTTTCTCTACTTATTTTGTTTTTGGCCCAGTGATACCCACAAAGATTTCTTAGAAGAGTAGGCCTTACACAGTGTAATAATGTAATTCCTTTTTAAAATCTATCCTCCTTGGGGAAGATCTTTCCAGAGGTTGAGAGCCCAGACTTTTATGATGGTTGTTTAACTTGGTTGTACCCAAGTTAACTCTGGCCACTGGTGGTTGTTTTGGGAGAAAAAGCTATGCCATGGGAACGGATGTGGTATATTTTGGATACTGGGTCACACAAAATGAGTTTTATTGTTTTCCCAAGCACTGAACAGTATAGAAGCAATTCCAAATAGTTTCTAGATTCTACAAGCAGCCCAAGAAAGATGATAGAAATATTAATTTCAATGCCTCCGGTCTCAGGCTCTGGTCCGGCGTCGGGACTACCTCTGCAATCAATCCAAGGTAAAAGTAGATACAGTTTTAGTAACATAATTTTCAGGGAAGACATGGGTGATGTCAAAGAAACAAGGACTACTGAGAGTCCTGCAATCTGTTATAATTCTGGCTTTTTAAGTCGATGGGTGGACTTGAGGGAAGTCTTTACATTTTCCCATTTCTTTCATCATCTGAAATGTCCACTAGAGTGTGATTGAAGTCATGGACTCTGGAGCCGGACTGTCTTGGTACAAATCTTGTTTTTTGCTACTTACCAGCTGTTGGACAAGTTCATTAACCTCTCACTGTCTCAGTTTCCTTATTTGTAATGAAGTGGTATCTACTTCATTTAGTCATTGCTATCTAATCATTAGGATCTAATCATTAGGATTAAATGAGTGGACAAATGCATAGAACATAGAAAGTGCATACATAGAAAGTGAGTGATGAAGTGAGTAAGTAAGATGACTCCTGTATCAGGCTGCCATTTTGTAAGGATCAAGAAAGTGTCCAGTGAGACCATCACTGAAACCATCATCGGCAAGGCTCAAGAGAGTGTTGGTGTCACACTAAGATGCTCTTCTACAGGCCTCTTCATTTCCATCAGTAGGAACCAGGTGTGAGGTTCTCAATAGTTTTTGCTTCCTCTCCCTGAACACTTATAACCTCTCAATCACTTTGTGCTTTTGGTACATCAGAAGTAACGCTATGATATCCTTTATCACTGCTCATGGACTCCCAGGTCTCTCTCATACTCTAGACTCTAATTCTAGGATTCTACGCATTGCCTTTTCTGTTCTCATCTTCCCTAGGCCCATTTCTGAAACCCTAGAATTCTGTGTGAATCGTCAATTAGATCCTCTTTATCTTCAATCTCATTTGTGAACGTTGTCTTCTTTTGCTATAACCAAAACATGGCTCAAAAAAAAAAAAAACCCCACAAAAAAAACACAAAAAACCCCAAAACCCAAAAACCAAACCAAACCAAAAAACATGGCTCTACCCTGATAACAGTGCATCTCTGCAGCCTTTCAAGTGGTAAATGCTTCCTTCCCCAAACCCCTCACACCATGAGGCCTGGAATTTTCAGGCCATCCTCTCTTTCTCTTTCATAAAAAAGATCCCATTTGAATCCCTTGTTATCAGATTTTACCATTCATTATCCCTCCTAATGTAATCATCTTATGACTTCCCAGGTTGTTAATCTTTAGTCCTTGAACATTTTATCTGTTAGCTCAACTCTTTTCCCATCCAACACCACTCTTGCCATAAGTTGAGGGAAATTCAACATTCATTTAGAAGATTTTACATTTCCTCTGGTACTGTAGATTTCTTAACGTCCTTCACCCTTCTTTGTCCATTCATTCTGATGCCCTATCCCTTACTGCAAACTCTCTATAATCTCAATTGCACATATTCTACTGTGTATCCACTATCTCCTATTTTTCCCTACCAAAATAATTTGACTTTACATGACCACTGACCTATGATCTTCCAACTTCCTGCCTTACTCTGCTTAAAATCCATGACTATTCATTATAATAGTTTTTTGTATAGATACTAAGCTCCCTAAACTTATCCAATAAATATGTGCCCTTTATCCCATTTTTTTCTTATCTATTTAAGGACACTTCCCCAGAAGGTTTCCTTCATTTCTACTAAATCATCATGTTTTCCTCTCTACCAGATCAGACTCATCAGTTTTTAAATGTGCTATAATTTCTGTAAATAAAAAGCAAACAAACAACTTTATGGATCCGTCTCTCCCAACCACTCCCCCTATTATCTTATTGCCCTCCTTCTCTTTACAGAGAACCTTATTGAAGGTATGTTCTCTGCTTTCTATTTTCAACTTATTCCTCATTCTTTCTTGTACCTATTCCAATCTAGTATCTTTTCCCAGCACAGTGCAGAAACTGCACTTAACACGTCAACCAGTGACTTACATAATGCTAAGTTAGATGAAAAGATGAGGCCAATTCTCAATCCTTTTCTAACCTGACCTATTGCAACATGTGCAACGTTGACTTCTCACTTGTTTTTTTAAAACATTTTGCTTCCCTAACACCCATGTTGTTTATTTTTTTCTCCTTTATTTCTGTCTACTTATTTTCTATTTTCTTAATTTCTTCTCATCTCTCTGACTTTTAAATGTTGGAATGCCCCAGAGCTGTCTTTAAACCTCTTTCTTCACCTATCTCTATCCCTTCCCTGGATGATCCTATTTAATTTAATGGCTTTAAAAACCATTTATGAAGTTATAACTCCCAAATGTATATCTGCAGCCCTGAGCGATCCTCCATGCCAGAAATTTATAACCAGCAACTTATTTGATATGTCATGTAGATCTCCACAGACATTTCAAACTCAACATGTTAAAAACTATTCTTGATATTTGTCACTAAACCAGCTTCCCATGCTGATATTTCCGTTAATGATAATTCTACCTTCCAAAAGCTCAGGGCAAAGATTTGATGTTCTCTTGGACTCTTCACTTTCTCCCCCAAGCCCAGTCTGTAGGAAGTTGTGTTGGCTGTATCTTCACAATATATCCAGTGTTCCACCACTTCTGTCAGCTTCACCACCACTTCTTTAGTCCAAACCGTCATCCTCTCTCCCTTGGAGTACTGCAGTAGCTTTTAAGAGCCCCCTTATTTCTGACTCTGTTCTATTGCAGTCAAGTCTCAGAAGAGCTACCTAAGAGATGCTATGAAAGTGTAAACCTGATCATGTCACACTTCTGTTTACAATTCTTCAATTACCTGCAATCGAAAAGTCCACATGATCTCACCAACCTCCTCCCAATTCCCAAGACCTTTCTGCCAAGACTTTGACACCTTTCTCTTTTTTAATTTAATTTAATTTTATTTATTTCAGAGAGAGAGAGAGAGAGCAGGCAGAGCGGCAGAGGGAGAGGATCCCAAGCAGACTCTCTGTTGAGCATGGAGCTTGACACAGGGCTTGATCCCACAACCCTGAGATCATGACCTGAGCCAAAACCAAGAGTCCAGGGCTTAACAGACTATTCCACCCAGGTGCTTTTATGTGTTTTTACAAATATTTTCTATTCTGTGGGTTGTCTTTCTTGATGGTATCCTTGAGGCACAAATGTAAAAAATCTCTATGAAGTCCAATTTATATCTTTTTCAGTTGTTGTTTGTGCTTTTGATATTACATCTAAGAAACCTTGCCTAAACCAAGGTTACAGATATTTACCCTTCTGGTTTCTTCTAGGACTTTTGAAGTTTGAGCACTTACATTTAGTTCTGTGATCAAATTTGAGTTAAAATTTTTTTAGAGATTTATTTATTTATTTTAGAGAGAGAGCACAAGCCTGAACAGGGGAGGGGCAGAGGGAAAGAGAGAGAGAAACAGACTCTCCACTGAGCCGGAAACCCAATGCAAGACTGAATCCCAGCATCTTGAGATCATGACCTGAGCCAAAATCGAGGCCAATGCTTAACTGACTGAGCCACCCAGGAGCCCCTGGAGTTAATTTTTGTATATGATATGAAGTAACGGTCCAGTTTGATTCTTTTGTATGTGGCTATCCAGTTTTCACAGCACCATTTGTTGAAAAGACTATTTTTTCCTCATTGAATTCTCTTGGTACCTTATTGAAAATCATTGACCAAATGTGAGGGTTGTTTTCTGAACTCTCTATTCTGTTCATTTGATCTGTATGTCTATCCTTATGCTAGTACCACACTGTCTAGATTACTGTAGTTTTATAGTGGCTTTTGAAATGGAAACATATGAGTCCTTCAACTTTGCTCTTTGTTTTCAAGATTGTTTTGACGATTCTTGGTCTTTTCCATATGAATTTTAGGACCCATCTGTTAATTTCTGCTTAAAGGCAGCTCAGGTTTTGATACAAATTGCATTGAATCTGTAGGGCAATTTGGATTATATTGCCATCTTAACAATAGTAAGCCTTCAAATCCAAGAACATGGGATGTTTCTCCATTTACTTTTTTTCAACTGTATTTTGTAGTTTCTGTGTAAAAGTCTTGAAACTCTTATATTAAGTTCATTTCTAAATATTTTATTCTTTTTGATACTTTTGTAAATAGATTGCTGTCTTTATTTTGGATAGCGTACAGAAATACAACTAATTTTTGTATATTGATCTTGTATCCTGCAACTTTGCAGAACTGTTTATTAGTTCTAATAGTTTTTGATTCGCATTCTAATAGTTTTTGATATGAAATCATGTCATCTGTGAATAAAGATAGTTTGATTCTTCCTTTTACATTTTATTTCTTTTCCTTATCTAAATTGCTGTGACTGAAAGGTCCAGTACAATGGTGAGTGGTAGTGGGGAGAGCAGGCATCTTTCTTTTGTTCCTGATCTTGGGGGGCAAAATTCAATATTTCATAATAAAGTGTAATGTGAATTGTGGGTTTTTCATAGATGCTCTTCATTTGGATGAACAAATTCCTTTTTATTTGTAATATTTTTTCTTTTTTTCCCCCATGAATTGTTGTTAAATGTTTTAAAATGCTTTGTCTGCATCTACTGAGATGATCATGTGGCTTTGTCCTTTATTAATGTGGTGCATTACAGTTACTGATTTTTTTTTTTTTTTTTTTAGAGAGAGAGAGAGTGTGCATGCATGTGCAGGTGGTTGGGGGAAGACGCAGGGGTACAGGGAAAGAGAGAATCTTTTTTTTTTTTTTAAAGATTTTATTTTTATTTATTCGACAGAGACAGAGACAGCCAGCGAGAGAGGGAACGCAAGCAGGGGGAGTGGGAGAGGAAGAAGCAGGCTCATAGCGGAGGAGCCTGATGTGGGGCTCGATCCCATAACGCCGGGATCACACCCTGAGCCGAAGGCAGACGCTTAACCGCTGTGCCACCCAGGTGCCCTGGGAAAGAGAGAATCTTAAGCAGGCTCCACACTCAACATGGAGCCCAATGTGGGGCTTGATCTCACAACTCTGAGATCATGACGTGAGCCAAAATCAAGAGTCGGACGCTCAACCAACCGAGCCACCCACATTTATTGATTTTTGGATGTTAAACCAACCTTGAATTTTTAGGATAAATCCCACTTGATACAGTCCTTTTTGTGAATTATTGAATTTGGGTTGCTAATATTTTATTGATCATTTTTTTCATATAAATTCATAAGTGATATTGGTGTGTAGTTTTCTTGTGATGTTTTTGTCTGGAATTGCTATTTGGGTAATATTGGCCCCTGAATGAATTGGGAAATATTTCCTGCATGTCTACTTTTTGGATATTATCCAAAGAATGTTGTAACGTAATGTTGAACTTGTGAACTACCTCCAGGTAGTAGTTCATTGTGTCCAACAGATACAAATCGTATTTTGAATTAGATCACCATTCTGTGTTGGAAACTTCGCCAAGATACTTAAAGTTATTGAGCTTCACTTTCCTCACCTGCAACACAGGATTATCAAATCTACACATCGGATTTTACAGAGATTGATGAATAGAATCCCTGGTATAATAAATACTTGGTATACAGTCACTATTATTTAAGGAACATTATGGCCTACTAATCAATAGTAAGAGTTACCGACCAAAGATTTTATTGCACCCAGACTTGATGACTAAGTAGTATGATAGTAGTTATATTTGAAATAAAATTTTCAGTTAGTAGGAATATTTCAGAAGGTATCAGAAAATAAATTTTCAAGAGGAACTGTTAGGTTTAGGCTTTAGTTTAAGTTTTGCTTCTCATTAAAAACGTAACTTGGCCTCTCTTTCCTCATCTTTAAGATGGTACAGGTAGTACCACGATGGGTATAGCATTAGGAGTGACTTTCACTTTTCTCTAAAAGTAAAAGGCAGTCAAAGAGTGTGAGTTTCTTCCTTTCTTCCTATCCTTCAGAGATTGTTTTCCCACTGAGGCTGAATTTTACCAGATTTGGTGTTCAACTGCGATGTTCTTCAGGGATTCCTTAAGGGCAGGTTTTCTCTACAATCCCTAATCATTGATACTCTTCCTATCAAGTTTACAAAAGAAAACACTGCATTTTATATTCTTTAACCAGACTGTGGGATCATGGAATGATATCGTTACAGAATTCTAGGAAAGTAGGCTGCCTTTGTTGTCTATTGGTATTTTCTGGTTTAGAATATAGCACAGGGACTCTGTCTAGATTGTCTGACGTAAGACAGTTTTCAGTTTTTAATTTGATGATATTTTCAAAAGTTTATTGACTTGGCTATGAAAAATATAAGATGATAAAAATGGAAAAAATAAAGGTCTCAAACAAATTGTTATTTTAAAAATAACTACTTATCAACAGGTTTATTTGGCTTAATTCAGTTGAATTTTTTCCCTTAAAACAGATTTATTTGTTTGTAGATGGGATGTGGTTCTCTAGATTCTCCAAATGCGTAGCTCTGGTTCTTAGCAGTTTCCTTAATTTTTTTTTCAATCTGCATTTCCAAGTTAGTCCCTCTTGTCTGACTTAAACCTCCGTTATTCTAATTAAAAATTTTAAAGGCCATCTTCCATTTTTGGTCTTAAAAGGCAGCTCCTAACCATTTTTGGTATGATATCAGCAATGATTACATAGAGAATTCCAATTTTGGTGAAATGGTATTGGCAAGATGTTACTTTAGTTAGATCTGCCTTTCACCTATCTTAACAAACACTGTGGGGGTCCACCGAGCACAGTGTTCACAATGGGATCCTGCAAAAGGAGGAGAAGTGGGCACACAAAATTACGAGACTTGCTTCATGGAAAATGAATGGGAATAAGGTAGGGAGTGATTGGCAAATGTAGGAAGGGGCAGCTTTAGGAATTTTCTTAAACTGGGAGATTTTATTAAACACAAAACTTAGTAATTATTCAGTAATTTATTTTCTGCATTTTAAAAAGAAATGAGTAAATATCCTTCTTTGTGAAATTATGTTCATGAATCCTGTCTAGAGACAAAAGCTAACAGGCTGATATTTATCTACAGTCACACATTCCATGTTATTCTCTGGCATTTTCTTTTGTGAAATTTCTAGTTCTAGCTAGGAACTAGCCACAATGAAACAATGATTATATTAAAATCCACAGGAGGAAAAAAGATGGAAAAGAATAGTACTCAATCTTAATAATAGTTGAACTTAGATGAGCTCTGTCTGATTTTACCTTAAAATTTCTACTTTTTTGTAATTTTAAGTTTTCTTTGAGAAGTATGTTTCAATGAGTATTTATAATTCTAAAACGAGTTTGTATTTTATCTAAATAAAGAAATCAAATGGATGCATCAAGTACCCTAGTCAGTCTGTTCCTTCAAGCTATTTTTACTTAGTCAAACACAATGCTGATTATCTTAAGTACAATAATATGTAATACTTCTTAGCATAAAATACCAGGATTAAGATACAGAATATAATTTTTTGTCAATCTCCATTTTTTTACAACATTTAGTGATAAGAGAATAATTTTAAAAATAAAAGTACTTAAATGTATTAATATCTGAATGTTAATTTTAATATTTTCTCTTTTTCTCTCTCTTCGTCTTTTGCTTAGGTCAGCTGATTGCACAGTGCTTAAATATAATTAAACATGAGGCAACATAGTATAACCCCCTGACATTATCTTATAGTCTGATTTTAAGTAGAAATTATATTTGTGAGTATTTAAAAAATTATAGTCACTACTATATGTAATTGCTTTGATGTTATGTAAGCTTTTAATAGATGACTTAGTCTCTGCTATATTATTTGGTTAGAGTTGTCAGTCAATTAGAGATAGGCTTTCTTATTATAAAGTCAGAAATAATCAATAATTGCCTATATTAAATGGAAATGCTAAAGTTCATAAAGCTTAAGGATCTCGGAACAGTTAATATATATATGCGCACACTTATTACTAGGATTACTCTTAGATGATGGTCCCTGGTTTGTGAAAAAGTTTGGTCTGACGTTTAGTAATTAAGCCTTTTTGCATGGTACTGCCTTGCCTCAGTGAAGCCACATACAAATCAGGTGTAGAGAACTTTGGCTTTTAAATGTTAAAAAATAATTGGAGAAGATGGGTACCTAAAATATACCTTAACAATAGGGAAAAAAAGGCTTAATAAATCCACATTCATTTTCTATTTGATTGCTAAATATATAAAGAGTTTTTAGTTATGGTCTGCCTGTCTCACAGAGAAAGTATGATTATCTAAATATATGCTGCTTTTTTTTTTTTAAAGAATTGCTTGCTCAACTCTGTGCTTTCTGTAAAATATTGCAAAATTGTGTGCATCTGCAAGTTAAAACGATGTAATACAGCAGATTAAAATTGAACAGAATTTGACTGCAGACCTGACTGTTTTTCTTGGTTTTGTCAATAGCAATATTATGCGCTAGAATGTGCTCAGGATTTTTTGAACAGTCCATGAAAGGTAACAGGGATGTTAATCTCCACTTCAGCCCTGGCAACTTCACTCAAGTCCTTGGCATTCAGAATCAGAAGATAAGCAGGCTTTTGTCCTGCCCCAGGGCTCACCACCACACTCAGAACTACACCTGTTAATCAAAAGTAAGTAAGGCAATGTTAAATTAAAAGAAAAAAAAAAGCCCAGGACCATAGATTAAATGTCACTGAAATAATATTGGAGGTATTACATTGACAAAGAAAATCATATGACTTGATATCTTGTTCTGATTTTTACACCATCTGGCTGCGTGACCACCCTGAAGGGGTCTTTCAAACTCTTTATGTCCCCTAGACTGTAAGGTCCAGGAAGGGAGTGACCATATGAGTCTTGTCCACTGTTGTATCCCAAAAGCTACTACAATTACTAGGACATAGTGGGAGTTCATTAAATTCTTATTGATGAATGGATCTGTGCTCTTATCTGTAACATAAGATTTAACATAACCTACTGTAAAAAAAATGTTGTGACAATCAAATGAAAAATATATATTAAAAGACTTTGAAAACAGTAAGGTATATTATTTCTGTATATATACTCTCCAAGACCTAGTTAGAAGCTTTCTTCCTTCCAACAAAACGAGAGCAAACCTTTTGCAGTTTTGTCTGAATGGGCTGTGTATGTAAAATTGTTTAGCACGAAATGGCTCTGTAATTCTTTATTTTACTCATTTCTCTGTGATTTTCCATATTTTAATCCCAGAGAGTGTAATTTATCTTCCTGTCCCAGCTAATTAATAGTTAACAAAGACTGATGCTTTGCCACTGAGTTGCTGTTACAGGCTATAGCTCCAACTTACTAAAAGAAGAAACCAAAGCAGAGGCACAAAACCCTTATTCTCATTCTCTTTGATCGTTATAATACTCAATTTCTCTCCTTTGAACTCAATCCTTTTTCAGAAATTTATCTAGGTCAGGAAAGGCAAAAACCTAGAATTCATGCTGTTCTTTCTTCATCCTTCCCTCCTTCATCTAGAGCAGACGTTGATGTTCCATTACGACACGAGATGGTGCTTTAACATTTTTCCCTGAGTAATCAATGAGATTGGCCACAAGATGAGGCTTATTTTCCAATAAGTTTGAATTCTTTCATGCTGCATTAAATTCAGTAGTATTAAGGATCATATCTGAACATTAGGGAGTAATCCGTGTGATTTCTAATGCACTAGCATATAGAACTTCAGTAAAAAGAAAATCTGCAGACACATCTATTGCTTTCATTACCATCATCTTCCTCCAAGGCATCTGGGTGAGAAACAAAGATAGGTTCTGATGGATATGAATCAGGCTCTTGCCATACCCACGTTTCTTTAGTTTTAACATTCAGCTTACAGAGCTGCTTGTGAGAAAGAAAAATCAATCAATTAATCAGCCGATGTGCTTGACTTGACTAGCATATGACTCAAACTACTATTCTAGTATTAGGTAAGATGGATTCATTACCCTGTCTGGAACAAAGTGATTCAAACCAAGTCCATATGCGTACGTGTAAGGTTTCCCACCATACTTCTGATAATTGATTTGAGGAAACTCAAATGCTACAAAATAGAGGACATGCTTAGGAAAACTCAGTTAATCTCTGAATGGAACAGTTTGTTCCCTCTCTAAATCATCTCACCTTGGCGAGGCCCTGAAAAGAGAACCTCAGGTTCCAGCCAGATGGTTTCGTCACTGCACAGAATTGCAGTGGCAGTTGTGTTGGGGAGTGTGACTAAGTTCTTGCCTGTGTCGGCCTAAGGAAAAAGGATAACAGACACCTCAGTGAGAAGGAAAGAAAAATCAAGCAGCCATAAACGCAGTCTTCCTGAGTTTTGTCTCCTGCGTTGTTTCTTACGTCAATGTGTAGGGAGGAGCAGTGCAGAAAGCTATAGAAAGGTAAGCCCAGCAATAGATTGGGGAAGTGAGCTGTGCCTGTGTCAGTCACTGGCTGTGTATCACTGGGAAAGTCACGTAACCTTTAGGCCTTCTAGGCCTTCTCAGGCTTCTCATCTCTACAATGAGATTGTCCTCAAAGAAAATTTAGGGCTCTGAGGAAGGGCCTCTGAGAAAAAAAGAAATTTTTTTTTAGTAGAACAACAAATGACTTCAACCTCTATGGATTCATTTATAGTGTTTATCTCCTTACATTTAGGATATGTTTTGATTTTGCTTGAAAAAAATCATACGGTTCTGTTATCAAAAAGAAAAAAATAAATAGTAAAACTACCGGGTCAGATGTTGTCACTGTCACTGTCACTAAGATCTCTTGTCACTCCCTTACCCCACCTGGTAGTTTTCAGATTCTTTTATGAAAGGAATAGATACCATGAGCTCTTTCTAAGAACACATTTATTTATTAATACGTGTGTCAAATACTTGAGTATATGTTTTGTGCTCAACTCTATTCTAGGCATTTGGGGTAATTCAGAGAATAGGGTTCCTGTCCTCATGAAGCTTACCTTCTAGTTTGGGTATATAAACAATAAATATAATTAATAAAGTGTATTAAAAATACACTTTAAAAATACAGCAGATTTAGGAGGATCAAAACTATGAAGTGTAGATGAGTTATAATTTTAAGAGGTGGTCAGGGTGGGCCTCCTTTAAAAGGTGACATTTGGGACAAAACTTGTAGGAGGTGAAGAAATCAACAGCACAGATGTCTAGGGAAGAGCACTTAAACAAAGAGAGCGAACAGTGCAAAGGCCTAATGTAGGAGGATGCCAAATGGGCTCGAAGAACATTAAAGAGACCAGTGTGACTACAACTGACTGAGCCTGGGGAAGAGGAACAGGAGAGGAGGGTAGATGAGAGATTGTGTACAGCTTTATAGGTCGTTGTGAGGACTTGGTCTTTTACTCTGAGAGATGGGAAGCCACAGAATGATTTGGGCAGAGGGCTGACATGGATAATATTTAAAATAATTGCTCTGGCTGTTCTCTTGAGACTACCTTTGGGAGTAAGAGGGGATGCAAGAATGGAATTGGGGACACCAGTTTGTCATGTGGTCTACTCAAAGAAAATAATAGCTCAGACTAGGCTAGTAACACTGGAGTCACTGAGAAGTGGAAGGCAGAGCCATGAGGTTTTCCTGATAGATAGGCTATGGGGTAGGGAAGAGGCATGAAATTAAGATGGAAGTCAAGGATGACTCCAAGGTGTCTGGCCTGAACGATTAAAGATTGGAGCTGTCACAACAAAGATGGGGACTACTGCAGGTGGGGTAAATTTTTTTGGTAGAGAAAGAGAAGAAATTTAGATTTCATCTTATTAAGCTTGAGAGGTCTGTTGGACATCCAAATGGAGACGTGGAACTGGCAGTAGCATAGATGAACCTTGAGTTGAAAGGTAAGTTGAAAATGTAAGTGTAGGCTGCTTTAAAGCATGAGTCCTTACAAAGGGAGTGAATGTACCAACAGAAGATAGAATGAAGGGCTGAGTTCTGGTGCCCTCCAACATTAAGGGGTCTATAAGAAAAAGAATGAGGATAGTTTATGGGGACAAGAAGAGCCAAGAGAAGGATTTTGTAAGAGGGCAAAATAATAGCATGATATGAGTGACCCAAAGAAAAAGAAGGGAAAGTAATGATAAAGGAGAGGGGGAAGAATTGCTTGAGTGACGTCCTTAAGTGGGTAAGGAAGGGAAAATGGGAAGGACTAGTTCTGGGTGGGATGATAGATAATTCAATACAAGTACAGATGCTGGTGGGTGGGTAGATGTGGTGGCAGTAGTCTAACGTTCTTTTTTGATTTCTTTCATTTGTTTCAATAAAATAGGAAGCAGAGCAATCAGCTGAGTATGAGTGTGGAGGTGGGAGGTGTTAGAAGTTTGAAGAGAGGACGGTGTGAAATAACTAGCAAAGTGGGAGAGTAAATGCAGTTGAGAAATGTAACAGTGAGGTTTGTGGTCATGTATTTAAAAATGAACCAATTAACATGATTGTGTGTTTTCAGCACTTAATTTCATCCTCAGAGATACAAGTGTAGAGTGGGTGGGGAGTTGAACTTAACTAGGGGAGATTGTGGTTTTGACAAATGAGTTCAATAAAATAAGAAAGAGGCAAGAGAAGTGAAGATCTATATAAGATTAAAATTGTTGACAATGGAATTTTAATTAAGTAATGAGGGAAAGTAAGTTCTCAGGGGAATGAGGTATAGTGAGAAGGTAGTAGGTTCAGTGGATTGGAGGTTTCTTGTGGGAATCGCAATAGGGCAAGTGATCTTGAAAGATAGGAGGTGGTAGTCGGAGCATATCATGCATGAAACTAAGATTATGGAAGAAGCACAGTCATAGGTAATGGTAGGGTCAAATGTATGACTATGGGGAGTGAGTGGCTGACATAGAATAGAAGACAAGATCAGTGGAAGAGGTCAAGGAACTGAGAGGCCAGGTTGTGGGAAGAATCACATATGATGTTTATATGGAAATGACTGAGAGTCAGTAGATCTGGGAAGTGTGACATTGAGCTAGGAAGGGAAGTGAGTGAGTGGTGGTTCATAAACAACAACAGTAATGAGGGGTGTATGTATGTATATTATGTACATAACACTTGGCTATATAATTAGCTGAAATGAGATTAAAATTGGAATATTTTAAGAGTGGATGGAAGGAACAATGAATCTGGAAACAGAGAAGTGGAACACAGAGAAGACCTACCCCAACCCAAGGTCAAGTGGTATAAAGGCTGTAGGAAGAGACTGGAGAGATCAGTGCCAGGTTTTTGTTTTTTAAAGGTTTTGTTTATTTGTTTGAGAGAGAGAGAGAGCACAAGCAGGAGGGAGAGGGAGAAGCAGGCTCCCTGCTGAGCTTGGAGGCCAACGTAGGGCTCCATCCCAGGACCCTGGGACCATGATCTGAACTGAAGGCAGATGCTTAACTGACTGAGCCACCCAGGTGCCCCCAGGTTTTGGTTTAAAAAAAAGAAGGTGAGGGGCGCCTGGGTGGCACAGCGGTTAAGCGTCTGCCTTTGGCTCAGGGCATGATCCCGGTGTTATGGGATCGAGCCCCACATCAGGCTCCTCCGCTATGAGCCTGCTTCTTCCTCTCCCACTCCCCCTGCTTGTGTTCCCTCTCTTGCTGGCTGTCTCTATCTCTGTCGAATAAATAAATAAAATCTTTAAAAAAAATAAAAAAAAAAGGTGAAAGGAATATTTTGAGAAGAGGATAGAAGAGATTTTTCTGGGGGTGTACGATGAATTAAGAGGAAATAGAAGATTCTTAGGATAGGAAAGGGATAGGAGGTAAGGAGAAAACACAGAAATGATGAGAATTCTGAGATTTTGTGAAATGGAGCCTCAAGGCACTCTGTGGTGTTTTGGGGAAGAAGAGATCAAATGCCTACATCAGACGTATTAAGTAAGTTTAAATTGATTATCTTCATTCTATCTTATTTTTTCTATTATTAAATTAAATTTTTTATGTAAGAAATCTGTAACATTACTTTTGCTTTCCCCAACAAACTAGTTCCTCATTTTCACTCCCCACCCACTTTTTTATTTAACAGATGCACTTTTCCTTTAACCCTAAATCTCATTTCTGAGGATCTAATCTATTCATATATCTGTGCGTGTATGAAATGACATACATACAAAGTTATTATTACACTATTGGTAATAACCATACATACAAAGTTATTCATTATTACATTATTGGTAATAGCCAAAGATTGGAAACAATTCTGTTGTGCAGCAGTGAGGGACTTGGGTATGTTCACAGAAGGAAGACTGTGTAGCTGAAAACAGCAAGATCTTTAGCATATATATTGTTAAATGAAGAAAGCAGGGCACAAAATGGTGGATATAGAAAGTCCCTTTTTGTGTATGAGAATGGGAAATAGTAATTGTATATATATTTTTTCTTGTACTTGCATAAACAAGCCAAAGAAAAGGAAAGACATGAAAAGTTAAACATAGGAAGCGAATGGGGATGGTATGGACTGGATACAGGGGGAGTGTGGAGTGAGATTTCCCAGTGTGTACCTTTGCATACCATTTTGATTTTTGACCATTTAAATGCACCGCTTATTCAAAAAAATATAACGATATAAGGATACTACCATTATCTTAATCAGTAAACTGTAAACTTCACTCAATCTTTACTCTTTCCTCTCCTTAGCCCTTCCCTCAATCTCTTTCTTACCTCTTCTCCTAATTTATGACCGATTTTTCCCTTCACTGCCAAATTTTTCAAAGTGTAGACTTACAGTAACTGCTCCCACATCCTACCAGTTGCTCACCTTCAGTGCCATGAGTCCTGATGTCTCCCTCTCTGATCCTCATCCCTTGGAGATCACCAAATCTGATGTTTGACTTTTAGTCTTCATCATTTTCAACTTGCCCATAGCAGTGGGCACTGATGAAACCATCTTGCCCTATCCTATGTGGGATTGTCCTCTCTTTGCTCTAGCTAGGGCTCCTTGGTGACTTTCTCTCTCTGGCTTCTCTTTTTTGTACTTTCTGTACATGAGACCTGCCAAACTTCTGTGCCCGGCCATCTTTTCCTCTCTTAGCATTTTCTGGGCTATCAAATTCTTCAAGCAAATGTGTATGTTTCTTTTAGAAGACGTATTCTAAAGTATGACTTTTCCCTGCTAGCAATTTCATCTATCTATTCTCATATATTTGATCATCATGTCAACATCAGTAACTATTGACCCTAATTGGCCTCACAATGTCCTTCATTGATGTATGAAAGTCTATGAGGCATCTTTCATTAAGATGTTTTGATACTGATTTTGTTGTTGTTGATGATGATAGGGGATATTTATTTAATATTTACTTTGTGTCAAGGGCTATATTTAATACTTAACATATATCAACTCGTGTAGCCGCCACAACAACCATGTGAGATGGATGCAGGTAAGGAAAAGGAAATTTAAGAATGTTAAATGGTTCTCTTTATAGATAGAGAGTGATTGAGTAACTTGCTTGGGGAAGCCATACATTTAGTAGAAGAGAAAACCATGAAAGTCAGTACACTTGGTACCCAGTCCACCAGCCTCTGAATATGGTTTTCTTCTGTTTAGGAACCTTCACTGCCAAAGACAGTACAACCTTTTAGCCTGGCCTTAAAGNGCCTGATGTGGGGCTCGATCCCAACGCCGGGATCACGCCCTGAGCCGAAGGCAGACGCTTAACCGCTGTGCCACCCAGGCGCCCCTAAGCTTTTTTTTTTAAATCCCCCCCCCATTTATTCTACTACTTAATCTTATGTTCTAACTAATTGGATTGCAGTCAGTTCCCTCTGCTCTTCTGCCCCTCTCCACTTCTGTCTTTTCTCAAACTATTCCTCCTGTCTTAGGTTGATCTGCTTCAATATCTTCTGCCAGAATATTGCAAATGACTGTGTTTCATGAATCTCCCCAAACAAGTGCTACTGTTCCATTCTCTGAATAGCCAAAGCAGTTTATGCCTCCCTCCCACTACTTATCTCATTGTGTTATCATTACCAAATCACCTTCCTCCTCCCTACTACACTAGGTAATGAGTTCCAGGAGAACAAGAGCATATCCTGTTGACGTACCCACTGAAATAACTCGTATGACGCTGTGTTACAGTGGTTAATTCATAATTATTGGGAGAGAGCTAAAGCAGGGCCTCGAGTGACATTAGACATTTTTTCATCACTGAAGTTCTCTATTTCATAATTGGGTGGTTTTTCTTCAGGTAGTGATGACTACACATTTAGGACAAGCTTTCCTTTTTCCTCTTTTTGGATGTGAAGAGAGTGACGTAAGGGATATTTAAATTAAATGATCTTATTTCCTTAAAGATTACTGTGATTTTCTCATCACTAGTAAAATAATATTTTATTAAAATCATTGGACTTATTTATTTGGTATTTTGTGGACTCTCAACTATGTACCAGATACATGTTTCCTAAGGGGAAAGTTAGAGTGCTTAACGCCTTGTACAATATCATTCCAACCTTCCTTCCAGTCTCTCTGCCCAGTGCCCATCTCTCCTCCTCTGCTCCTAATGTACCAGCTCCTCCAGCTACCTCATATTTCTATATTAATTTTGCCTTTTTAACACCTCCTTGCCTTTGTAGAAGCTCATTTACCTGACTACCTAATGCCCCACCTCAACCCCCCCCTCCTTTCTTGTCCCTCAAAGAGCTTATAAGCTTACAAGCTTGCTTAAGAGCAGTAGTGTCTAGTTCTAAATTGGGTTTATTTTCCACTATATTTGCTCTGGCTTTGAGTACAGTGTTTTACATTCCATGTAGCTGCCTTACCCATTTTTGTGTATATATCTCATATGTACATAAATGGCAGCGTATGCTCATGTATCTATTGTGAAAATTCTGTTTGTCTTGATTTTGACTGGCATTCTATCACACAAAAACTTCTTGATGTTCTTCTAACATTCTAGAAAGACAGCCACTGAATATAAGGAAGAAGAAGTAGAAATAAAAAGATTACTGCCAAAGGCTATTAATGATGTTTGTCTTCTACCGATATCTTTAGGTTTGCGGAAAACCAAAATCATGGACTGATTTCCCTAAAGGGTTACTTTTTAACGCTTTATTTCTTTAGAATTTCAACTTATTTAAATTAAATTATTCATATTATTGACAGAAGATCCTAGGAATCAGTGGTCTGCACTATTCACTGAGAAAATAAATTTTGAAAAGATTTTTGCAAATGAAAGAACAGCGGATTTAGCATCAAAACCAGGTTTTCATTTTGGCTCTGCTGCAGTTGGCTTTTGCTAAGTCATGTCACTCTTCTGAGCTCCAGTTTCCTTGTTTGTTAAATGAGGGGAGTTGAATTAGTGTATTTTTAAAGTTCCTTCCAGCTCTGAAATTTCAAGATTTTATGTATAAACATAAGGCAGGAGAACAAATCCGGATATATCTGAAATCTGTGTAGGGGGCGGTTACCTTGTCAATATTCAGAGGAAGCACGTATCTCCTAACTTCAGGCTGGGGAGCCTTTCTGGCATTTTTTTTCACCTCTTCCCAGTTCTCACGTAAATTGGCTAAATATAAGTAATTATAAACAAATTCAAATCTGCAAAAGTAAGAAGTCAGATATGAGCACAGACAATTGCAAATAATTTCAGACAGATGATCCATGCCTTTTAAAAGAACAAGTACCTGCCTGTTCTGTTTTTTTTTTTTTTTAAAGATTTATTTATTTATTTTAGAGATAGAGGGGGTGAGCGAGCACAAGCACGGGGAAGGGGGGAGCGGTAGGGGGGAGGGGCAGAGGGAGAGAGAGTCTTAAGCAGAGTTCAAGGCCCTCCAGGAGAACTTGGCAAGTTGCAGTGAGGTTAAGTTTAAATTCACTTATCAGATCATACCACCTTTTATTTTCAGGTCAGGCTTATAGACCTGATCAGTTTTCAATCATTAACCATGGTTTTGATGTTCATTTTGTGAGTGCTTCTGATAACCTAACCTCCCTCCTGATTTTTCAATTATATTCCACGACTTAAGGATACTTTTTGCTTATTTTAGCTGTAATTCAGATTAAATACTGAGAGCAGCTTCTCTGAAAAAGGCCCCTAATTTCTAGGCATGACTGGAGATATAACATTATCCAGTGTTCTTTCTTACCCTTTCCAGCAACAGAGATCCACAATCAGAAACTCATTGTCTTCATAAGTATTGATGTGATGGAAGAGATTAAAAGAAGAGGTCCTATATTTATTATTGAGATACTTTCTTCTTTTTTTGTCAGCGATATGAAGCCAAACCTTGAAAAGTGAGGAAAATATTTTGATGCATTTAAAAAGGAAGACAGTATACATTACAAAATGCCTTCTTCAGAATCCTAAACCTGACAAATAAATGCATGACTTACCCCCATGGTTTCATTGGACTCAAAACAATCCATGTAGTTGGCTCCCCAAAGACTCCATGAAGAAAGGAACTTGAACAGGTTAATTTTGACTGGCGTCTCCACAAAAACAATATAGTTGGGAGTCAAACCAAAACTGTTTAGGAATACAAATAGACTTGTGAATGTGAAGGGCTGATTCTCAAATCACAAAGAAATATGTGCACATGAGGTTTGAATCAACAGTGCCTACATGAAATTAATTATATTTAAATTTAGGTTTCTGCAAGAAAATGTTGTGATCAGGATTGGTATCAAAGGTAGGCAAAGCAGATCTTTAAACTTGAGTTTTCCTGAAGATTCATAGCAGGCCTTCAAGTTACCTATGGACGTAAGATGGCTTGAATCGGTCACTGCAGGGGAATTGTACAACGACCTCTGACTTGCTTATTGGATCTTCCTTGTCTGAAATAAAGCGGTTTTAAAAGGCTTTGGAAAAGCCTCTTTTTTTCTCTTTTAATACAAAGCATTTAGAACAGCTTATGCAAGTAAAGAAATACATTTTCAGATCTTGATTTTTTTTTTTTAGGGTTTATTTTCATTTTCTCAGTCATTGGGATTTCTTAGGGAAATTTCATGTGAAGCTGCAGTCACCCAGGAAAATCCAAACAGCAGCAGATTTGGAAAAGTGTACTCAAAACAGTTTTGTGGCAGGCAGAGGACAGTGGAGTTGCATGCGTCTTAACAACTGGAGGTGGTAGGTGCTAAGTCGGTGAGTAAGGCGAAACTTTAGTATGGTCAAAATGCCTTTCATAATCCCTTAAGTTACCTGTAAAATACAGTATATGTGGGTTTGTGTCATTAGTTCTGTATGGTAATTCTTAAGCACAGCAAAGTTTGTTTCCTACTATGTCAGTGGTCTTCAAACCTTAATGTGCATCAGAATCACATAAAGAGCTTCTTAAAATAGTAATTGTGGGTCTACACCAAGAATTCCTCCTTCAGTCAACCACAGGTGGGGCTCTGGATTTCTAGCAGCTTCCCAAGTGATGCTGCTGGTCCAGGGACTACACTTTGAGATCCATGCTATGCAATACTAAACAAAAATCCATATGTATTCAAATAATTCTGTCACCAAGATGGTTATCAAATTTCTAGCAGTGAATGGAGGATGAATGGAGAATTCTAAAGAGTACTCTGTTTCCTGTTTTAATATTCTTTCTCCATAATATTAATATGAGTTAATAGGTTTGTTTGTGGCTTTGGGAATTGAACACACACAAAATACTTAGTACCCTCTCATATATGCATGTGTGCTATTATGCACACACATATATTTGTTTAAAAATTTAATTTTGCCTGGCACGTGAATATATGCTTGATAAATATTTCCTGAATTTGATTCTAACTCTTATTTGGTCAAATATCATATACACACTACACTTTTGAAACATTGTAGGATACGATTTGGCCACTTGCTCTCCATATTTTCAAGTTGTCATTTTCTGCTACGGTGCTTCTGGGCATTGGTCCATGGTAGGATAGGGGCAAAGGACAACCTGAAAGTGATTTAACCGTGCAGCTATAGTGTGATCCTGATATTCTGATCTGGTATCCCATTTCTAGTAATTTTCTCACAATATAGATACTTGTTTTAAGAAGAGTCAAATTGGTAAACTGACCTGCTTGTAGTGGAGGGATCTTTACAATATTGTAGGCAATTGAAAAATTTTTCCCAAAGCAATTACCAATGTTGTAAACAGTTCCATCACTTTCAATATGGGGGTGAGCAGTGGCTCCATTGACAGAGACATAGTTGCAAAGGTCAACCTATGGAAGGAGAGCAGATGTCATTCATGTAAAGAGAAAGACCGTATTACCCCTTGTCCATAGGTCTGACCTTACTGCTACCACTTGTACCCTCACCCAAAGTGCATTTTCTCTTTCTTTCCATCTTTCTGGGTTCTACCGTCTTTCAAATCTGCCTGAATTCCTGTTTTCAGTGCAGAGCTCTCTCTCCTCTGCCCCTCATGCTGACCCCCCACACCCCTGAAATCTTGGAGATCTTCCTGACTGTGTTCTTCAGTGTATACCATTCACTGCTCTGGTTAGTTACTTTCCTTTTGCACATGCAGATTGTCTTCAAGCTGATAATGTGAATCCTGGGATTTCTTTATATCCCCCTTATTGTATTAGATGAATTGTGTGAAATTGCTGAGATATACAATAATTTTTATTTTACGAAAATGGCCATTTTGTATAGTATAACCTAAATACCAAATCCAGTGGCTTGCACAGAGTATAAATTTGGAACCGAAAGAAACCCCAGGATTCTATTTAGTATAGAGTCACCCCAAATAGACTTCAGGAGAACTATGAATCTTCTGGAATTAAATGCAAATGTTTTTGGAGAAAAGATTTAGTGCTTTAATTCAATTTAGAGTCTCATAAGAAATTCAGAATCACAAATCTAGCATAAATCTCTCTGTTTACAGAAAGAGAAATTGAGGTCCAAGAGAGGTCAAGTGACTTTTTCAAGGATACAGAGCCACACACTGGCAAAATTAGCACTAGAATTTTCTACCTATGACCTGCTCAATACAGATTTATTGAATGAATAATTGATGAGGTATATATTTAACCAAAATTCTTTCTATTTGATTAGGAGATATGTTTTAAATTGAGTTTTTAGCGTTCTTATTTAAGTAATAGTCAAGACAGTCATTCATTCAATCATTCAATCATTCAACAAGTACTCATTGAACTTCTATTATTACTGTGCCAGGGTCAAGAACTTCAGTATAGACTTGTGCTGTCCAATATGGTAGCCACATGTAATTTAATGTGGATTGATGATGATTAGATAAAATTTTAAATTCAGTTCCTCAGTCACATTTGCCACATTTCAAGTACTCAACGGCACTTGGACAATGCATATATAGAACACCGCCATCATTGCAGAAAGTTCTATTTGATAGCACTGTTAGATCAATACGCTGGTGTATAATATAGTGCATTGCTGGTAATGCAAAATGGTATCTGGAGAGAAAGGTCATCTATCCCAGACTGGGAGATTAGGCCGGGCTTCCCAAGGACAATGACTCCAACTAATGCTTGAAAAACAAGTAAAATTAGCCAGGTGGAGAAGGATGACAGGTGTTTCAGGGAGTGGGAACCCTAATGTACGAGCTTTGAATTGTGAAGTAGCAGGTGCTATTTGGGGATTACTAGTCATCGAACATGGCTGCTGTGAAAGGCATGCGTGGAGGAGGAGAAATAAGAGCCAGACAGCCACAAAGCCCCATTTGGACTTTATCTTGGGAACTGTGGGTGCCTCAGATAGAGTAACACATTTATACTTGTATTTTAGAAAAATTGCTTCTGCTGAATTAGGGAAGTCGTTTTTAAGAGAATCAGGCTGGAGGCAAAGGCACTGCTTAGGAGGCTATTTTAGTAACAGTAATAAAAAAATCTCAAGTTTTAAAACTGTATGTTTTATGAAGTCAAGTCACAGTGATGTTCACAATGAAACTTGACCCCCTAATGAAGGTTATTTTGGAGCCGTACATGAACTTTACATTTGCAATTGTATTACCATAGCAATTTGAGCACAGATTCACTCATCAGAATTAAATGAATGGTTTAGAATTCAATTTCACTTCTTCTCTAAATGATCTAACACATACTCTTATGTGATTACAAACATACATTAAAAACAAGAAAGAGCTATTGATGAGGATATGTTAAGCCTTAGTAAATAGTCCTCTGAGAATCATAACTTAGCTAGTGACATTGAGGCCTAGGGTGGGGACTATTTTTCCTTTCTATTTCTACTACACTGAATTTCTAGTTCTGGTCTTAAATTCCACCTAACTTGTCTCCTCACTATCCCTTATCTCTTTTGTCCTCCCACACAGTTCGCGCTTGGCTTCCAGATTAAACACCCTAACGCACAGCTCTGCTTATACCATTTCTCCAAGCAAAAACTTCCAGTAGCTTCCCATTAGCTAAACAACTTATGCCAAATTTTTTCTTACCCAGGTTGTCTTACCTATCGATATATCCTTTGCATCTAGAATAAGTTCTGATACGTGGAAGGGACTCAATAAATATTTGTGTCACAAATGAATGAATGAGTATCTTAGGCATTTTATAAGGTTTTCCTTCAACCCATACAACAAATGTTTAAAATTTCATAGATGAAGAAACAAAATTTGCCCTATGTCACATAGCTAGTAGTTGATGACAAAGCAAGTAGGTGAAACGTCATCTATCTGGCTCTCAAGTCCTTTCCCCCAAATTGCAGTTAATTCTAAACTGCGAATTCTAACTTCTTGGGCAGTGTTGCCTGAGCGTTGTGTCCTACCTGCTTAATTGTCTCCAAGGTCTCGGGATTAATCTTTGTAATGAAGTTGGTCTCTGTGCAGGCATAGTAATCTTCCCCTACTGGGTAGATGTTAACAAGGGCATTGTCAGTGACCTCTACTCCTCGGAAGTAAGAAAAAAACCTGCAGAAGCAAATGGATTTTTCAATCCAGTAACTTTCAAGCCGTGAGAGAAAAGAGCTAATGTAAAATGTCTTTAATAACATGCAGTCAAGTTTCAGTAACCTGGAAAATATATTCTTGCAGGGATCTGGGAAAGCACAGGTGCCAAATTCCGTTATGACGATCCTTTTCTCAGTCATTGCCCGGACATAAGCATCAGTGCGGATGAACCTGAAGGACATGGAGACATGGGAAAGGGTCATAGGCAGGGGCAATCAGTGTGGTCCATATGGAACTGAGAATGGTCATTCTGTGTTTCCTTAACAAGATCGAATCATAAAGCCACAACGTGAAGAATGAAGAGTATTGTCAGGTCACTTTCTCAGGGCGACTAAGAGAGAAAGAGACAATGTGCTATGAGCTTAAATTTATGTCTTATAAACCTCACAAAGATGAGGAAATTGAGGCTCATGGCTTGGACTTGCCGTGTCCAAGCAGAAAAGTTAAGTGATTGGCATATGTGATGGAGCTAGGTTAGAACTCAAGTCAGCCAGGGCCAGGAAACACGCATTTCTCCATATCACACCATGCAGCCTCCAAGGGTGGTTCACATAGGACCTCTGACTTCCTGTGGCCCATAACCCATCAACCTAACACTGAGTGGAGAAATACAGAACATGGTGTGCTGAATTATATTCTTTTCAATCTCCCTTATGTCACTCTTGGTTTTTTCCCTCAATTTAAAAATGTATTTTGCAAGTCTTAAAAGTAGGTGTTCTTGAATCCAGTATCTTGCTCAGACGGAACTCCGCAACCATATCCCATACGTTGCCTAGGATTTCTCATGTGGAAAGCCAATTAAAATCTGATTTTGCACTTCTTCCAATCCATATAATAAGGTTTAAAATTTAATAGATGAAGAAACAAAGTCATGAAGAGGAAAAAAGTGCCAAGGTCTTTAGGGACATATGAAAGCTTTGTCTGACTTCTTAGCTAAATTTTTGCTTGATCTGCTCTATTTCTCTTCTATTACAGTCTGAGTTATCCTGACTACTTCAAGCTTCCATTTGGTCTTCCTTCTGGTGTCTCTTCAGAGTTCTTGATACCTGTGGTGGTCAACAAAGCATCTAACAGGTCCGAATATTAAAGCAAAAGCAAACTACTTATTGTGGTGTTAATGGGTACTTGGAGTGATGGCTTAGGCCTTGGAGCCTTTTAGCAACAATCTTCTGTTCTTAGAAAACTTCTCTTTCTTGTATCATTATGACATAAATTTGTCCTTCCCTCTTTGTTCCACCCCTCCCTCCTACCCAGGGGCCTTTCTAATTATTAAAAAAAAAAAAAAGGAGTCAAGAGAAACAATGATCTAATAATTATAACAATAACTGTGATAATAGCAACTTATTACTACTGAATATTTCCCAGGTACTTCATTAATCCTTGTAATGAGCCCTGAAGTAGAATTTTAGAGATGACAAAACCAAGAATTAGAGATTAACATCTTGCCAAAGGTTGTCCATTTAGGAAAGTGGTGTCTGGTAGATATAGAATTTGAAGCTGGGCATGTTGGACCCGAAAGTCCTAGTTCTTAGGTTCTTCTTTATCATAGCATAGCTCCCAGATATCTCTGCAAACGTCCTGGGCCAGTGGATTCTGAGAGGAAGCAAATCTATAAGTCACCTCTTGGGTTCAAGAGGTTGAGAAGCACGTAGGAGGAGGAGCTGAGCTAGGTCCCACCCCTAGGAGCAGTAGGACCTGGCATTCTTTACCTTCTATGATATGTGACGTGTCCTTCTTTAAAGTCAAACTTGTGCAGGAGGGCTTGCCCATCAAACAGGTGGTAAAATGGTTCAGATCCAACTTCAAAGAGTCCTGGCCCACATCGAAGGAGACTGCCAGTGAGCCAGAGGGGGATTCTGCCTGTGATGAAGGTGAGACATAGAACATTGCTTCTTACCCCTGCCTTTTGCTGGGCTCATCCCTGGTAAGGGGGTGGTGATTATATTAGCAGCCCAATTGGGCAGCATCTTTGTAAAGCTGGCAATGATTTTCATTCCCAGCTCTCACCCTGGGCAGCTCTTACAAAATGCCTGCTGACTTGACTCTCCTTCCACTAGGAGACCAAGTGGTGGGAAATGTCTTAATGCCTGTTTGGATAAACAGTTGGAAGGAGACAAGGAAAAGCATCTTGAGGAAAATGGGATTCTGTACCTAACAGATTTCCCCAGATACCAATACATCTGCATTTTAGCATCTCACTTTTAAGAAGAATTTCAAATTTCTTGATGTATTTTGATGGAGTGAGGGGTAGGAAAGGTGGATTAGGAACAGGGATCAAAACACTAAAAAAAGGTGTTTCTATAGAAGAAATCATTTAAGTGACAACAAGAATACTGGCTTTTTAAAATCTAGAGTTATATTCCTTTGAGGGTATGGGCTACTGTCCAGATGAAGATTAACCTGCTGAAGGAGAAATTGCACAGGGCTGGCTGTCAGAGACCTGGATTCTAGTTCAGGATTTGCTATGTGCCATCTCTGGGGCTCAGTGTCCTCATCTGCAAAATGAGGAGTACACAACAAAGGCCGTAAGGCCTTTCAGTTTAAGCAGTTAGGTTTGTGCCCTTGTATCCTTTGAAAAGTGCAGTGTTTGCTTCATCCTTAGCAATTTCTTTTTAAACAAATGGATTATTTCCTGTAGTTCAATTTCAGCAGCCTGCATCATAAGAATGCATATTTCTGATAAAAGCTTTAAGAAGGCATGACTTAACTAACAACACAACATAAATTTGATTGCTAGAACCTAAATTGTTAACATCAGAATCTAGCTGAAAAAGAACATTTGGATCCTTCCTTTTATTTTACATAAGAGTAAGTGGGAGGAAAGAGACTTGCCATGTCCAAGCAAGGATACTGTATGGATCATATGATGTCTTTGGATAATGCTAACAATATTAATAATAGCGACTACTTATTGCCCACTTTGTGTTAGATACTAGGTGAATCTTTCGGTTATCTTATTCAATCTTCACGACATCCCCATGAGCGAAAGTTTGGTTTTTGATAGGTAAGGGACCTGAAACTCAGAAAGTTTAAGTAACTTGTAAGATTCACAGCTAGTAAAATGAGGGAGCTGCAATTTGCACCCACATCTGTCTGACTGCAGAAGCAATACAACAGGCAGGAAACCTACCACCCTTTATTGTAATATTTCCAGATGCTTGTCATCAGGTCTTCGTTTACCCAGACACTGGAATGGATAATGGAACAGACATTTCTAGGACATTTACTATGTGCCAGGCACTGAGTTAGGCACTGACAATTTAAAGATGACAAAGATGTAGTCCCAGTCCTCAAGGAATTCCAGTTAGGCAGCATGTTTCTACATTAGGGAAATAAAAGGTAAATGAGAGGAAATGGGTTTCTGGCATAAAAGGCCCACACCTTCAGATTTCCCTCTCTGGGGCCAACAGGCGGAGCCACCACTGAGAGATGCCAATGAATGAAAAGCCAGAGAAGAGGGATCTCAACAAAACAAGGGAAGAGGGTTTCAAGACTGATGAGACCAACCTGTAACATGAGCTGTGAGTGGCGAGGACAGTTCTTCCACAGTTTCGAACAGTTTCTTGTAACCACCAGCAGGATGTTCAACTCTAAAAAGGTGGAACAATTGGGAAGAAGCCCACGTTGATATTCAGAGAAGTTTCCTGAGACAGAGGCAGAGCTCCAGGAGAAAAGGTATTCTCTGGTTTCAATGGCAGCGCACCACTGCCAGTCTAGCCTTTGCTGGGAGCACACACTTTGCTGGAGGGATAGAAATATCCTCAGGTTTGCTGGTGGCGGGAGGGGGGCTGGGTCAGTGCTCTACCTTCTATGTCAGGGGAAATGACCTCCCTTTTAATGTCACAGAGAACTTAATTCTACCCTCTGCAGTCTTCCCACATTTCTGATGACAAAGCAACTAATGCCTCTGCTATCTCTTGTCTTCCCCAGGATTACTCCGCCCTGTCCCTACTCTAAGTGCCCTGTATCACTGATTCTCTTGCCTCATCCCTCTCCCTCCAAGAGTTGGGAGATGGCAGCTTTTTTGGTCAGTAACTCATTCTTTGTTATTCATATTATACCATCATCTCTTCCTATCATCCTATTTCTTCGCCCATCTCCAAGAGCTACATTACTCTTTAAAAATAGTCTGGCTAGGAGATTCAGGTTTCATATTTTTATTTATTTCCTGCCTCCCCACTTTGGCTTCATTTTATAACTTCTTAGAGTGGGAACTCTGACCAGACTCCTTAATTATGATAGCTGTCTTTTATTAAGCACTTACTACGTGCCACACGCCATAAAAAGAATTTTGCACGCTATTAACTCATTTAAATGTCACAATACCACAATGGGGAAAATACTGCTCTTATGCTCATTCTGTATATGGAAGAACATAGACTACAAAAAGTTAAGTCCAAAATCACACAGCTAGGAAATGGCTGGAACCTAGGCTTGCCTCATTACAATCTTCATGCTCACAACTGCTTTCAAGGCCCATTCATAAAAATCAAACAGTAATATAGACCCCAATTCTAGATATTTACTGCAATATGTAAATAGGAAGAAATTCTCCCCTTCAAGACCCGAGGCCTCCCATAAACAGGCCATCAATCCTCTTCAGAACCTCTTGAAATAGCCCATTTACCGTCGACCCGCTAAGGCATTTAAAAACACCTCCCAGAGATACTTACTGGATGGACATTTTCTCTCAGTGGAGAAGTGAGAGTTCTGGCACCAAGTGCAGAATGAGGAAGCAAGTCCTCAACCAGGGGCCTTTATATGCCTTCTAAGTCTCTCTGAAAGGAGTTAGGGCTTTCCCACCCCCTCGGCTGAGAGAAGGGGAACAGAAGTGGCTTTCAGCACTCAGATCCTCCTGATGGTTGAGCATTATTTGGGCTTGCCGTTCCCATAACAGTTTTTTGGCTGTTTTCCAGAGACCTCAATCCTTCCCAAAGGGAATGACAAGTGGATTGCAAAGAAAGGAGCTGTGTGGGAGTGGCTAGCATCAGGCCTGAGCAGATCTGGGTCACCCCACTGGAACCTGGCATCATTCTCTGGCACTCATCTCCCTCTACCACCTCTGTGCCCTTATCTTCACTCTCATGTATTCATTCATTTACTTATTTTTTAAAACATCTATTACATATTGCCTATGGGCCAGACAGATGGGCACTGTCCCTGTCATCACAGACGTGATGCAAGGAAAACAGGAAACTAACAATTCAATAACATTTTATAGGTGTTATGATTGGAACAAATATGGAGTGTTATGGAAGCATACTGTAGCACTCCCAACCCTCTCTGGTCGCCTTATTGCCTTATTGGCCCTATTCAGCACCCTAGTTACAATGAGGCTAAGGATTTTATGTCCTTTTGATTTGCTGGGGATGAAACCCTTTTCATATCCTTGCTTGTCACTAATGCTCGCTTGTTCTGCACCTCACCATCCTGTTCATTGGTATGTGTGGTGCCCTCCAAGAGCAGAGAGCACTGTTTCCTTCACATTTCCATAAGCATTAGTTGTTTGCCAGTAGTCTCTGAAAACAGACAAAATATCTACTATACCAGCTGACTTTAATATTTTTTGAGAAACTCATTATCCACTTTGAATTTAAGAAGTGGTTAGGACTGCTCAGCCTAGAGCTCCTCGGTAAAACAACCTGAGCATCCCCAAGATAGAAGACGGGAGCTTAATTTCCCAGGCTGCCTTGCAGTGAGGGCACAGGCATGTGACTGGGGCTTCACCAGTCAGAGGAAGAGGCAGAGGTGCTAGTAGTGCCTGGTGCCCAGCACCAGCTAGGTCTCTGCCCGTCCAAGGCTGTCCTCGTGTCTCCATGGAGCCATTCTACAGCGCAGCCCGGAGTATTATCACTGGGCTGGTATTTTCCAAATCCCATCCTGTAGCCATCTCAGAGATTCTGTTAGCTACCTAATATTTAAACTAGCTGTGTAGCTGTTTGATTAACTGAAATTGATTTCATTGTTTACAACTACGAGCTCTGTCTCTATAAAATGATGGTAATATAGGATATTGTAGTATCACATAGGATGAACATCTATATTGGTATATGGAGGTCCCAGAGGGATTTTTGAGGAAGTCTCTAAATTGAGATAAAAAGAATATGTCAAAGTTAGCTAGTCAAAGGGCGGGGAGAAGGGTGTTCAGACGTAGCTTGTAGCATTTACCAAAGTCTAGAAGTGAATGCGATTTGGGGAAATGGCAAAAGGTGAAGCCAGATCTGAGATAACCATAGGCCAGATTTTGTAGAGCTTTGTAAAGTATGTAAAGAAATTGAGACCCATATTATGAGAGCAGAGGCAATCACTTGAATGTGTTATTCAGAAGAGTGTGACACTATCTGATTTGCATTTTATTAAGACTACTTTGATTACATTGTATATAATATGTTGGAATGGGAGATTTGGGCAAGATAAATCAGAGACAAAACAAGTGAAGGGAATTACATTGAGGAAATAAAAGGTAGAGATAGGATGACCGCTTGGTTTCTGGATTGAAATATAGTACAAATACTTGAGAAAGTACACACTCTGTGTGTGTATGTGTGTGTGTATGAGAGATGGAGAGATGATTTAGAGATGAAGGAAGAATGATAAATTTATTAAAGAGATAAAGAGGTGACGGGCTGTAATAGTTTGAAGGCTTCATAGGGAAGGAGAGCGAGTTGGCATCTGAAGGATAGAAGGATAGGCAGGGTGTGGAGAAGATGGAGAGGATATCTGGTGAACAGAGCAGAGTGAGAGAAGGCAGAGTAGGCAGTTTGGGAGGCAATGTTCAAAGGAATGTCTATCTCTTGCACTATTTCTGTTGGATTTTGTTCTCTTTGAAGTGTCTCTTCTTGAATAGAATTATGGGCCGTGTTGTGATACCTGTGCACTGTCAGTCCACTAAAGAGAAATTCCAAGAATGTCAGAACCCAGTTGCTTTTCTTCATTTTCACCTCCCATGGCAAGGGACCAAAGCAGAAGGCTTTGTGGCAGCCAGGTGCTAGAAAACCTATACCAGCTGAGTGATGAATCATTGACAAACTGCGTTTTCTATTGAGGAGCATTTTCTGGGAGATGAAAACCAACCTGACTGGTGCCCATGACTGTACCAAATGCCTTTCATAGGTATTCCTGAGCTGCCCTTGTATTCTGGTGCCATAACCACGTTGCTTAATTGCAGGAATTGATTTTGGTGATGTTTGCATTTAGTTTTGCATCTTTGGTAGCCTTTATTCTTCAACCTATTTCAATCCTAGAGGTCAGTGGCTTGAGGGTCATTTTAAAAATACAAATCATAGTAATTCATTCCTCGAAGACATATAGGCTCATGGATTGTGTGAGTCATCAAGTTAGCATGCTTGATTAAAGTCAGAATGAAAGCTAATTACTGTATACTGACCCTCATGGAACCCTGAGTTCTTCAGGTATAAAACAAGGAAAATATGCAAAAGCATTTTTTAGCACAAAGTACTCCCTATACAAGTATTAAGTGATATTTACCAATGCTCATTCATAGAGAGTTTGATTTCATGTCTAATCTTCTAGCTAACACCTCTTACCTTAGGGCAACCCATTTCTCTGTATTCTCTCTTGGTGTGAAGTCAGAGAACAGCTGGGCTATATCCTTTCCAAAGCATTGTTTTGACCTCTTGGCTTCTAAAGCCCCAAATGTGGACCTCTTTCTCAAGTCTATCTGTATTTCATTGTTATACCCTGGATCACCAATCTATTATTACTTTTTCTTTCATCCTCTCCTCTTATTTTCCACCTTAATTTTTTTGTTGTTGTTTGGAAAAATCAGATCTTCGTGTTCAATTTATGGGTCTGCCAAAGAAACCTTCGTTTTTTTTTTTTAAATTTAAATTTTAGTTAATATATAGAGCAATATTAGTTTCTGGAGTAGAATTCAGTGACTTATCCTTACATACAACACCCAGGGCTCATCACAACAAGTGCCCTCTTTAATACCCATCACCCACCTAGCCCATCCCCAACCCCCACCTCCCTCCATCAGCCCTCAGTTTGTTCTCTACTGTTAAAGTGTCTCTTGTGGTTTGTTTCCCTTGCTCCTCACCCCCCCACCCCCCCGCCGCCGGCCTTCCTATATGTTCATGTTTTCTTTCTTAAATCCTATATGTGAGTGAGATCATATGGTATTTGTCTTTTTCTGAGTGAATTATTTCACTTAGCATAATACACTCTAGCTCCATCCATGTCATTGCAAATGGCAAGATTTTACTTTTTTGATGGCTAATTAATATTCCATTGAAACTGTTTCATTTTGATATATTTTGGTACATTTACCAAAATAATGTTCCATGAATTGAAACAGTAAAGCACGTTTCTTCAAGCAGAGATTTCTTAATAGGAACCAATTCCACATTTCTTTGAAGAAACCATTTTTGAGAGTATAATACAAGCTACTTTTTCATCCTGGCACATGGCAGACCATGCAGGGCTTCGAGGTCAGGGAGAAGAGCTTGGATTAGATTGTGTTCTGAGAACAATACAAAGAAATTAAAGGGTTTTGAGCAGAGGAATGACTGAGGTGATCTGACTTACATCACTCTCTCTGATATTTGAAGAACAGATTGTAAGTGGAGCAGAAGCAGAGAAAGCAGTAGTAGTTCTGGTGAGGTGGTGTTGGTTCTTAGTCTAGACTGGAGCAATGCAGATGGGAAAAAAGTGGATAGATTTGAGATCTTAGTCTAGACTGGAGCAATGCTGATGGAAAAAGAAGTGGATAGATTTGAGATCTGGAGCAATGCAGATGGAAAAAAGTGGATAGATTTGAGATCTGGTTTTGTGTTATATAATTGATATGCCTGGGATATAAGAAAATGGAGTCATGGGGCCTATCATTTATCTACTATAACATAAAAACTCAACATCAAACCTCAGTGTCCTACAACAACCAGTGCCTGGGGTGGTTGGCTAGGTAGAGTTGCTGAAATCGGCAGGATTTGCTCTCATCATTGGATTTGCCTGGCTGTTGACTAATCCCCAGGTCTCAGCTGGGATGAGTGGGGTAAATTGGCTTTACCACACGTGTTTGTCCAGTAGGGTAACCTGGGCATATTCTCCTGCCTATGGCAGAGATGAAAGTGAGCAAGTAGAAATACAAAAAGCTTCTTAAGGGCTAGGCTCAGAACTGGTAACACTGTCACTTCCACCATCTTCTATTAGCCAAAACAAGTCATGAGACCAGCCCATATCTCAAGGGTTATGAAAGTAGCCTCTGCCTTCAGTGAGAACTATAGTGTCACATAGCAAGGTCATGGATACAGGGAGAGATGAAGAATTTGGGTTGTTTTGTATTCGGATGCATAGGAGAACTAAATAGGGTTTTTAGCAACTGAATTAGACTGTTCTATAAGACTAGGGGAGGAATGGTTGAGTGGAAATGGGTATGTCACAAGTTTCTGACTAAATTTGAGATGCTGTAAGATATTCATCTGCTCCGTAGGACTTGTCCATTCCCCCCTCGTAAAGCACCTCTGATCCTCCTTACCCTGAGGGAACTTGCTTGCTCAGTGGAGATGTGATTCAAACCAAAGCAGTCTGTGATTGCAGACTGATTCCAGTCTGCATTCTTATAAGTATTACTTTCAACTAAATGTGTAAGTTTTGGTAAATATTATTTTCTCGATTTTATTACATGCTCCATAATATTTTAGTGTTCCTTGTAGATAGATGTTCCTGGAAGCTCCCAGCTAACTTGTCCCTAATCTGTGTCTTCAACTATTCCTCAGCAACACCACCAGAGTTATTTTTCTTAAAGGAAAATTAGACCATGTCCCTTCTTAGAGCCTTTTGAGAGGCCTGCATTACTTACTGGATGAAGTCCAAGCACTTTAGCAAAGCTATAAAATCCCCCACACCCTGATCCCTGCCTATGTCTTTGTGTCCTCATCTGCCCCTCTCTTCTTTCATTTGTGCTCCAGCAGTACCAAACTCTTCATTGCTCCTCATCAATCATGTACTATTTCATGTTTCCCTTTCTTTATACAGTTTAGCTCCTTTGCTTGGAATTCCCTTGCTTCCCTTGCCCATCTGGTAAATGCCTGGTTTCTGTCACAACCCTGATAGAGCATCACCTTCCTGTGATGTCTCAGGTAGAATGCTCTCTTTTGTACCTTTTGGGAAAATTTTATATAAGTCCACTTTTGTATATATCACATTATGTTGTTTCGTTAGCATGTCTGTCTTCCACTTCAGTTTGTAAGCTTCCTGATTATTGCAGCACAAATTAAATCACCCAGCACAATGACATTTGGCCAAACCATTCAACACCTGTCAGGATAGAAACTGAAAGCCACCCCAGCTGCTCCCCCAGCGTGAAAACCAATAGACTAGCAAAAGCTCTGCATTTGCTTCTGCTGCACCTCCATAAATCACATGTGAGGCAACTTATCTTGCCCCTTTTGTCTCCCCATTACTGCCAAAACTAAGACTACCCTGGTATCATTAAAAAATGTCATGGGGAGGGGTGTCTGGGTGGCGCAGTCGTTAAGCGTCTGCCTTCAGCTCAGGGCGTGATCCCAGCATTCTGGGATCTAGCTCCACATCAGGCTTCGCTGCCGGGAGCCTGCTTCTTCCTCTCCCACTCCCCTAGCTTGTGTTCCCTCTCTCACTGGCTGTCTCTCTCTGTCAAATAAATAAATAAAATCTTAAAAAAAAATGTCATGGGGAAGGAGACATGCATCAAGTCCCCTGACCATGCACACTCTGTCTTCTCTCCTCTCTAGTAGATATCAGACTGCCCTCTTACTGGTGGGTCCTGCTCATCGCTCAGGGAATCCCCCTTGTTTGCACATACCTATGTGAGTAATAGTTTAAGTTGTTCATAGTCCCTGGCTTGGGTGTGCTATGTTTTGACATCTGATATCTTAAAAATGTAGACCCTGTATGCTCAGGGCATCAGTATAAGAACTCAATAAAGCTTATTTGTTTAACCAAGTTAGTTTAGGTCACTAAAAGAACAGCTTTACTGAATTGAGCACAAGAATATCTTAATATTGTGCTAATAAGTGAGTGCTTAAGGATTTGGGTTTGTTTTCTCTAAAGAATTTAAAATATTTCCTTAAAATCTTGATTATAGTCTTATTTTAATTAATTAGCTCTTGATTCACACACATGCAGAAAGCACAAAAGAGGATCTGGGCCAGCCATAGTGGATTAATGGTGCCTCAGCTATTTAAGGCCTTAGTCCCCTTTGAAGTCTCTGTTTCTGCCAGTTGGTACAAATACAAAGAAGAATGGGCAGCTGAAATCTTTTAGAACAGAATTTTTTCACCCTTTCTGGGCCGGAGAACTGGTTTATTGGACAAAAGAACCTTAAACGTGGATTAGGAATGACTTATCCTCTTAATTTCAGGCACATGAACATCAGAAAAAGAGCTATTCTAATAGCATGAGGAATCCTGGTTGTGCTAATCCAGTTTACAAAATTTTAGATTGTTTATGGGTCATTCTCAGATAATGGGAAAATAAGTTTACTGATAGGAGAAAATTGTTAATAATTGACTGAATGTCCACACATATCTTTATTCCTTTACTTATCACAGTGTATTATCTGTTTTTGTGTTTGTTTCCTTACTTAGAGAGATACTTGAGATAGTGCCCCTATTTATTTGTCATTGTATGGTAAAGCCCAGGACTTAGTAAGTAGTTACTAAATATTTTATGCTATTGTAAATGGTAGTTTTTAAATTTGAATTTCTGCTTCTTAGGTGCCAGCATATGAAAATAAATAAATAAATTTAATTTTTGTAAATTGATCTTGTGTCCTGCAATCTTTCTAAACTCATTTACTCTAGCAGCTTTTTAAGTAGATTCCATCATATTTTCTAATAGAAGATCATGTTGCTATGAATACAGTTTTCTTCCTTTCCAAATCTAGATGCTTTTTATTTCTTTTATTTTCTTGTCTTATTGCACTGGCTAGAACCTCCAGGACAGTTTTGGATAGAAGAGATGAGAAAGAACATCCTTGTCTAGCTCCTAATCTTAGAAAATATTGAGTCTTTCACCATAAAGCTTTCACCTATAGCTTTTTTCATAGATGTCCTTTATCAGGTTGAGTAAATTTTCTATTTATTGAGGGTTTTGAATCAAGAATGGCTGTTAGATTATGTCAAATGCCTTTTCTATATTCATTATCATATGAATATTGTTTATTAGTTTGTTAATATGGTGAATTATGTTTATTTTTTCAGAATTTTAAGCCAGCTTTGCATTTCTAGGATAACCCAGAAACATGTATTATCATTTTTTATCAACTTTTAGATTCTATTTGTGAGTTTTTACCTCTATGTTCATGTAGGATATTGGTCTATACTGTATTTTTTCTTTTAATATTTTTGTCTAGTTTATGATGGCTTTGAAAAATGAGTTGGAAATTGTTATCAGGTCTTTTCTGTAAAACTTTGTACAGAATTACTATTATTTTTCACTTCAGTGTTTGGTAGACATCATCAGTAAAGCCATTTAAACCTGAAGCTTTTTTTTTGTTTTTTGTTTTTGTTTTTACAGGGTTTTAATGACAAATTCTATTTCTTTAATAGAGATAGGAGTCTAGGTTATATATTTATTTCATTTGAGATATCTATTTCATAAGATTTGTTAATTTGTGTCTTTCAAAGAATTTACCAGTTCATCTAAGTTAGTGAATATACTGGACTAATGTGCATAAAAATTCCATATTATTTTTTAATATCTATAGAATCTGTAGTTATGGTGCATCTTTCATTCCTGATATTGGTAATTGTACCTTTTCCCTTTTTTTTCACTGATAATCTGGCTAGAGTTTTATCAATTTTATTGATCATCTCAAAGAAACATCTCTTAAAGCCTATTTATGTGTTTATGTTTAAAATTGAATTTCTTGTTGGTGGAAAATAGTTTGGTCTTGCTTTTTTATCCAATCTGAGAAGATGTGCCTTTTAGTTGGGATATGTAGACCATTCATATTTTATGTGACTATTGATGTGGTTAAATTTGAGCCTATCATCTTGTTGTTGTCTGTTCCTCTTCTCTGTTCTTTGTCTCCCCTCCCCTTTTTTTGCTGCCTTCTTTTGGATTAATCAATTTTTGTTATTGTTATTATTAATACCATCTAGTGTACTTTCATATCAGACAGTATAGTTTTCATCTCTAGAATTTCTATTTGGGTCTTTTTTATATCTCCCATATCTCTACTTAAATTTTTGAATGTTTTAATATACCACTCTGGTAATTAGAACATATGTGTCAGTGTCAATTTACTGCTTTTTATCTTGATTGTGGGTTATATTTTTCTGCTTTTTTGCATGCCTGGTAATTTTTTATTGCATACCAGGCATTTTAAATTTTACCTCATTGGTTGCTAGATTTATTTGTATTCCTTTAAATGGTCTTGTGCTTTGTTCTGGGACTCAATGTTTTTGGAAACAGGTCCCTTTGAGTTTTGTTTTTAAGATTTCTTAGGTGGGATTGAAGCAGTGCTCAGTGTAAGGCCAATTTTTGAACTTTTCTGTGTGGTCTACCAAATTCTCCATCACTAATGAGATTTTCTAGTCTGCATGGTGGGAATAAATAGGTCCTATTCTCAGCTCTGTGTGGGTGACTAGCAATGTTACCTCTAATCTAGTCAGGTGATTCTCTTGGCTTTGGGTAATTTGCTTACATAAAAGCACTGGTAAATATTTCAGCAGAATGCTTATGGGGAGACATGATGCAGAGCTTCAGAATTCTCTCTCTGTAGAGTCCCCCCTCTATAAGACACCTTCCTGTGAACTTTAAGTCACCTCCTTCTCCCCAGATTCTCAGCTTCATCTTCTCAACTCAGAGAATCTTCTAGGCTCTATCTAGATTCACTTTCAGAGCATCACAGCACAGAAACCTTTCATAGCACTAAACTGGTACAGTCGGATGGCTTACCTTGTTTAGTGGTCATTGTTTTTTATTGGATGATGTCGAATGTCCTGGATACTGTTGTTTTAATTTTTTTATTATTTCAGGCAAGAGGGTAAATCTAGTCTTTAGTGCTTAATTTTGGTTGGGACTGAGGTTCACCAATTGATAAATATTTGTTTTGAAATAAATTTTAGGGAACTGCTTGAACTTCATATAGTACAGCTTGGGGGGGCTTGTGTTGCATATCTTTGGAAGTGGGAAAGTGAGATGATGGAATTTTATGAATGATAGCATTAGGTTAATATAATGATAATGGAGGTAAGGTAATGCAGGAGGCAAGAAACTTAAAAAAGGCCACTGTAAGATGTAAGACTTGTAAGATATAAATAGTGTCATACACTATATGATGGTGAATCAAAAGACAAAGTCCCTTTCTTCATCAAACATCATTACAGTTTGCATGAGAACAAGTGTTCGATTGCCTAATTTATTATTTTTTGCATTCATTGAGATGTTATTTCATTAGGATAGACAACATGACCCCAAGAATATGCAACATATGATATGTATTACCTCACAGTTTTGTATTTCCCTGTTATAGCACCCATATAATATTATAATTGGCAATTTATTTATCTGTTTCTCTAACCAGTCTGTCAGCTTCTCTACATCAAGATTAGGGCATTTTATTTAGCCTTTTATCCCCACTGTCTAACACAATGCAGAGCATATAGCTGTTGTTACTAAGTGAATAAATGAATGGAGAAATAGGTGAATGAATGGTATAAATTATCTGTATTAAGGTTGACTGTCAAGGAAGTCATTTTGGATAAATGGATCTTTTGGTTACTTTTAGGTCACTGCCCTGATACCTACCAATCAAAATAGCCAGCATATTTATTCTCAAGTCCAACTGAGGTTGGTGTGTAATAATAATAGGGTTATGTGCTCAATATGTGTGCTCAGTATATGAAGTCCTCTATGAGGACTTCAAGGTTTTTTTTTTGTTTTGTTTTTTTTGTTTTTGTTTTTGCCTTCAAGTTTAAACAAATGAACAGTAGTACTTCCAAAATTCAAACAAGTGAGAAGCTAATTATAGGTGCACTTGAACAATATCCAGTATTTACTTCATAATATGGCAAAGGTAGCTCTATGATCTTCTAATATGAATGAATGAATGAATGAATAAATAGATAAATTAAATAATAAATAAATAAATAAATAAATAAATAAATAAATAAATAAAATTTAAAAAGGCAGCAGGTAATTGTGGACCATGTCCTAGACAGCAGGATCTTTGTATGGGTCTCTAGGACCTAGAACAATACCTAGGAATGAATGACTGAAGAGATGAATGAACAACACCTCATCCTTCTCAAGGCTAATTCACCATGTCAAAATGACTCTGGGAGCATAACTGAACAAAAGGAAAAGGTAAGCCTATTTAGCAAGGTAGTATCTTTATCTGATGAGGATGTTATTATCGTGGTTTGTGAAGAGAATACCCATTTAAAAAAAAAACCTGCCTGTTCAATAAAGTAGATATTTTAGACCCAGATGGCCGTGGGCCACGGTAGAAAATAGGCAAGCAGATTTTTTTTAGGGTATTTGTGCAATAGAATGCTTTAGCTCGGCCCGAACTATTCAAGCCATGATTCAATACCCTGAATTCCACCAAAAACCATACATTACCTTGGAATTAACTTAACCAGAGAAGTAAAGGACCTATATTCTAGAAACTATAAATCACTCTTGAAAGACATTGAGGAAGACCATAAAAAGATGGAAAAATATTCCATGCTCATGGATTGGAAGAATTAACATAGTTAAAATGTCCATGCTACCCAGAGCAATCTACACTTTCAATGCTATCCCGATCAAAATACCGAGGACATTTTTCAAAGAACTGGAACAAATAGTCCTTAAATTTGTATGGAACCAGAAAAGGCCCCGAATCTCCAAGGAACTGTTGAAAAGGAAAAACAAAGCTGGGGGCATCACAATGCCGGATTTCGAGCTGTACTACAAAGCTGTGATCACAAAGACAGCATGGTACTGGCACAAAAACAGACACATCGACCAATGGAACAGAATAGAGAACCCAGAAATGGACCCTCGGCTCTTTGGGCAACTAATCTTTGATAAAGCAGGAAAAAACATCCGGTGGAAAAAAGACAGTCTCTTCAATAAATGGTGCTGGGAAAATTGGACAGCTACATGCAAAAGAATGAAACTTGACCACTCTCTCACACCATACACAAAAATAAACTCCAAATGGATGAAAGACCTCAATGTGAGACAGGAATCCATCAAAATTCTAGAGGAGAACATAGGCAACAACTTCTATGACATCGGCCAGAGCAACCTTTTTCACGACACATCTCCAAAGGCAAGAGAAATAAAAGATAAAATGAACTTATGGGACTTTATCAGGATAAAGAGCTTCTGCACAGCCAAGGAAACAGTCAAAAAAACTAAGAGACAGCCCACGGAATGGGAGAATATATTTGCAAAGGACACCACAGATAA
Organism: Ailuropoda melanoleuca; assembly: GCF_002007445.2. Taxonomy (NCBI): domain Eukaryota; kingdom Metazoa; phylum Chordata; class Mammalia; order Carnivora; family Ursidae; genus Ailuropoda; species Ailuropoda melanoleuca. The sequence continues at coordinate 41,605,291 of NC_048219.1, forward strand.
AGGACTGGTATCCAAGATCTACAAAGAACTTCTCAAACTCAATACACGAGAAACAAATAAACAAATCATAAAATGGGCAGAAGATATGAACAGACACTTTTCCAATGAAGACATACAAATGGCTAACAGACACATGAAAAAATGTTCAAAATCATTAGCCATCAGGGAAATTCAAATCAAAACCACACTGAGATACCACCTTACGCCAGTTAGAATGGCAAAGATAGACAAGGCAAGAAACAACAATTGTTGGAGAGGATGTGGAGAAAGGGGATCCCTCCTACATTGTTGGTGGGAATGCAAGTTGGTACAGCCACTCTGGAAAACAGTGTGGAGGTCCCTTAAAAAGTTAAAAATTGAACTACCCTATGACCCAGCCATTGCACTACTGGGTGTTTACCCCAAAGATACAGACGTAGTAAAGAGAAGGGCCATATGCACCCCAATGTTCATAGCTGCATTGTCCACAATAGCCAAATCATGGAAGGAGCCGAGATGCCCTTCAACAGATGACTGGATTAAGAAGCTGTGGTCCATATATACAATGGAATATTACTCAGCTATCAGAAAGAACGAATTCTCAACATTTGCTGCAACATGGACGGCACTGGAGGAGATAATGCTAAGTGAAATAAGTCAAGCAGAGAAAGACAATTATCATATGATTTCTCTCATCTATGGAACATAAGAACTAGGAGGATCGGTAGGGGAAGAAAGGGATAAAGAAAAGGGGGGTAATCAGAAGGGGGAATGAAACATGAGAGACTATGGACTATGAGAAACAAACTGAAGACTTCAGAGGGGAGGGGGTGGGGGAATGGGATAGACTGGTGATGGGTAGTAAGGAGGGCACGTATTGCATGGTGTACTGGGTGTTATACGCAACTAATGAAGCATCGAACTTTACATCAGAATCCGGGGATGTACTGTATGGTGACTAACATAATATAATAAAAAAATCATTAAAAAAAATGCCCTGAATTCCAATCAAGTTTGTAAAATGAGATGTCAGGTTGAAAACCTCTGCCAGAATTAAGTTACTTCTCCAAAGGCCCTTCCGTGTAATCAACAGAATAGTACAAGGGCATGCAGGGGAAGAGAAGGAGAAAAGCCATGCATAAAAGAAAAGATGGTAAAGGTGTGTATAAGTTATGGAGCTTTAATGATATTTTATAATAAACATTTGGCCAAATATTTGATAAGACATCACATATAATTATGAAAAGGTGAAATATCAGAAAAGAATCCATTAAAGATGCTCAAATCAGACTTGTTGAATTACTTATTTCCAAACTCTGCTAATTTCACATATGAAAAAAAGTAGTTTGAGGGGTAAAAATAACCAAATCAGTAGGTACTAATAGCTTACCGTGCAAGTTTTGATGAGTAGTTTGCAATGTTGCTGATAATGGCACAAAAATGTGCATTAGAGCTGTGAGATATTCCATGAAGCTACTACAGTGTCTTTTTCTGGCATCAATCATAAATGCAGAAATTCACATTCAATCAGATTTGCTAACTTTTCCCCCCACTGTAAATCTTTCATAATCTTTTGTTAGCTAAATTAATCATAACTGCCCGGTTGTCTATAGTAGAGGCAATTATTCAAAGAATCTAGTGATTCAAAAATCACTTTGATTTTTAGTGTTCATTCTTCTGAATAAATACTTTAAATTTTTTGCTTGAATCATCTCCTGTTTAGTTAAATTACTTTTTAATTTTTTAATTTTTAATTTTTAAAAAAGATTTTATTTATTTATTTGAGAATGAGTGAGCAGGAGAGAAAGTGAGCAAGGGGGAGAAACAGAGGGACAGGGAGAAGCAGGCTCTGTTCTGAGCAGGGAGCCCGACATGGGACTCAATCCCAGCATCCTGGGATCATGACCTGAGCTGAAGGCAGATGCTTAACTGACTGAGCCACCCAGGTGCCCCATTAAATTACTTTTTAAATATATTTTTGCATAAGGACACATTTCTGAGTGCTTAATGTGTTATTATTTATATTCATTATTTAGAGGTGTTTTATTTATTTAGGACTTTCTTTTAATAACCAATTAGAAAGGCTCCAATTGCACTGAAATTACATTTTAACTGTTATATTCAAAAGATCTATTTTAGATTATTATGGCTGTGAAACTCATAACTAGCAGATCATAGATTTGAAAGAATCCGTATAAAGTTCACATTTGAAATAGGGTAGAAGAAACAGGGGTGTGATCTCTTCTCTGAAGGGCAGTAAATGAATTTCTCTACTTTGGAATGGATGAAACTAATCAGTCATTGGACCACCAGACCCTTTCAGAGGTTCTGGAAAGATAAGAGGTGAACAGAAAAGGAAGTGACAAGGAGTTCTTTCTTCCTCCCTGACCCATATCCAAACTTGGATAGTTGGAAATATTAGCTGGCTTCACAGAAATAAATAGATTTGTTGGTCTCTATTGAATTAACCATTCAGATTAGTATAGTAAAACTACGATCAATTCAATAAACATTTCAGTCATACCAGTGACTTGTTATATTTTGACTAGACTAGATTAGTATAGACTTAGACTATCATTAGACTAGACTTAGAATCCAAGATTAGTATAAAGGATCTTAGAGATAATCTAGTAAAACCTCCCACTTTACATGTTAGGATATTAAAGTTCAAAAAGATTATTTATCTAACCTATTAGTAAAAGCCCGAAGTCTCACTGCTTTTACTCTCAATTTAGTCACAATTGAGATGGCCTCAGTATGGAATATAGCAACTAGATTTAGGGTATGTTAAAGCATATTCGTTTTCATATTTATCAATCTTAATCTTTTCTTCCCATCAGAGAATGTTTACTTCTGACAGCCCATGTGTGGTCCATATGGATGCCATTATAGCACTTTTCTTTTTTTTTTTTAAGATTTTATTTATTTATTTGTCAGAGAGATAGAGACAGCCAGAGAGAGGGAACACAAGCAGGGGGAGTGGGAGAGGAAGAAGCAGGCTCCCAGCGGAGGAGCCTGATGCGGAACACACCCTGAGCCGAAAGCAGACGCTTAACAACTGAGCCTCCCAGGTGCCCCCATTATAACACTTTTCTGTGTCACTTTTTTTTTAATTTTATTTTATTATATTATGTTAATCACCATACAGTACATCCCCAGATTCCGATGTAAAGTTTGATGCTTCATTAGTTGCGTATAACACCCAGTGCACCATGCAATACGTGCCCTCCTTACTACCCATCACCAGTCTATCCCCTTCCCCCACCCCCTCCCTTCTGTGTCACTTTTGATTATCAGGGTTGGGGCTCCAGGCCTTTTCTCCCAGTTGAACCATACCTAATATGAATGCCTATGCTGAGTTCACAGGCAAAATTTACTCCTTACCATGGAAACCAATTTTCATGAATCCAGCTTTTAGGACTCAGTCAGGCCAATCGGAACTAGAGTATAATCATGCTAGATTCAAATAGTCATATTAGGTAAAATCATGCTACATGAAAGGTAAGGTAGTGTTTGCCAAATCTCTTCAGAGAGAGATTCAGAATCATTAGGTCTGGGTTGATAGATTAGGCAGGGTTGAGAAATAATGCTTGGTATTGGGGGAGAAAAGCTTAAAAGGCAAGATCAGAGGTAGATCAGACACAGAAACAGGGACCTTCGTCTTGTTGGTTAGAGCATGCTTCAAAGTCGAGGTCATTCAGGGACATTATTGGCTCTGAGGGAAGGCTCAATGCTCTAGAATTACCTAGTTGGTGCTTCCTCTAGTATTGTCTAATTAATTCAAGTTTAACTTCTGTGTCAAATTATAAGTCCCTGTATTTCCTGATATTCCCTGTGTCTGTCATCATTGTCACCTGACTCATATTGCTGGAATTAAAACAAAAATGGATTCCATAGGGATGGTGAAGAAAACTTAAACAAAGGAATTCTTTCCATCAAAGATGATTTAAAAATTTGCCTTTAAAAAATCAATGGCTTGAGATTGTAGATGTACAAATATCTCTTTAACAGTAGTGGGACAACCTCATTTTCTTGAGTGCTTTTAGCCTCTGAATCTTGTGGAAAAGAAATGCCTTTTGTTGTGACAGGAGGCTATGGAAAAGTGTTCATCCCTTCAGATGATCTGGAGAGCTTCAATTCTAGCTTAATTCTCATCAACTGCACATGGCTTATCCTCTGAGATCATCTTCTTCTTCTTTTTTTTTTTTCCTGGTGGACAGGTCCTCTTAAATTATTTTACCTCCTTGTGACTCTGTTTCCTCTTTTAATGTGCCAATGATACTTATACCTACCTCAAAGAGTTCTTATGAGAATAAAATACATTATTAACACAAAGTGCTCAGAATACTGCTTGGCAACAGGTGCTCAATAAATGTTAGCTTATTATTATTACTGTCATTTCAGAAGGAGAGTAGTTATGATGCTGGGGTAAGACAGATAAGAATCACCGGATCATGTGGGAGACTGATGACAAATGGTGGCCCTTATCCATGCCCCATGCAATCTGTCTTTACAAGTGCTCCTATCAAGAGATGGAATTTGTTTCCTAGCTCTTTGAATGTGGGCTGGACTGTGACTTCCTTAGAGTGACAGAATGCAGTAGAAGAGATGCTGTGCCAGTTCTAGGCCTAATCCTCTGGAGGAATTGCACAACTCCGCTCTCTGTCTTGGGACTTTTGACTGCCATGAAGAAAGCCCAGGCTAGCCTGCTTAGAATGTGAGAGACTACATGAAATGAAGATGATTCAGCTCAGCTGAGGCCATACCAGATCAGGTAAGACCAGAAAAACTGTCCTTCTGAGCCCAGCTGAGATGGCTGAACTGCAGAATTGTGAGCTAAAGAAATAGTCATTGTGTTAAGCTTTTACATTTCGGGGGTGGTTGATAAAGGTGTAGAGGGCTTTTGGGAAGAAAGGCAAGCTGTGGGAAGGTGACCAGAAAATTTATGGTAAACAAGAGTTTAGTAAGGTTTGATAGGGTTTGTTAACCAGATTTGTCATGCCTTCTCTATTGGTGAGTTGCTGAGTTCTCCGCTTCCTGGCATAGGAAAGGGAGACATCTTTGGAAATGGAAATTTTCTTCATAAATGTAAATTTCTTTTACAAAAGGGAAATGTGTGCCCTGATTTTAGATCTTTTTCTGGGTGTTCTGGTTCTCAGCCTTTGGCTCAAAATAACCCATATGCCAAAGAGGCATATTTTGGGGTGGTGCATTCTGGTACTATTTAAGATACAGAAGAAAAAAACCCCAAAACTCTTGGTCTTAGGAATTATATTATATTAATTTCTTCTTATTACCACACACTTAGTGACTAAAGCAACACCAGTTTATTATCTTATGGTTCTAGAGGTCAGAAGTCTAAATTGGTTGTACTGGTTACTTTCATCTGGAGCCTCCAGGAGAGAATCTATTTCCTTGACTTTTTCAACTTCTAGAGGCTGCCTATATCCTTTGGCTTGTGACCCTTTCTTGTCTTGAAGCCAGCTGCACAGCATCTTCTCTTCTCTGCTTTTTGCTTCCATCTTCACATCTCTTTGTCTCTGATACTCCTCCTGTCTTTCTTTTCTAAGAATCCTTGTGATTATATTGGATCTACCCAGATAATCCAGGATAACTGCTATATCTCAGGATCTTTATTTTAATCACATATGCAAAGTTTTTTTTTTTAAAGTTATATAAGGCATATAATCACAGGTTTTTGGCATTAGGACATGAACTTATTTGGGGGCCTGTTATTCACCTGGACACAAGGAAGTTGCATTTTAGTAAAGTTCATCCTTATAGGATAAAGCCCAAGTTTTTTAATATGAGTCAGATAGATTTTTATGATGTTCTTTCTTCCCAGCTAGATCTCCAGTAACTCCCTGCCTCAGATGCATAGTTCAGCAATCCTGCTTCTATTACTTCTCTCTAACAGAACAAATCTGTTATTTCTCATCATGGAGATTTGCCCCTTTCTACAAGGTCCTGCTCCTGCATACCCCTTCTCAACATCCCAGCACCTTTGCCTGGAAAAATACTCAGTGAGGGGCATCACCTCATCTGAGAAATGGTGTCCCTCCTATTGACTCCCAAATCACCCTTTGCCTGCATCCACCATTGACTTTGTTACACTGTATTAGAACTCTCTATGTGTTGGTTGCCTTGCTCCACTACTCAAAAGCTCCTTGACAGTAGGGAGTGTGCCATTCATTTTTCTAGCCTCAATACTTAGCATAGTACCTGGCATACTAAAGGGCTTAAGAATTGTCAAATGAGTGAGTATCACTAAAATTATTTATCTATTCCTAATTATATGAGGAAGAAAGGAGGGAAAAGTTGAAGGAGGGTTTTTTTGTTTTTGTTTTTGTTTTTAATCTTTAATTGTTAAGAACGTTTGGTAAAGAGCAAATTTCTTGCAGAGACTGGAGAAGGAACAGGAAACGGGAAAGATGAGGTGAGATATATATGACTGACAGGCAGTGATACTTACAAGAGCCGGGGGCACTGAAGCTTCAGGCTGCTCCTCTCCGTTGGGGTGTTTTTGATGTGTGCTTGCTTTGATCCCTGCTGTGTAGCTATGGCCCAGGATGTTCTGGAATGAAAAAACAAAAAACAAAAAACAAAAGAAACCCCAACTACTTACTGTTTCCCGTTCCCAAGATCCAGGGTGTGTTACAGAAGAAACACATGGTAAGGGGGTTGGTGATAAAAGAAAATCATTTTCCAAAGGTAAATGGTCTCTCCAACATGGCTGATAGCTAAAGGAAAAGAAAAGAGAATGCACAGAGAGGACATTGCAGTGTGCAGGAGAAAAGTAGAATGCGACATAAAAGCAGAGACAAGATAAAAGGGTAAAGTCAGCAAAGCTGTACTAGTAATGGCAGCAATGGCATACTGAACCATACGTGGACAACCTCAGCCTCTTGGACAACACATCGTGCACAGATAGTGACATCTCAAGTGCCCTGATACTAAGGAACAGGACAACACAGTTGACAGATCAGGACTGGGGGAAAAAAGACACACAGAAGCACACTGCTACCCCTGTACGGGAGGCCATGTGGAACTCCCATTGTGAGTTTATTTTTAGAAGCATACATTTTGTCATGGATTATGTCCAAGTTAAATCATTCTTATTAAACTTATCTGAGATGTGGATTCAGTTATCTGAGTTAAATCATTCTTATTAAACTTATCTGAGATGTGGATTCAGTTAATTCTCAAAAACTCCTTTCTGAAATAGAGCTTCCTTTTAAGAAATTTGCTAAATTTATCAATAGTCAGATCCTATTGACCATCTCAGACTGGCCTGTTAAAAATGTACTGCTACTTTAATCTTCCCAGCTTGGTAGAGAGAGAGGAGAATATGAATTTTTAAAAGGAGGGAGTATGTGAAACAAGCTTTGGGGAGTTGTTGGAAAATCAAGCACTATCATGCTACACATATTAAAGAGTTTAGGAGGCAAACAGCTGGGGCTGTACCTAAGCAAGTATCTGATGGGACTTGATTCAAAGAGGAAGCTCTTCCTAGAATATGATGTTTTTAGAGTTAACTGTCCCAGGTCCCATATCCCGGTATTTGATGGGATACATAAGCTGAGGTCAAAGTCACTGTAGTTCTACAAAGGGCTAAATCATGTGATATATCACACCAGGAAGCAGAGATCTTGTCTGCTTTATTCACCACTGGAAAATTTCCTGCACATTGTGGACACTCAAAAAATAGTTGATAGAATGAACACAGCAAGTGGAGAGAAGATGAGTACTAAATCTAAAAAACTTGTGTTTGTGAGTGGGGTTAACAACTGGGATGAAACACAATTGTCCAAAGACCTGTGAGCCTCCAAGGTCTGGGCCTCAGCCCAGGAGAAAGCTAACGATTTGGTCCTAGGAGAAAGCTAACAATATTCATAACTACATTTTAATTGGAGGTGTATTGTATACCATATTATGAGCTAGACAGTTTAGATATAGTGTTTCTAATCCTCAAAAAACTCTCCAAGGTACATGATATCATCATCACTGTTTTACACATGGGGAAAACAAGCTGTGAAAAGTTAAATAAGTTTTCCAAAGTTACATGGCTAGTAAATAAATGACAGAGCAGTAACTCTGCGAAATCAGTGTTTTGTACTCATACCACACTATCTCCAACAATATATATATTCTTATAATAAAATTAGCATGTTTACAATAAATATGGGAAATATAGAAATGTAGAGGGGAAAAATCAGGTATGACACCTCCACTGTTTTGTAAAAATATGACAATGTGGCGGATTCTCATTAATCGCAATAATGTTCTATAAAGTCACCATGAACACTGAATTAGCAAATACCGAAGACTTGCTCCTAGGGTAATGACAGATTTAGGTTCCTGTGAGATTCTTGTCACATTTTCATCAATCCGTTAATCCATAACCTTATTTTATGTGCGTTTGTATAAAAGACACATTATTTAATATATTTTGTTGATACATTAACTCACAGCCAACAGTGCCTGACTAATGCCTGAGTGAAGCTTATCTAACACATGCATTTTCTCTGTAAGGCACATTACAGCCTTTGTATGTTTAGGAATACTAGACAGTACTTCAGCTCTATGCTTGGGGTTTGTATAAACAGTAAAATCACAGACAAAAAGCACAATAATGGAGAAAAAAAACCACATGGCACCACATAGACTGCCAAAAAAGGACAATGATTTATAGCAGGAGAGCTGAAATAAGAAGGCAGAGCGTCACCTTGTTCAGCCCCAGTTGGAAACACACGTGTTGCTGATGCAAATATTACGCCACTCAGAGTGTGTCGAGGGATGACTGTGAAAGTGCCTCAAGTATGAATTTGAAGGTTAGAAATACATGTTATTGAGTAGACGAGTTCGCAAATACAGAGTTGCAAAAAATGAGGATCAGAATACTGATCGGTTCTGTGAAAATGATAGACACTGTAGAAGAGGGATTTTCTGAAACATCTGCTCTGCAAAGTCTCATGTAGAGACTTTGGTACCCCATGCCCAAGACAGATCCATCCAGCTAGCCATTTATTTCATTTAACATCTGTTGGGTCTCTCTTAAATATATGCTAGGGACCATGATAGGTATTAGAGATAATAAAAATGAACAAGCCAGTTCCTAGCCTCTAGAAGCTCATGGTTTAATGGAAGGAGACAGACATATAAAAAATTATTTTAACAAATTGTGGTAAGCTGAGTACTGGATGTAGGTATGAGGTCTTTTGGCAGCACACACAGGAGGAGAGCCACTTAGTTGGGGGGGTGCCTCAGTTAAGTACTAAGGACAGTCTGATTCAGTTAGGTGAAGGGTGGGTGGGAGTGGTGACTGTTAACTGTCAATAATACACAATAACATAATAGATGTTAACAAAGGCTAATTAATTTGATTCAGAGGTCTTTGGAAACAAGAAGTAAAATGATTAATTACCACTTATTCTAGTCTGTATCTTCCAGATAGCACAGATTTTACTGTATTTCTTCTAGCTCAACCTGGGCTTTATGGATGGATCATAATAGCATAATTCATGCTTACAACATGTCCTAATTGTTAGGTGAGTAAAGGATCTTGTCTTGATCTAGTATTCAGCAAGGTAACTGTACTTATGTCAGGTTTTCCACATAGACGATAAAATTCCCCCCAGGCAAAGATTTTTCTGAATTCTTTGCATAAAAGTCTGCGAATAGAAATAATTGTCTACTACATAATACAGGTTCCCTTGAGAGTATATATTATGATTTCAGAAAGTTTATCCCAAATCTGAATTGTTCAGTCAACCCTTCTCCTTTTCTGCACTGCTTCATTTAGAAGTGAGAAGCAAAGGTTTGGGAGTAGGGAGAAGGAATTATTCATTTTTTATATAAGGATAATCTCATATATTTTCCTTTTCCAGATATTCATATTTATTTGTTTTTATTTGAAAAAATGTACGTGATAGAATTTAGAACAGCTCCAAAGATATACACATTAAAAACTAAAGCTTCATATCCCCCAGATTCAGCAATCACTGCTTATCAATTTCTTGTAAATATCTTGCAGAAATATTCTTTGCAGGTGTCTATATCTATATAGATTTAAAATTTCAAAGACGTAAAAATGAAAGCCGAGAGCAGGGTGGATAATAAGCAACCTAAGAAGACAGTTCCTTCAAACTCCATTCTCCCCCCATAGGTAATAGTACATTTTACAACTCTTAAGCTGACTGGGGAGGAAGACAATAGCCTTTAGACTTTTTTTTTAATTTGTTTTAATTTTAAGGGAAAGGGAACTACTGTTCACTGGGACACATTGTATGCATATTCTACATGAGGCACTTTATACCTATTATCTCATTTGAGCTCTCAAAGATGTCAAAAAGGAAGTATTATTCTCATTTTATAAATAAGGAAACTTCATGTCATAGAGATTAAAATTTTTAATGTCACACAACTGGTAAGTAATAGAGCCACGATTAGAGCCCAGTCCTCTATGATCCCAATATTTATTTTCATTCAATATACATTCTAGGTCCTATACATTATGTTTAATATTTTGGCTATAAATATGGATATGACAATTGATATTAGCTCAGTGATTTAAAAAAATCCCTAACAGGGATCTGTACCTGTAAATTTATGCTTCTTAAATTTGTGCTTAATATCACTTTGCATTTGACATTATAAAGCCATAAATATTCAGTAGAGTCAAATCCCTTTTGAGAACCCAAGACTAGTAAGAGCTGCATCAGAGGAGACCTGCAGATGGCACTGCTGCCCATGTCACCAAAATCAAACTTCCTCATAGTTTAAATAAACGAAACAAAGGATAGTCATTTTAGGAATTATTCAACAATGAATCCAAAAGTTAAATTCAACCAACATTTGGGTGATTTATAAATTGTGTAATTCCTTCCAATTTCTTGTTTGACATTGAAATTTAATGAACAGTAAGTATAATGCTTGATAATGTTCTAGCCTAGCAATAGGTGGAATACAAGTCTTTGTGGAGGGGACACAAGAATATCAATTAAGCTAGGGAAGAGAAACTGGGCTCTGCTTGAGCATAAGGTGCTGCCTGACAAATCAGGTCACTTAAGAATCATGAGACAGATTGAGACTGCTAAATTCTAAAGATGAATGTGGTCTTTAGAATTTCCAAGTAACCTGGAAGCTGATGAAAACCCACAAATACACAAGTCTGAGACATTGTACATAATGAGCAAGAATGGCAGGTCTTTATATTTTTAGCTTCATCGTGAATTTTTAGGAAAAATTATTGTCAGTCTTTAATCCTAACCAATCATATAAGTTTTAGAAGACAAAGAGAGCTACTTTCTCTTGAGTCATTAAGAGACAGAAAGTTCTTGAGAAGGAACTCCAAGATTTTCATAGGGTTGATTCTGGTTGATAAGATTATGGGTGATTTAAAATTTCATTTCCAAATCATCTACAACAGACAGGCATTACTTTTTAATTAGAGAAATTAGAATTAGTAAACACTAAAGTAAAAAAATAACTGAAAACAGATTTTCACACCTCTCCTTTGTCCCTCTTTCTCTCATATTAACACAAATCCTCCCCACCCTCACCCCCCATCCCCTGCTGCTTTTTGTTCATTTTAATGCTAGGGATCCTCTGTGGTGAATATGAGGTGTTCTGTATAGACTTCCATTCAGTGCTGTCATTAATTCTCCCAGCTGCCAGGAATATTGGCTGCAGTCCTCCTTAGGAATTGTGTGCTTGGCGGAAGGGAGTTGTTTCACCTAAGGTTACACCTCCTCTTCAGAAACAACCCATATTCAGTGACTGGTTTACATAAAGGTACAAAGGCCCACCCCTTTCTCTCAGTTGAGACAATTCTGAAGAGCCACCCGACCTTCACAGCCACTCATGGTTTCAGCTGCACTGCAGTTCAACTTTTTCTTTTGCCCCATCCCAACTCCATCACTTTCTTACAAGTGTTCCTGAGTGTACTTCCCAGTAAGCTCCTATGCAAATATTAGTCTCAAAATACGGGGAACATGATCTAAAATAGAACTAAGACTAGTCCAGGAAAGTGACTAAAATAGAGTTTTGGAGCTGGATCATTCAATGGCTGTCTCATAATGAGGGGACTATCACTGGTGGCTGGTAAAGTACTGATAGTCCCTACCCAAACGTTTATTGGTGCTGAACTGCCACCAACTCCCAGTCAAGATAGCAAATCTAAGATAGTATCATTCAGTTATTCTCTGGGATTGCAGATTTTTACAAGAAGTCTACCATCACTTTTTTCTGTATAAAATATGTTTTTCTCTGGATACTTTTAAGATTTCTCTATCTGTAGTTTTTGACAACGTGATTATATGTGTCTTCATGCAGTTTTGTTTCTTTTGCTGGGGGTTATGTGAGCTTCTGTGGGTTTATGGTCTTCATCACGTTTAGAAAAAATGTAGCCATTATGTTTGGCCAGTAATTTTTATGTCCTTCATTTTTCTTCTTTCATTCCTAGGTTCCTATTTTTTTTTTTTTAAGATTTATTTATTTGGAGAACGAGAGCACATGTGAATGCATGGAATTGGGGGAAGGGCAGAGGAAGAGAATCCTCAAGCAGACTCCTGCTGAATGTGGAGCCCATTGTGGGGCTGCATCCCTCACCCCACCCATGAGATCATGACCTGGGTTGTTGGACACTTCACTAATTGCACATTACCCAATTTCATACTTTCACACAGCTCACTGGGGCTCTGTACTTTTATTTTTTCAGTTTTTCTTCCTCTTTATTTTGGGTAGTGTCTGTGGCTTTTTCAAGTTTACAGATCTTCTGCTGTGTCTAATTTGTTCTTAATTTCATTACAATTTTTTTCATTTTGGGTATTGTGTTTTTAATCTTTATAACTTCTATTTGGATCTTTTTTTGTATCTTCCATTCTATCACTATATTTCCTATTTCCTTCATATCCTAAATTATATTTATAATAATTATGTTAAAGTGTTTGTTAATTCCGTCATCTATGTCATTCTTGCGTATGTTTCTATTGACAAATTTCCCCCCCAGTTATGGCAAAATATTTTGTTTCTTTGCATGTTTAGTAATTTTTCTTTTCTTCTTCTTCTTACTTTTCTATTGAAGTATATTGGCAAATGACATACTAGTTTCAGGTGTACAACATGATTCAATATTGTATCTATTATGATCACGCAATAAGTCATGTAAGTCATGTCTAGTAATTTTTCACTAGATGCTGGACATTGTAGCTTTTACGTTGTTGAATGCTGAGTTTTGCTGTCTTTTTAAAAGTATGGAACTTTGTGAACAGTGCAGGTCCATGCTGCAGGAATCTGTAAAATTTGGAGATTTGAAACTCAGTTGCATAGCTGAGATAAAAACACTTGGTCATAGTTGGGTGAACAGAGAGTTCAGACGAAAACCAGGGAGAAAAAAGTGATTACTTTTTTTGTGAGGACTCACTAAAGAGTAGGGGGTGTAAACTTTCAGTTCCAGAGCTAGAGAGTGGGGCCCTGCCATTTTCATCCTTCCCCATTGGTGCTGAAAGCCTTCAGGGAGAAAAACAACACCACATATTAGAATCCAGAGCTGCTTACCCTGAGTCTGGCTCCCTGGCAAAGGAGCTGCATTTCCACAACTGCAAGGGTACCTGAGAATCAGTGCAACACGCCCTCCCCAAGAAAACCAGCAGGTACAATTGGCTAGAACTAAGTTTATGATCATAGAGAACTGCAAAACTTAAGCTCTTGGTGAAAACAGTACATAGCATTCATGGGTGGGGTTTTTTTTGGTCTTTTGGGTTTTTTTCAGCCATTTTCTTATTTTTTTCAATTCCTTTTCTTATTCCTTTAAAATTCACACACACACACATGCACATATATGTATATGTATGTGTATATGTACTTTACTTTTGGTTTTCTTTCATTGTATTTTGGTTTTGTATATATATAAGTTTTTCTTTCTTTCCTATTTTTGGGATCTAGTTTCTTTTAACAAATAGACCAAGGTACACCCAGGAACTAGCTTATTATTTTGTTCTGTTTTGTTTCCTGCTTGATTTTTTCTTATTTTGTTTTGTTTTGTATTCTTCTGGTTTGCTTTTTTTCTCTTTTTTTTCTGTTGTTGTTATTGTTTTTTTTTCTCTCTCTTTCTTCTGTTCTTTTCTGGACATAATGATGAGATGGAGAAATTCACCCAAAAAGAAAGAACAGGAGACAGTACTCACTGCCAGGGATTTAAACAATACAGATATAAGTAAGATGTCTGAAATAGAATTTAAAACAATGATTATAAAGATACTAGCTGGGCTTGAAAAAAGCATAGAAGACACTAGAGAATCCCTTACTGTATAAATAAAAGAACTAAAATCTAATCAGGCAGAAATTAAAAATGCTCTTACAGGGTTTTCTTCTTCATTGGTGCCCGTGGTTCTTGGTCAAGATGCCTCAAAGAATGAAGAGCTAGACCAGAGTGGTGGGCAGCAAAGCAAGTTTTGTTGAGTGATAGTAAAGTTTATTGGATGATAGAGTACACAGTTCCCAAAGAGGGAGGGGACCTGAGAGGGTTGACACTGGAGTTTCTAAGTCTATGGGTTTTCATGGGCTTGTTGGTGGGCTTTCTTAATGTGATTAACCTTCATGAACCTGTCATCCAATCAGGTTTTTGTCATCTTGTCTATCACATGGGAAAGGTGGAGGGCTCCTTCCATGATGATGTAAAATCTTTTTAAGGGTGGTTTGTCCTTAGGGTGGGGCCCATTGTCCCTCTCTGATTTTCTTCCAGCTGTCCTTCATCAATGCTATTACTAAGATGCAATCACAAATGGAGGCTCTAACAGCTAGGACAAATGAGGCAGAAGAGAGAGTCAGCGATATAGAAGACAAAATGATGGAAAATAAGGAAGCTAAGAAGAAGAAAGACAACTAGTTGATCACAAAGGGTGACTTTGAGAACTCAGTGATTCCATAAAGCAGTAAATATTGGGATAATAGGGGTCCCAGAAAATTAAGAGAGAGAGGGGGGCAGAAGGTTTATTTGAACAAATTATGGCTGAGAACTTCCTTAATCTGGGAGAAGGGAACAGGCATTCAAGTCCAGGAGGCACAGGGATCCCCCCTCAAAAATCAATAAAAATAGGTCAATACCTTGACATATAATAGTGAAGCTTGCAAATTTCAGCGATAAACAGAAAATCCTGAAAGCAGCTTGGGACAAGAGGTCCTTAACCTACAACTGTAGACACATAAGGCTGGCAGCAGATGAAAGACCAGTCCAAAGACCTGGCAGGCCTGAAAAGACTGGTGTGATAATATTCAGCATGCAAAATGGGAAACATATGCAGCCAAGTATACTTTATCCAGCAAGGCTGTAATTCAGAATTGAAGGAGAGATAAAGAGGTTCCAGGACAAACAAAACTAAAGGAATCTGTGATCACTAAACCAGCCCTGCAAGAAATATTACAGGGGAGCCTTTGAACAGAGACAGAGCCCAAAAGTAACAAAGATCAGAAAGGAACAAAGACAGTCTACAGGAACAGTGACTTTATAGGTAATACAATGGCACTAAATACATCTCTTTCAATAATTATTCTGAAGGTAAATGGGCTAACTGATACAATAAAAAAACATAGGGAATCAGACGGGATAAAAAACAAGGCCCATTGATATGCTGTCTACAAGAGACTCATTTCAGACACAAACACACTTCCAGATTGAAAGTAAAGGGGTGGAGAACCATTTGTCATGCTAATGGACATCAAAAGAAAGCTGGGATAGCCATCCTTATATCAGATGAACTAGAATTTAAAAGAAATGTTAATAAGAAATGAAGAATGTACTGTATGGTGATTAACATAATATAATAATAAAAAAAAAAGAAATGAAGAATGACACTATATCCAAAGAAAAGGATTTATCCAACAAGAAGATCTAATAATTGTAAATATTTATGCCCCTAACTTGGGAGCAGCCAAATATATAAAGCAATTAATAACAAAATTAAAGAAACTCATTGATAATATTACAATAATAGTAGGGGACTTTAGCACCCCATTTACAGCAATGGACAGATCATACAAGCAGAAGATCAACAAGGAAACAAGAGCTTTGAATGACACACTGGATGAGATGGACAGCACAAATATATTCAGAACATTTCATCCTAAAGCATCAGAATACACATTCTTCTGGAGTGCACATGTAACATTCATACCAGGTTGGAAATCAAGTCTCAACTGGCAGAAAAAGACTGAAATTATACCATGCATATTTTCAGACCACATGCTTTAAAACTTGAAGTCAACCACAAGAAAAAATTTGGAAGGACCACAAATACATGGAGGTTAAAGAGCATCCTACTAAAGAATGAATAGGTCAACTGGGAAATTAAAGAAGAATTTAAAAAAATACGTGGAAGCAAATGAAAATGAAAACACGGCAGTTCAGAATCTTTGGGATACAGCAAAGGCAGCCCTAAGCGGGAATTAAATACCAATACAGGCCTTCCTCAAGAAACAAGGGAAGTCTCAAATATACAACCTAACATTGTACCTAAAGGAGCTGGAGAAATAAAGCAAATAGAGCCTAAATCCAGCAGAAGAAAAATAATAAAGATTAGAGCAGAAATCGATGATATAGAAATTAAAAAAAAAATCCAGTAGAACAGATCAACACAACTAGGAGGTGCTTCTTTGAAAGAATTAATAAGATTGATAAACCTGTAGCCAGACTATCAAAAAGCAAAGAGAAAGGACCCAAATAAATGAAATCGTAAAGGAAAGAGATCACAAACAACACTGAAGAAATATGAACAATTATAAGAGAATATTATGAACAATTATATGCCAACAAATTAGGCAACCTGGAAGAAATGGATGCATTCCTAGAAACATATAAACTACCAAAACTGAAAGAGGAAGAAATAGGAAACCCGAACAGACCCATAACCAGCAAAGAAATTGAAGCAGTAATCAAAAATCTCCCAACAAACAAGAGTCCAGGACCTTATGGCCTCTTAGAGGAATCCTATCAAACATTTAAAGAATACCTATTCTGAAACTGTTTCAAAAAAAAGAAATGGAAGGAAAACTTCCAAACTCATTCTATGAGGCCAGCATTATCTTGATCCCCAAAACAAAGACCCCACTAAAATGGGGAATTACAGACCAATATCCCTGAGAAACATGGATGCAAAAATTCTCACCAAGATTCTAGCTAATAGGATCCACAGTACAGTAAAAGGATTATTCACCATGACCAAGTGGGATTTATTCATGGGCAGCAACGGTGTTTCAACATCTGAAAATCAATGTGATAAACTACATTAATAAGAGAAAGGACAAGAACCATATGATTCTCTCGATTGATGCAGAAAAAGCATTTGACAAAATACGCATCCTTTCTTGATAAAAACTCTGTGCTGTGTCGGGATAGAGGAAACATACCTCAATATCATAAAAGGTATATACGAAAACCCCACAGCGAATATTATCCTCATTGGGGAAAAATAGAGAGCTTTCCCCTTAGGTCAGGGACACGGCAGAGATGTCCAACTTTCACCACTGTTGTTCAACATAGTACTGGAAGTCCTAGCCTCAGCTATTAGACAACAATAAGTAATAAAAGGCATCCAAATTGGCAAAGAAGTCAGACTTTCACTCTTCACAGATGACATGATACTCTATGTGGAAAACCCAAAAGATTCCACCAAAAAATTGCTAGAACTGATATAGGAATTAAGCAAAGTGGCAGAATATAAAATCAATGCACAGAAGTCAGTTGCATTTCTATACACTAACAATGAGGCAGAAGTAAGAAAATTCAAGGAATCGATTCCATTTACAATTGCACCCCAAACCATAAGATACCTAGGAATAAACCTAACCAAAGAGGTAAAGGATCTGTACTCAGAAAATGAACAACACTTACGAAAGAAATTGAGGAAGACACAAAGAAATGGAAAAACATTTCATAACCATGGATTGGAAGAACAAATATTGTTAAAATGTCTATGCTACTCAAAGCAATCTACACATTCAGGGCAATCCCTATCAAAATACCATCAGCATTATTCACAGAACTGGAACAAACAGTCCTAACATTTGTATGGAACCAGAAAAGACTCTGAATAGGAAGGTTGAAAAAGAAAACCAAAGCTGGAGGCATCACAATTCCAGACTTCAAGCTGTATTACAAAGCTGTAATCATCAAGACATTATGGTACTGGCACAAAAACAGACACATAGATCAATGGAACAGAATCGAGAACCCAGAAATGGACCCTTAATTCTATGGTCAGCTCATCTTTGACAAGTCAGGAATAACTATCCAATGGAAAAAAGACAGTCTCTTCAACAAATGGTATTGGAAAAATTGGACATGTAGAACAATGAAACTGGACCACTTTCTTATGCCATACACAAAAATAAACTCAAAATGGATGAAAGACCTAAATGTGAGACAGGAATCCATCAAAATCCTAGAAGAGACACAGAGGGGAACCTCTATGACTGCGGCCACAGCAACTT
This sequence comes from Ailuropoda melanoleuca, assembly GCF_002007445.2. Lineage (NCBI taxonomy): Eukaryota > Metazoa > Chordata > Mammalia > Carnivora > Ursidae > Ailuropoda > Ailuropoda melanoleuca. Next base: position 41,623,756 of record NC_048219.1, read on the forward strand.
CTTGCTAGGCATGTCTCCAAAGCAAGAGAAACAAAAGCAAAAATGAACTATCGGGACCTCCTCAAGATTAAAAGCTTTTGCACAGCAAAGGAAACAGTCAACAAAACTAAAAGGCAACTTGTGGAATGGGAAAAGACATTTACTTGTGAATGTCTTATCAGATAAAGGGCTAGTATCCAAAATCCATAAAGAACTTATCAAACTCAACACCCAAAGAAAAAATAATTCAATCAAGAAATGGGCAGAAGACATGGACAGGTATTTCTCCCAAGAAGACATCCAAATGGTCAACAGACACATGACAAAATGTTCAACATCATGGCATCAGGGAAATACAAATTAAAACCATAATGAGATACCACCTCACACCAGTCAGAATGGCTAAAATGAACAAATCAGGAAACAACAGATGTTGGAGAAGATTTGGAGAAATCTTGCCCCCTTACACTGTTGGTGGAAATGCATCCTGGTGTAGCCACTGAGGAAAACAGTATGGAGGTTCCTCAAAAAGTTAAAAATAAAACTACACTATGACCCAACAATTGTATCCTTAGGTATTTATCCAAAGGATATGAACATAGTGATTCAAAGGGGCACAGGTACCCTGATGTTTTATTTATTTTTTATTTATTTATATTGTCAGAGAGAGGGAAATTGAGCTAGAGAGCACAAGCAGGTGAAGCAGCAGGCGGAGGGAGAAGCAGGCTCCCCACTGAGCAAGGAGCCCAATGTGGGACTCAATCCCAGGACTCTGAGATCATGACCTAAGCTGAAGGCAGATGCCTAACCAACTGAGCCACCCAGGGGTCCCACCTCCCAATGTTTAAAACAACAATGTCTATAAAAGCCAAACTATGGAAAGAGCCCAGATGTCCATCAAGAGATGGACAGATACGGAAGAAGTGGTACATATAATGGAATGCTACTCAGCCATCAAAAAGAATGAAATCTTGCCATTTGCAATGATGTGGATAGAACTAGAGAGTAGTATGCTAAGCAAAATAAGTCAGTCAGAAGGACAAATACCATGATTTCACTCATGTGTAATTTAGGAAACAAAACAGATAAATTTAGGGAAAGGGAAGGAAAAATAAGATGAAGATTGAGGAGGCAAACCGTAAGAGACACTGAACTCAAGGAAACAAACTAAGGGTTGCTGGAGAAGAGGTGGGTGGGGGGAAGGGATCATTGGGTGATGGGCATTATGGAGATGGAGGGCACTTGATGGAATGAGCACTGGGTGTTATATGCAACTGATGAATTACTATATTCTACCTTTGAAACTAGTAAAAATTTTTCTTAAAAACATGAAAAAAAAAAAGTATGGAACGTTGTTCTGGCACACAGGAGTTACTTGATCAATTTGAACATTTTGAGGAATTTTTAAGATTTATTAAGGTGAATCCATAGCAGTTTTAATTTAGGGCTAATTTGGCCCCACTAGTAAAGCACAACTCTTCTGAAGATGCTACCCAATGCCTCATGTATTAGAAGCTCTATTCTTGCTGGTGGTAACATAAACTGTTCCCAGCTCAGTGAGTTCCAGGGATTGTTGTCCAGTTCTCCTTCTCCTTTTTCTTCTTTTTTTAAAAGATTTATTTACTTATTCATTTGTGAGAGAGAGAAAGAACAAGAGTAGGAAAGGCAGAGGGACTCTCAAGCAGACTCCTTGCTGAGTGCAGAGCTGACATGGGGCTCAACCTCAGGACACTGTGATCAAGACCTGAGATGAAACCAGGAGTCAGAGGCTTAACTGACTGCCCCACCCAGCTGCCCCTCCTGTTATTCTTTTGTTGGCCTTTTTGAATAGCACTCAACCAACTTCTACCCTTCACCATGCCAGTTATACTCAACAAGTCCTTTAGACTCCTCTACAGATCTCTCGAGCTTTTTGTTGTTGTTTTGCAGCTTCCTCAGTCATCCTGAACTCTCTAGTTACTAAATGTAGTGAGACACTGGGCTTTATTTTGGTTCCCCCTCCCTTCACTGTGGCCTGGCAACTGCCTCCAGGTGGTAATCTAGGGGCAATCATAAGGCTCATCACCTTTGTTTTCCTCTTCTGTTATCATAGTCCCATATTACCTACAGTCCAATGTCTAGAAACAACTGTTTCATATACTTTGATTTTTTAGTTGCTTATGGAAGAAAGGACAATTCAGAGATCAACTAGTATATGTGAACCCACACATTGATACAAATTTTTTTTTCAAAAGTTGTTTTTATAATGAGGAAAAATCATCACTACTTCCACTTGTCTCATAAATTCTGCATTTCCTCAGTGCACATTCTGAAGTTTTCAGGAGATAACAGGTAATCTGTACATTCCCCGCCCCCCCCCCCAGTTCTTAGAAAATAAGATTCTGAGTTAATAAAAAAGCTAATTTTGAGTAATAAAAGATTCTTTGTTATTACACTTGATTATATTCAGAGGTGTTAAGTTTATTATAGTGAAACTGACTTTATTTCTTTTGATTTAGAGTTTAATATTAAAACTAGCAATCCTTAATTTTCTGTCCTTAAAAGGCTTCAATAACACACACACACACACACACACACACACACACACACACACACACACATTTTCTATCTTCAGAATCAAAGGGTGGCATATCCATTGGAGAGGAACAGATTGCTAGGATACAAAATTCCAAACTACCTTTAATTCCATTAAATATGAGGTCAAAATTATTACCATTGATAGAATAGAAACATATTGTGAAATGCAAAGGCAGAGATTTGGTGGGAAAGGAGTTTTAATTAGCAGAGATCTTGTTAAGCTCAATATAAGGAAAGAGGAAAGGACTGAGAAATTGAACATGGGCTTGGCTCAGTTCAAGATTTAAATATACTGCCTGTTTTGATTACCAAAGCTGCTTGGTTAGGTGTACGTTATTATTCAAACTTTATAGATGAAGAAACTCAGAGTTTAAGTTTCCCAAGGACAGAATGTAGTCAGTAGGAAATGTCATATACTTTCCACTTCTGAATGTTACATAACTGTCTGGACAATATGTGGGCAGAGTGGATCATTATAACACAACCATTAGCAGAAGCTACTGCTAATAAAATAACCAGACATCATTTGATTTGGTATAACCTCTGTATCATCATCCCCATCCTGCTTTACTCTTTGCAGTTGACTTTTTTATTTCCTAAGAAACTAAAAGCATTTAGAAGAGAATTTCTATAAGCCATCAACATCAAATCAACCAATCGACCTATCTATATTTGAACTTAAATACTCTTTTTTCCGACAGTATCGAAAGTATACAATCTGTCCATGCTCTAGCAGAAGGCTAAGCCCTCTACTGTGTACTGCTGTCCATGTTTTTATATACTCAAGAATATTGCTTCTGAAGATATTCACACTTCATCAAATTTAACCTTCATACTAGGTTAAAATTTTTCAACCAGTGTGTACAATCAGAACTTTCATCTCATCACTAAGCAGCAGTTTAATAAGAATCAATAGTTGTTTGGTTCATACCTGCCTAAAGAAACTGAGAAGACACAGGACTATGTTTTTGCTAAGATCTCTTGTAGTGCTATAATTCGAGGTAATTCTAATAATAATTGTTAGTATTTATAGAGTGCTGTTTTTAGACTAGACACTGTGCTAAACACTTACATGCATTATCCTATTTAATTCTCACAACAATCCTAAAAGAGAGATACTATTACAATCTTTATTGCATAGATAAGGAAAGTAGAACTTAGAACAGTTAAGTAATTTGTCTGAGGTTACATAGTAAATAACACAGTAAAATTCAAACCTGACTTCACAATTCATGTTATTAAATTGTTACAATTTTGTAATCTCAATTGCATGCACACTACTGCAGATGAAAGTTTACTATGTCTTTATAATATTTACATACTTAATATCAAAAAATACAAAAACAAAATCGTTACAAAACCCACAATAATTTGTATCTCAATATGTAACAGAATTCACATTATTACACATCTTTTTAAAAAAGATCTTATTTATTTATTTGAGAGAGAGAGGACAGTGCAAGGCAGTGGAGGAGCAGAGGGAGATGCAGAGAGAGCATCTCAAGCAGGCCTCACACCCATTGCAGAGCCTGAAGTGGGTGTAGATCTCACAGCCCTGAAATCATGACCTGAGTCAAAATCAAGAGTTGGACCCTTAACTGATTGAGAAAACACAGGAGCCCCTACTAGACATCTTTAAAGAGGAAAAGTTTTAGCATACAGAAACCTTGGGAAAAGATCTAATTTGGTCTTATAATTTTATAGCTAAGGGTAAAAGATACAGTTATCATTTTCTGTCCAGGTTTTTAATAAAAAATAGTAATTTCAAATGAAACGTTGTCATTTTATAGTACATTACATTGAGAAATCAAGTTATTGAATAATAAGTGTCTATTACATCTCAGACATTATGTATTTATCTTTACACATAAAGAATAGATATGAAACAATTTTGGAGTAAAATATGGAAGAAAAACTGCTTCAAGTTTGTACTTAGTAAAGCATAAATATGAATGACCTTGTATTAAGATGAGAAGCATTTATAATTTGCATTTTCTTCCAATGAAGTAATAATGTGTGTGCCACCAGCTTGGCATTTACTTAAATACTTATAAAAAGGGTTTAGGGACTGATTCTTAAAGTTGGTTGAATATTGGAATTGCCTTGAGAGTTTGAAAAATACTGATCCCTATTGATATAAGGTAGGGCTTGAACATGTATTATTTTAAAACTTTCCAGGTGATTCTAATATGCAACAGTTTGAACACTAGCTTAGAGAACTCTTGCATAACTAAGGAGGTCAGTCTTCAGCTGAAGGATGCCCCATGACTTGATTATCAGGGGATATACTGTTATTTTAAGTATCTGATAGGTGTATCTCCCTTTATTAGAAAATAAATAAAGGAAGAGATTTTCTATTTTATTCATCATTGTCTCTCCATATCTGGAATAGTAAAAGGCACTTAGTAGTTGCTAAATAAATCTTTTGAATGAATGCATGATTGCCTTATACTTCTTTTACACCACTATCTTCTAGTATATACATGAACATAAGAATGCAAAAGATATTTATTGAAAAATTGAACGATTGAAGCAGTGACAATAAATGTTTAAAGCAAACTGAAGACTTACATGTACATATTTTAAAAACACATACATATATAAATAGATCAAAAGTAGAAAAAATATACAAAACAGTGCAACATTTAGCAGAGAATTCACTGAGTTTTCCAATATTCTTCACATTCTTATACTTAAAAATAAGAGTACCCCTAAACAACTAGTACTTTAGCTAATATTCATAAGCACATGTACAGATAAAGTTAATTTCTTTTAAAACAGAATTACAGCTTAATTGTGATAAACATACCAGTTTTCAAAATTCAAGTAAGTAAAATTTTAGCACACACCATAATAGCGTTTGCAGGTGTCATGTTAAAAAAAAAAAAGATTGTTTCTGGTTGAAGTATCTGGTACTTTTGTTATTTCCTCTCAATTGAGACTTATTAGTTTCTTAGCAGTCTTACACTGATAAAAAATTACTTTGGTATCTCTTTACATATGTGTTTTATTTAGAAAAACCTTATTAATACATAGACTTTTTTAGAAGTTAGATTCTTAGATACGGCTTCATTTACCAAAGTTCCACAGGTGTTACATTGTAATTTCTAATTCAGTTAGTATCTTAGACTACGAAACTTTGGTTTTTTTAAAATTAGCATTGGTTGTTTGATTGTAGGTTTGTCACCAAAAAGTACTGCTTCACTTTCCGTGGTTGGAAATCTTTTCTGATATATCAAGGGATATTCCTTCTGAAACTTAAAAACATGGTGAGAAATTAGAGGGTATTTTATATTTATTATCGTAGCTGAACCCAGTGTTCAACATTTTATAAGAATTCAGTGCCTTTCTCAAACATGTATTTCAGGAGTGAGGATCCTTTCAATTTATCCTTGCCTTTCCTTTGCTTTCTCATATATGAAAGGTATAATGTAAGATTTCTTTTTTTTTTTTAAAGATTTTATTTATTTATGTGACAGAGAGACAGCCAGCGAGAGAGGGAACACAGCAGGGGAGTGCGAGAGGAAGAAGCAGGCTCCCAGCAGAGGAGCCTGATGTGGGGCTCGATCCCATAACGCCGGGATCACGCCCTGAGCCGAAGGCAGACGCTTAACGACCGCGATACCCAGGCGCCCCTAATGTAAGATTTCTTAGATACAAGTTAACATTAATATTCTAGGATTCTCTGCTGATGTATTCTTCTCCTAAATTCCAGATCTTCTTCTTTTCCATTTGTAACACCTATGAGGGTCATAATGATCTAGTATATTTCATATTTGAGTATCTCAGACCTGGAATTAAACTTGTCAGAATTATGTTGCTACTGGATTTTGATGGAGATAAAAATTCTAAATGGTAATTAATGAGTTAGTAAAAGTTATGTATTATAATCAAAGTATTATTATTGTTTTCCTAGGGTAATCTAAACTATAATCATAAGAAGTAAAGAAAGAATATCTGTTATTATTATTATTTTTATTATTTAAATTTCAGGATAAAGAGTAAAGCCAGGAATGTAGGCTATATACATAGCCTATAATATAGTATCTAAAATCCAAAATATTAAAATGAGAAATTAGATTCTAAATGTTATTAAATAATAATCAGCAACAGCATATTGAAAAATATTGCATGATTGAGAACTTGTTCATTCTCTTACCTGTTTTAGTTTTTTCCTTTTCTCCTTTAGAGGCAAACTCTTGTTTTTAATAATATTCTCTAAAAGTTCTGCAATTGCAGCTTGTGAGGTAGAGACTTTTTGTTCATCAAACTCCTGAGCACTAATTTGCTTACAGTATGAATACGTTGGCAAAGGAACAATCAGTCCATCTCCAGGATTTTTAATCTGTTGTGAACAAAATGATATAGTCCAAGTCTATTAATTTTGTTCATGTTCCTATTTACTAAGGGTTCTTTTGATGGGATTTAGTATCTACTAATTTGCCATCAATCATTTAATACTTTAAGAAAACTGTGTTTATGCAGTAGAGTAGCGATAAATCCCAGAATCTAAATCCCAGACCCACAATCTACTAGCTTTGTAGCCTTCAGCAAGTTATTTTACTTCTCTTGATCTGTTTCCTCATCTGTAAAATGGGGATTACATGAGATAATGTATATAAAGTGCTTAGCACAGAATAAGTATTAAAGTCATCCATCATCATTATTGCCCTTAACCATGTATTTTATTCTTTTAACTACAAAACAATAAAAATCAAAGTGATGTTTTAATTCAGTTTAAAACATTAATGTTCTGACATAGTAATAGTATTCATCTACTGTTTTTGTGGTGTAGGAGCATGAGCAGATACTGTATCATCTGCTGACAACAGAAGGAAACTGTAAGGATAATTATGATAAGCCAGGGCAATATTAGAATGGCATATATATGGGAAGAAATTTTATCAGTGAAATACATGTGCTGGGCAGCCAAATATTGAATATAACAGATATCTTGTTTTTGGTTACTCAGTATTCCTTTCCTCCTTCTTGTAATAGTTGCTTCCCATTCCAGCTCCACTATCTTCACCAACCCCCCTTTTAAAGATTTTATTTATTTATATATTTGAGAAAGAGAGAGAGTGCGAGAAGCGGAGGAAATGGGACAAGCAGACTGCACTGAGTGTGGAGCCTGATGGGGGACTCGATCTATCGACCCTGAGATCATAACCTGAGCCAAAATTAAGAGGTAGGTGCCTAACTGACTGAGCCACCCAGGTACCCCTGTCCTCACTTTTTTTGAAGAGCAGATTCTCCTCTAATCTGTGTAGAGCCAGAGTATGGCCCTGTCTCCAGTGCACTCACCCTCAACCACCTAAAGGATGTGTATTTAGCATAGACTGGGCCAATCAGAGTCCATGTGAAGAACTTTTCAAATCGATAGGTAAAGGGGTAGTTCTTTTTTTCCTTTGCACTAAAAATGAAAGTCTATGACTTAGGAGCTTTAATCAGCTATATGCCTCCTAATCATGTGAAGGAGCCATTTGTTAAATATAGGACCAAAATGGAAATAAAGGATGAAGAGATAGAAACAGTTTTATTGCTATTTGAGTCCCCAGATTCTCTCTATATTCCTGACTTTTAGAGGTTATTTATATGAGCTAATAAAGTCTTTCTTTTTAATTAGGCTAGTTTGAGATGAATTTGCCACTTGGAACTGACTAATGCAGAGAATTTTAAGATTTACAATACATACATAGCCCTTTTTTAAGTAGTCAAGATGTTTATCCACTGCAGTCTGTAAGTAAGAGGGTACTTGAAGAATTTCCTGGTGATGATCCATTAAGAAAGAAACTAATCTTGCAGCAAGAAGCTCATCAAGATCCACTTCTTCAGCACAGCATAGCACACACCGAGAAAAAGTGTGTATCATCTAGAAACATATTAAAAGATGTGAATTTAAAAACCTAAGGTTTTATATAAATAAGAGTATCAGTAATTTCTGGGTATCATGCTGAAGTACTGAGATAAAGTGATAAGCAGACTTCAGCTTAAAAATGAGGACAATTAATTACATTCGAAAGGTAAGAATATGTTATTCTTTTTAAAGTACTTACTATTTCCTTAATATAATTCCAAAGGATTATAAAGGGCTTAGCTTTTTCTTTAATTCTGTCACAATTTTATTGGTAAACACAATGGGTTCCATTAGTATAGAGATAAGCCACTTAAAGAACATCAAAGAACAATGACTTATTACATTAAATTAACCCCATAAAACATAAACTAGGAGAACTCATAACATGTAAACATTAGTGGTTATGAGGCTGGTACCATTTAGCTTTTGAAATTCTGGAAAACAGCTTTTAATCTTTATTCTGTCAGTCTTTAAAGACAATTAATACATACATTTTTCAATTCCATCATAAGGAGTCTTCAAATCCTGGAATAAATTTTGTGCTTCAAAACTCATTTACTCTCATTCATATCCATATTACCCACTAAATATAAGACACACAAACACACTTCATTCTAAAATAATTAGTTATCAGAATTCTATTTTAAATATTTAGCACATAATAGACAAGGAACATATTTATTGAATTGAAATATTTTTGGTTTTATTCCTACATGTCAGACATGTTTTCCTCTTGCCTTCCAAGACTCAGTCCTCGGCTTTTTATTCTTCTTAGCTTTGCAGAGCTCATTTATTCTCAAAGCTCCAACTACTACCTCTCCAAATAATCTGCCTTCTGCCCTAATCTTTCTTCACCAGGCTCATGTTTCTAATAGTCTGTTGGATAAATTCCACTTGGATGTCCTATAAACTCAAACTCAAAAACTATAAAACTGAATTCATTTCCTTTCTACTCATGTTTCTCAAAATATATTCCTCTACAAACTTCCCTATGCTTTTTAATGGTGTCACAATTACTCAAGAATAATTCTTCCTCTTCAGATTGGGTCTATCATTGCTAAAGAACTGTCCTTAATGAGTGGAAGAACAGAGCTCAGCTCCAGATTCCTTGTTATAAGAAAATCATCTGAAGCTGCACTGAGGAAGTGGCAGCTCTTGAAAAGAGAGAGCAAGAGAGAGAGATTAGATACTATTTTAAGAGTTCATTTCCAATCAATATCTGCATAAAATGCTTCCACCCTCTTCTTTTTATGGAGTCTGAGACTGCTTCACAGTAATTTGTCCCAATTTCTTGCCCACAATGATATGTATCCTAATTCATGTATTTCATCAAATACAACTTTCCCACTCAACCACAATATTTCTATTAATTCTGTCCCTTACAAAGTTACAGTGTCCTTATGGTTTTAACTGTGCCTATAGCTCCTCTTTCTTCCCCACCGAACAGAATTGGCACAAGGCAATGGAGTATGGTCTGATAATCCAGGTCAATCACTATGATGTGGTAGGAGGGAAAAGGCAAAGTGCTCAGACAACATAAAGATCAGGATATGGAAGTTTATCATACTGGGCACAAAGGATTAATGCACCAATATTCTGCTACTAGGAAAGATACTTTTAAGAGCCTTTCTATCCCAAGAATCTAGGATTTCGAGACCACAATATCACTCAAGTAGTACTTTTGGATGATTTGCCTTTTTTTTTTTTTTTTTTTTTTTAAAGTTTATGAACCAGGGCTTATTCTTTCCTTAAGAAATCAACTTACCAGTGATCTTGTACCCATTGCATCATGAAGTTGGGGCATATCAACATTTTGACTCATTCGGGAAATCATGCGCATTAAAAGTTGAAGCTTTCTACGATTTGGTGGGGGAAGTAACAAACAACATAACTGTAGTGCATCGATGGCAACCCTCTCTAAATGAGGTTGCAGCAAACCTAGAAGGCAAAATTACACCCCATCCCCGAAAAAATCATCAATGACACTAGTTGCTTTCACACTATGAGCATATACAATTACATAAAGAATAGTTATATAAATACTAAAATAATATTTTAGTACTAATCTCTTTTAACTGTCCATAGAAATTTCCACATTCCTCAAAAGCATGGTAGATTCTCATTACTTTCTTCATAACCTATTTTAGTATTAATATCCTTAACCTACTACAAATAAAGTGACTCAGAATAAGTTAAAATGAGGTAAAAGAAAATAAGTGTTTTAGGTAAGTAGAATAAATCTTGGTTATGCCATGAAAAAGTCTTTTACAATAAAAACCTTTCCTTTTGGAGGAAAAATATAAAGCAGTTTCAGAGAAGAAAAGACAGGTAAACAAAACACAGTTAGTAAACACTAAAAGTTAATATTACATGCATTGAAAGCATCAACCTTACTTTGTGTGCCAGTCAACACAGAAGAAGCTGGAGGTAAAGAATTTTCTGAAAGTTCTATTGTACTTTTGCAGAATCTTTTATTGATTGTGGTACTAGACTCTCCAAGTTCACTTTCCATAGCTGTTTGCACACTTGTGCTGCCTTGTCCAAGATTTGGTTTCATGATAATTTCAGCCACTGGCATATTGATATAACTATTCCTTCTTGTACTACTTCTTAAAAGTAAACTCTGAGATCTACAAAGCTGTTTTGACTTGCATTTCCCATTACATAACTCCTCTTGGTCTTGAACAGTCAAAGTAGAGGTTCTCTTAAAACCAGCACAGAGTGACTTTTGATTACTTTCCTCTGAATGAAGATTCATTAGGGATTCCTGTTTGGTCTTAGACTCTAAAAACTGATTATTTTGTCCTTCTTTATTCAGAACAGATTGATGGAAGACATTGAAGACCTCTTTACTTGAACTCCCTGGTAAGTCTATAATTCCTTCTAAAGAATAGCACCTTGGTTTGATGTTAGAGGATAGAACATGCATACTACCTAAGCCTATTAAATTATGACAGCTTCCTCCCATTATGTCATTAGCACTGGCTCTTCTATTTTTCAAATTAACTAGCTGCATTTTCTTAGCACATTTTTCTTGAAATCCTTGATCACTTATCTGCAGTCTCTTAGTAGTATCTGATTCTTCTTTGTTTTTGTCTTTATGAAGCAGACTGAGAAGAAGACACTCAGTTGATTTGAAGGAATTCAAATTGTTTAAGCGAAGGATTTTTGAAGACTGTGGATCATCTTGGATTTTATGTATCCCACTGGGTCTATCTGAAACTGTGACGTAGCCACAAACAACTACCAGGAAATGAAACAACAATTAAGATGCAACTGTGTGACAGTGGGCAAAAATAAAACAAAAACAATAGTAAAGTTAAAAAAATAAAGCATCACTATAGTATATACTGTTAGTATAGTACAAATAGCAGTTGCTTAATTCAGAAGCCACTTAAATAGGACACATGCAACATTGTTACAAAGTGCAAGACTAGAGGTTTTCCAACTTGTGATATAAATAACTTTAAAATTTATTTCAACAGTCTAAATTATAATTGAGTCAAATACATTAAAAAAATAATTGGTTTCAGTCTATGAATATTAGAAAGCTCTAAATTATAAGACAACTATAGTATAATAAGACATATATTTGGTCTTTGTCTCTAATACCTGGTATAGTGCTTCTAAGAGGCTTGGGATTTCCAGAGTGACAGGTATCTTTTGTTATTCATAATGCACCTGTTTGAGTATATCTGAGTTTATGCTAATGGGGTGACTTAGGGTTGGACTTGCTTAAGAAGGTTGGAATTTTCAGCCTACTTCAGACCTCCCTAGAGGAGAGGGGGATGTGGGTTGAAATTGAGTGCAATCACCAATGACCAATGATTTAATCAATCATACCTATGTATATACCTCAATTAAAACTCTGAAGTAACAAGGCTAAGGGAGCTTATGGGTCAGTGAACATATGGACAGGTTGGGAGGATGGCATTCCTGGAGAGGGCATGAAAGCTAGGCACAACCCTTACTTCCATATCTTACCCTGTATACTTATACTTCCATATGGCTGTTCCTGACTCGCATCCTTTATAAAAACGGGTACTCATTAAATAAAGTAGATTCCAGGGTGCTGTGAGTTATAATCAATTATTAAGCCCAAGAAAGGTTGTGGGAACCCCCAAACTGGTAGTTAGTTGAGGAGAAGTATGAGTAAGTCTGAGGACCTCATTTACACCTGGTAGCTGAATGGAGGACAGTCTCATGAAGCTGAGCTCTTAATGTGCGGAATTTGCATTAACTCTGGATGGTTAGTATCAGGACTGAAGGATTTTGTCCCTAACTTGTGGGGTCTAATCTAACTTTGAGTAGTCAGTGTTAGAAATGATTGATGTGGAGAACTGGTGTTGGAATGACATATTTGAATTACTGGAAAACAACATAACAGGAACTAGAGTATTCCCAAATTTTAAAATAATTCATAGCTTGCCACCTTCATATTTACCTACACCTTTAGATCTTTTAAATGTTAGGAGACTTGAAAATGTTAATAAAATAAACTTAAATAATAAGAAAAAATCCATACATACCTAAAATGCTTACAAATAATTCATAATATTCAAAGGTAAGCAGAGGTTCAGGGAGATCTAGAAAATAATCTGCTATTGTTCTAAATACATCTCGTTCAAATCCAACATAAGTTGGATTATTCATATCATTACTCCTTGACCCTAAGAAACAGGAGGCAAAAAAAATTGACAAAATATATTTTATTTTAAATAAAAATTTTAAATATACCTGTAAAAAGTATAAAACCTGTATTTCATGAAGGAGTTAAGCTTAACAAATTCTGTCACAATCCAAAAATTTAAAGAGTTGTGCACATCTCATTCTTTCTCATTATGTTTTCATTAGAAATCACTGCAAGCAACTACTAGTATTTTGTTTTAATATTTACATACCTGAAAATTATAAAAATTTGAAATGCATTTTTAAGTATTAAAGTTATTTAATGAGATTTTATTGCAGTTCATTTTATAAAACAGAATATTTAGATAATGCAAATAATCCTTCTAAATTATCTTTCATAAATTTACATTTTCATGAACAAATTTTGCCTAACACAAAGCATGCCCTTATTGAATTTAAATAATGTCTTTACATTGCCATTTCATTAGTTTAACGTTCTTGAAAGATTCATTCCTGTTCATTAGTGTTTTACTCAGAAATAAGATCTGACCTCATGTTACAGATGAAAAAAAAACTCAGAGTAACTTGCCTAAGATGAAAGATCCATTGGTGGCAAAGCTAGAATTAGAACTTAGAGCAGTGTTAAGTGAGAGTTAGATCCAGGACCTTGAGGTCTAACATTTAAAGTATGTTTCATGGACTACATAATAAGAATCATCCAATGTGCCTATTAAAAATATAAGTTCCTCTGTACAGACCAGAATTTATGGAGGATGAGCTAAGAATTACTGACTTAGAAATATTTGCTTCTGGCTCACTAATTTAGTAGCTCCCAAACGCTGATCTGGGAATCTTCACTATAAGAATCTTCTGAGGCCTGTCGAATCAACTGAATGAAACCACCTAATGAATCAACTGAATCAGAATCTTTGGCTAGTTTCCCTAATTACTGTAATATGCACTAAGGTTTGAGAGTTGCTATTCTTTTTTTTTTTTAAGATTTTCTTATTTGACAGAGAGAGAGAGAGAGCACAAGCAGGGGGAGCAGCAGGCAGAGGGAGAAGCAGGCTCCCCGTTGAGCAGGGAGACCAACGTGGGGGACCTGAGCCCAAGGCGGAAGGCAGATGCTTATTAAACTGACTGAGCCACCCATGTGCCCCACTATTCTTTCAGGTTAAAATCTTTCTCTTCCCAAACCCAAATAATCTCTTTTACTTCTCTGTCTCCAAACTTTTGTACGTCATATAAATGTGAGCACATGCACTAAAAAAGGATTAGAGAAAACAAATCACACACATTTAATAGCTTAAAGGCTAATATGGATTTACAGCAAGCAAAACATCTTCTTAAGGAGGATAAGAAATATTCTCAATATGTAGAATAAAAAATTTTGATAATCATTATAAATTTTTCTAAGAAAATACTTTTACTAGAATTAAAATCCAGAATTTATAGTTAGAGGATCTAGCTTTGAATGCAGAGCTCTTTATATTATTAGTAGACTTTCAAAAACCTCATTTTCTCTTCTAGAAAAAAACTGGAGATAATATATTAATCACTGATTCCTGTATGTCACAGGATTACTATAGGGGATTAAATAATAACTACAAGTCTAAATACTACCTTTGGCTAGAGATATTGTTAAACTCGAATCTAGTAAATTATAGCTCTGATACCATTTAGGTATAACATAGACTGGTAATAAAGGAAAGAAAAAAAAATCCCTCAACATGGGATGTCAGAGAAATCCTGAAAGTGTTAATTAAGTATCTGAGTTGCTAACCATAAGCCAAGGTATGAGACGGAAGGGCAGTTAGGTGGGGGAAGGTAGAAAGAGAAACTCAAAAATCAAGCTAATGATTAAGATCTTTACCTCAATTTGATAATTAAAATCTTTCTATCACTTACATTATTTACTTTATTGCTATTTATTCTGTTATTTTGTCATATTGACACCCAGTGGACAACAAGGGAATATATACCTATCTTGAACATTATTAATAAAATATTTCATAAGAACTAGAAAAATCCTTTTGTAACAAAACTATCAAAATATAATTTAACTTTTGATGATTTAGAAGCACATATTTCTGCATATAAAGAAATTAGGGTTTTGTACTTGAACTAAGGTCTCAAATTATAAAAATCAATTATCACTGATCATTATGAAAAAAGCTTGATGAACAAGATGCTAAAAAATGGTTTGCTGATTAGTGAAAGATCATTTTTCTTTCCATAAATATAAAAGTCCCATTAATATATCTGATGGAGTACAAGCATGTTATGAAGCACCTCAGTGTTGAAGCCTTGTATAATGGCAAGGGGACTAAAGTAGATTTTATGCGACTTTATTTCTGATTGAATCTTTCCAGCTTGTAAGAGCTATGTTACCTACAGGTTGCTATTTGTATTCTAGAAGCCTCACTAAGACAACTGATGTAGGTTATACCTAAAAATTCCGTAAGATCCACTAGTCTATGATTTTATGATTTATGAAAACTGAACCATAGATGATGGGATTGAATTGTAAAATCACCATCTGCATAGAAAAAGTTAAGGACTCTATTCCACATGCAAGGAAATGTAATCAGTTCTACTAGATTGTCATTTAAACATCAAGAGAAACTGGCATACTCTAAGTTTATCAGGACCTCTATGAATTATTTAAAAAATCTCCTTAGTTCTTGTTAAATGTTATGAATATAAAACATATATATACATACATATTTTGCTTGTTTAACTTACAATTTGCTAGGCACTTCATGGCAGATAATACCCAATGAGGAAGGTCATCTATACAAAAAAATATTTACAGTGTTTAGTAAATCACACAATTTTTATGATAGTATATTAAAACTTTACACTTACTATATATATAATTATACCCACACACATATGCATGTATGTATATACATATATAACCAGGATTAAAAATTATTATATGTTTAAGAAGACATAAAGTCAAAATAATATTTTAAAATACAAGCTTAAAACTTACAGAGATCTTGAGTTTGATTCTTTCCCAGATACATAAAACAATTAGTTATCCCAAAGTTGAGGATAAATTATTTTGGTGAGGGGTTCATAAATAAATTAATGTTCATCCTTGTCCACTGCTACCATGTTTTCTTTATAGCTATGCTATTTGAATATTACTGATTTGAGTGAGATCTATGATTGAAATGAGCTATATTTGAATATTAAGGTGCTTTCACAGTGAGGCTTACTTAAAATCTTTCATTTGCCACTAACTGAAATATGCTGCATAAAATCTAGTAATTTTTTGACACCAACACAAAAAACATACATACACTTGACTTGAAAAGTTTATGGTTATAAAGAACAGAAAGTTTGAATAAGAGAAAATACTGTTAACTATGTGATTTTAGGTAATGAAAGATGGGACTGGACCAAAGCCATAAGCATATGCAACATGACTCTTAAGTTTTTGCTTTTTGCTCCTACAATTTAAACCTTAAAGTTCTTGCCGACAGAAAGAAACTCAAGTAATGCATGTCAGTTAATTCTATAGGCAGCAATTGATTATAAAAATTGAGTCAACACTTTGAGATTTATTGATACATTTCTTGAAATGTTAAGTTTTGTAATGCATCTGGCTTGAATTATATCCCTAATTTTTCCATCTAAATCTAAAATCAATACATTGTATAAATATATATAATACAATGCCAGTAATCTTTAAAATATCAGCTTTGAGAGTTTGGGTTTATTTAATTGTATGTTACCTCAGTTTTGCTTATGTCTTGACCTGTGTAAATTTATCTGTAACTATGCAAGTAAGCTCCAGAAGTCATGGACCATTTCTTTCTTGTTCATCACTAAATCTTTAGCATAATGCCTGATACATTGTAGGCCCTCACTAAAATGTAGTTAATCAATAATTTTAATTATATTTGCATACCTTTTGGATGTCTAACCCTGCCACTTAAAAAATATCCATTAATACCACTTAAGGGCTAAAATAATAGTATGAATAATAGTCACTTAAAATGATTACTAAAGCACCTATGATAAAACAGTCTCCCCTTGATGCTCTCTCAAAGTATTCTACTTTCTATATTTTTAGTCTCTCTGTACCCCCACTATTGCTGCAACCTATGTAGCAAGTTTAAAAGATTCCAACTTCTTTTATTGATACCAACCTGATTTGTCTTGTAGTATAACTATTCCATGTTTACTTGTATTGGTCATGTTGTACATTACGTATTGAGGAACTACTTGCTTTGGATTTATGAGTTCTTCTAGAGATGGCACACCTAAAATGGTTTGCAGGCTAAACAGAAGAAAGAATACAAACTTTTTTTTCTCCATTAAATAAGTGGAATAGGATATAAATATGAAAGAGTATTAATGGCAAACAAAGCCATCAGAAAATTTTTCTGAAACCAAACTTATAAGGTTTATATTTAGTATCCACTTTCAAATGTATGTATCTTAGTAACCTTGAAAGGATTCCAATATAAGACTCCAAACTATAGGTATAACTTTGATTCAAAGAAAAAACAAATCACGCTGAAAACATTCTATTTCTACTGTACGAGAACTACAGCAAGAGCATTTATTAAGAAACACATACAGGTTAAATTCTAAGCTTTTTTTGCATTTGTATATCTTGATAAAAATGTCAAATTAACATTCTAAACACCTCTGGAACTTGGTTAGAGCTTAGTTTTAGCTTACTAGATCAGAATAATGTATCTCCAAACTTCTTCAACATCTTTCTGGCTTCTTTCTCTATTATCAATGGAGTTTTCTTGATCTTCACTGATTGTTTCATGATTCATTTTCTCTATATTTTCCTGGAAAAAAAATTACTTTGGTTTAATATGTTGTGCTCAAATTAAGGAAATATTGAACTGGCACAATTCCTAATATTTTGTAATTTTATTGGTAAACAGTCCACAGTCAAGCTATAAGGTGAGTCTCACCTAAAGAAATAATGTTAACATATGGTAATAGAGCGTTTTGGTTTTGTAGCTGCCCCTACCACCTTCAAATCAATTTAAAACAAAACAGGCTTAAATTATACAAATACTGTTTCAAGTATGTCTCACTACCATTTTTATTACTATTCCTATGGGTTCTATTGTTCTACCGTAAAACAATTTACACACATATTTTTATGGTGCACTGGGTGTTATACGCAACTAATGAATCATTGAACTTTACATCAAAAACCAGGGATGTACTGTATGGTGACTAACATAATATAATAAAAAAATATTATTATAAAAAAAAGAATACAATGTAGGTTAAGAGACTTCAATATTGGCTTCAAATATTAAAGATATATACACTTTTAATGATTTTATAATTAAGTACATGGTAAATATATTTAAACTAGTAATTAGTAAAAGGGATGTTTTACCTGAGAGAAATGTAATCCAAGTTTTTTAGGAGTTCTACGAGATAAATTTCGTAATTTAAAAATGCTATCTTTATCTTTGGAAAAGTTTTCTATGCTGTTTTTTCTCAATTCTGGATGCCTTCGTGGAAGACTTTTAAGCGGAGAATTTGCAGGAAATCTGGTTTAAGAAAAATATGCAATTAAGTAATTTAAGATCAGAAACAAATTTTTAATGCCTATTTATCTAAAATAAAAATCACAAAAGAACTGAATTTATTTGTATTACCAAGGAATGAAGATTCTACATAAAGAGATTTTCCCATTAAACCTTTAAAAATATTTTAATAATTTCCTACTTTTCTTAGTATACTGTACATATTTTAACTTTATATCTGGATAATTCAGAGTTATTATTGGGATCAATTCTGTTGAAGAAGAAAACAGTTCCATTTTCTACATTTCTTTGACAAGTTATCTCATTTATATATATTTTCTGATCTTTGTTGACTATACTTGTTCTAATTTCTAGACCTTGGTCTCTGTTATTCCTTTTGATTATAATGCTTTCCTCCCCTCCAGTATAATAAAAAGTATTTCAAAGATACAGAAAATAATATAGACAACAACCATGTATGTAATCATCAACCAATGCAATTGTTAACATTTTACTAAAGACTTCATTATTATTTTTTTGTTAAATCAAAGAAATTCTTTGCTTATTCTCTCTTTCTGAGGGAAGCCATTAACTCGCAGTTAGTATTTTATACTTTCATTCATGTTTTTATACTTTTAATATTCATCAACAATATATATGATTTGGTGTTTTCTCATTCTACATTAAATATATGCATAAGTTTATAGTGCCCTCAGAAGTTCTTTTATATTCCACAGTCCTAAAAAATTTTTTTTTTTTTTTAAAGATTTTATTTATTCGACAGAGAGAGAGACAGCCAGCAAGAAAGGGAACACAAGCAGGGGGAGTGGGAGAGGAAGAAGCAGGCTCATAGCAGAGGAGCCTGATGTGGGGCTCGATCCCATAACGCCGGGATCACGCCCTGAGCCGAAGGCAGGCGCTTAACCGCTGTGCCACCCAGGCGCCCCATAAAAAATTTTTTTTATATTCCTTCTTAAGAGTTTTATTTTCATATTTAGGTATTTAATCCATATATAATTTATACCAAGTTCCCATATACAGTTGACCCTTGAACATGGGTTTGAACACTTATACACAATTTTTTTATAAATGTAGTACAGTATTATAAGTGTTCTCTTCCTTATGATTTTCTTAATAGCATTTTTTTTTCTAGCTTACTTTATTGTAAGAATACATTTTTTAATACATGTAACATACAAAACGTGTGTTAAATGATTATGTATGTTATTGATAAAGCTTCTGGTCAACAGTAGGCTATTAGTAAAGTTTTTGGGGAGTCAATATTATATGTGGATTTTCGACCATGCAAGGAGTCAGTACCCCTAACCCCTGCATTATTCAAGAATCAACTATGTGTATGGGTTTGCGTTTTCAGTACTTCATTGTTTTAATTTAAGCCCAGATATCATATAGGGCAATTCTCCCCTCCTTGTTCACTTCAAAATTGCCTTGAACTTTTATATTACTAAATAAACTTTAGAATCTGTTTGTCACATTCTATAAAAAAATTATATGGGGTTTTGAATGAAAATGCACCAAATTTATATATCGATTTTGGGAAAAGTGACTTTTTTATGATATTAAATCTTTTGATTCATCAACAGGATATCCTTCTCCACTTATTACCTTAAATACTATTTTATAATTTTTTCCAGTAAGGTCTTACACATTTTTGGTAAAGTTTCTTTCTAAGTACTTTATAATTTTGTTACCATTATAAAAATCTAGAGGCAGAGAGACTAGTCGAAGAATTACACAGAATTCCAGGTAAGAGAGAAAAATGATCTAACAAAAAGAACTATCAGGGTGGAGAGAGAAGTGGACAGATAGAGAACTCCTGAAGCAGTATAACAGACATGGTTTGTTAATTAAGTCATATTTAAAGGAGAGAAGAAAGGAAAAGAACCAAAGCAACTGTAGGGAAACAGTGCCATTCATCTAGGTATCGATACAAGAAGACAAAATTTACGTTAAGACATGACACTGATTTTTCTGTATGTTATATCTGAAATGCTTAATGGGCAAAAAATGGGTCTAAAGCTCAGGAGATATATTTGGGTTATAAGTTTGAAAGTTAAAAGGAAAATAGGTGAAGACATGGCAAGAGATTGCCTAGAAAGAGAGGTGAAGTAAAGATAAGTCCAGGACCAGTAACAACTAAAGGATGAATAACAGGAAAAGAGCTCACAAAGGTGACTAAGCTCTAGTTAGGAGAGGAAGGATTTGTAGAGTGTTCTACAAAATGAACTATTCATATGCTGTTATTGCAATTTACTTGTACAACGTAAATCATCTTTGATACAGAGGCAAGACTCCTAAGACGTTTGAAAAGTGCTAATTTTGTAGAGAAAAAAAGCATGGGTATTAGAATCCAAAGACCTAGTTTAATGATATATGAAACAGAACCCTGTGTGCATGAAAGAAAAAATTGTGTTGGCCTGAGGGAGTCAGAAAGGCTCCACAGAAAAAGCTGCAATACAACTGACAGGAGAACAAATGTATTTACTAATCTGACAAATGTCTACAGTGTTTCAAGTAGAAGAACATATTTCAGACATATGTATCAAGATTAAATGAAGCACAGTCTCAGTTTCCTCATCTGTAAAAAGGAGCTAATAAGTATTCTGCTTAGCTAGTCCAGGGATTAAATAAGAAAACATGTAAATCATAAAGCAGGGCTTCTGATACACGGTAAATCCTTAATAAATATTCTCTTTAACCTATGGTATATTCTGTTATTTATTATATAAAGTTTGCTATTATTTATTTTATCACATGAATTCCTACATTATATAAGATTATGTTACTTGAGGGCAAGCTGTGAGAATTTGTCTTATAATTCCTCAATCTATGAAACTAAAGTTTAATAATGATCTGTTCTTGAAATGTTACAGCTTTCAGAATATGAAGAAGTGATAATATCTCACTCTTTAGTCCCAATACCTATTTTATTACATATATTATTTAACATTTTAAAATTTTAATTGTGCAGCAATTAACTTTAACCTCTAAGTGCTTTTAATTATACTAAGAACAGTAAGTTTTCTAAAGAAAACATTTCTTCTGAAGAAGCTGCAATTTTAGTAGAAGTATTATAGAAGTGGAGTTAAATTTTATTGTTAAGTAATTCAGTTTTGCAGTTATTTATTTGTTCAGTACCTGAATAGCTGACTGTTGTCATCAAGATTTTCTGATCCCCATCTGCCTTTGATATCTTCAATTATATGATTCTTAAGAAATTTCCTCAGCAGTTGGAGAGTCTGTTGCCTTGTAACTTCAGGACCAAAATTGTTATTATTTCTTAATAGGTCATAAAGCCAATCCACTGCTTCTTCTGCTGTAAAACAATTGCCATATTTTTTAAAGTGTTGCCTGTGTTTTCGTAGAGGCATTCCTGCTCGAAAAGATGTGGTAATTTCATTCCACTGCAGAAAGAAAATATTTAAAAAAAAATTAAACAACAAAAATTAAATATCTTACTGATCTGAAACAAATTAGACAAAGAAAATGATTTTATTCACATCTGATTACATCATGAACATTCATGAAGAAATCATCTTATTTACTATGGAAAATTTTATATCTTATACTGATTTCTCTTTATCTTACAATTGTAATAATATTTCTTGGTAATAGTTTTTCACTAAAAGCACTTCATGGTCTGGTTGGCTTATTTAGGAAACCTACAAAAATGAAGAACTGCAATGAACCTACATCTTAGTCTTCAATAGAGAAAACATTTATTCCTTTTTTTTAAAATCTCAACTAGTATTCGTAAAATGCTGGTAGCATTTGTGTCAGACACGGCTTTACATTCATTACTTCACTTTCATTCTCACAATTCTATGAATAGGTACTATTATTATCCCATTTTCACTTAAGGAATATGAAGCACAGAGCGATTTAATACTTGGACCAAGGTTACACAGCTAAGTGATGAATCCAGGCATTCAAACCCAGTTTGATTGACTCTAAAACCTGCATTCATAACTACTACACTGGCCAAACAAAAATCATGGCAGGCAGTAGTTTTACTGGTAAAATACCTTTATTTTTTTTAATTTTTAAAAAGATTTTATTTATTTGACACACAGAGAGAGACAGCCAGCGAGAGAGGGAACACAAGCAGGGGGAGTGGGAGAGGAAGAAGCAGGCTTCCAGTGGAGGAGCCCCATGTGGGGCTCAATCCCAGCACTCCAGGATCACGCCCTGAGCCGAATGCAGATGCTTAACGACTGAGCCACCCAGGCGCCCCTGGTAAAATACCATTAATGTTGAAATACCTTATATATTTCTTATGTGAAGATTCCAATAGTGAACGTAGAACAGAAGGGTAAATTTACTAAGCTTTAAGTCCATTGCCTATTGATGTACCTATGTTTTAAAAAGATACTCATATTTTCCAAATTGTCCTCAAATAACCCAAACTTTCAGGTTTGTGGCAGCTGTAACACTGGAGCTCCAAGGTGGTGGTGGTGGTGTAAAATAAACACACCACTCTAACTGAAAAATCCTTTATCAGAAGCCAAGAAATGTGATTTGTAACCCCAACTATGCCACTAGTAGCCCTGCTATCACTTATCTAACCAATGTGGCCCCAACACCCACAACACAAAGTTTAAGAGTTGAAAACACAATAACTGTTCTTTTCTTCCCACCACACCTCTCCATTTCATACATTTATTTATTCAAGAAACATATTGAGCTGTAACTTATCCATAGGATCTATAGATCACAACACACTTTCACATACAGTATCCTCTTGGAATATCCTTTAAGGTGGGCATGCATTGTTAGCCCGACTTTACCAATGTGGAAACTGAGGCTCACGTTAGTTAAGTCACTCTCCTAATGTCACGTACCCAATGGCACTGTACTCTCTTGGATTGAAAATCTAAATGCACAAAGACATTGTATACGATTACAAATCCAATGACTACCAACAGTGGTTCCCGTTGGCTATCTTGACTATTCTGGGTTTAGTTTTGAAATGGGCAGCTGTTACTTAGTGCTATTTCAATCAGTAGATCCTGCATTAAATTCTACAGCCCCAACGAAGCTGTCACATTCGGGCTGTCCCCATTCTGACACTACAGAGTAACGGAACTCTTTCTAAATTCTTCTTGAACACTGATGGAGGTAGAAAATCAGACGTGGGGAGCGGCTAAAATCGGAATATTCTATGAGTTTCTAGTGCATGCCGACAACTACAGGCACAGGTGTCGCCTAAAAAAGGCTTGAGTATGATGCGCCATCCCAGGGACGCGACCCTTTGGACTTACGGCTCACAGGCACAGCCCAGACCCTCAAAGAAGGGGAAGAGGCATGTCCCGCAAGGATTTCGCGGTGCCTGTTAATTCCCCCCACTCTCCTTCTCAGCGACCCAAAGCAAGGGGCTCTGGGACCCATCTGTCTGCCCAAGACAAAACTACGAACGTTCTCACGTAAAGGTGGTGGCGGCCATCGCTGCGGCTGGCCAGTCTAGTCCTTTCGCGCTGCCTTACCAGTTTGGTGGCCCGATAAGGCCCGGGAGGCACAGTCCGACTCTCCATTCCGCCCGGCGGGCCCCGAGGTCTGTCAGCGGCCGGCGTAGTGCATGGCGGCGTTAGGCGGCACGGGGGCTCGGTGCCCGACCGCGGCGTGGCTAGGCACAACCGTCGGCCGCGCCGCTGATTTGAATAGCGCAGAGAGCTGCGCTGATTGGCCGCGCCTCCAAGTCACGTGGCACGCCGCCAGGACCCGCCGCAGTCGGTTTGCGCCGTGTTGCCTCTCAGGGCTACGGCACTAGCGGCCGACGGCTGCCACCGTCTAGTCAGCGCGGGGGCGGGGCCCGTGGGACTGGTTCTGGGCCTCACCCGGCTGCCCTGGAGCTGCTTCTCCCTCTTGCGGTCGCTGGCGAGGCGGAGTCGTGTTTCCACACTCAGAACCGGTGAGGCAGTTTAGCCACAGACTGGGTGGTCTGGAGTCCAGCCTTTGGCTTAAGGGAATTTGAAATTTGAAAAGAAAAAGAAAAACAAAACCCCAAGCCTTTTCTGCTTGACCCTACAGCATCTCCAGCAGTGGTTGGCATGTAAAACAAAGCATCTCTGGGGCGTAGCTTTCACCAGACAAACCCCTTGGTTTCGCTGCTATAAAGCTTCCTGGGTCTATGTTGCAATGCTTCATCCTGGTACATCTTATCAGGGGCCGTGATTCTGTTCTCCCCAGTGCAAAAATGTAGGTTATTCCCCTCCCCCCTTTAATTCCGTGGTAAAATGAAGGATAAGTAGATTTCCAGTAAGTACACACAATGAAGGGCTGGGGAAAGGTTATGTAAAACTTGCCAAATTGCTCCCCTGAAGAAAATCTGCCATATCTTTTTAAGAACCCTGGTTATGTTTAAATCATGATTATATACTTAAAAAATGTCGTTTTTCAAATGACATAAATTAAGTTCTGAACGTTGAAGAGACTTGCCCAAAGTCGCACATCTCGCAGAGGTCACACTTCATACTTTTAATAAACTCTCTATCGCTAGTCTGAAACTGATACTAGGAAAGCCTTAGTACAGCGTACTGAGCGGTTGCTTGAGTGATTCGAAGATGTAGAGTAATTAATTTGGAAATTGAACAGCAATTTAAAAGGGTAAGACTTATCAAAAAGGCAAGGTAAGGGAAAGTATTCTAAAGAGGAGGAATAAAATGGTCTGCAGTTTATTTTAGCCATTGAATTTAAGATAATTTAGATGGAGATGCATCTGTTTTCTGAACAGGACCAGGGATAGGGATTTTCAAAAACCACTTGGTAAATGGGAACAATCATCTCAATTTTGCCTTTGTGTTAAGGAAAAGTAGAATGATAGATGTTACAAAATAATGTTAACTATTGCTTATCTGGCTTTATGACATATTGTCCTTCTTTCTTTTGCCTCCTATTTGCATTCAGAATGACATGGAGACGAGAATGTAGAAGCCAAATTCATTTTGCATTTTTGCCTAGTTCCTTAGTTGAAAATTATCTCATTACAGCCTTTGATACAGCTTAGTATTATCTTAGTTTCTAAGACATAACCTGACAGAGAATACTATTAACAGCATAATATTAATTTAAAATTACAAAGTGTCATCTGACATGTTTTAGAGGGTAGCAGGAAAAGTAAATCCAAACTTTTCATAAGAGAATGGTTGGAGAAGTTCTAAAAAGGCGTGCAATGAGATGTAGGAGTCACATCTTGTGAAAGCCTCTGGGACTCTTTTTTTAAGGTGCTTTCATTGTGTCTGTGGACTTGCTTTGCGTCATTCACCATGTTGACTGTTCCTGTAGATAAGAAAATATCTAAAAGGGTTTTGTCAAATGTTCGTGGTTTATATTTCTTTAGGTGATTTTGTATTTTTCTGCTTTTAGTAACTATTGATTTTGTAGTTTGATTCTTGGAAATAATTTTATTTCTTTCATTACCTGGTTTTTGGGACTCATGTCACTGTTTTTTTTCCTCATTCCCCTACCTCAGGATTTCTCAGGTGGGTAAAAAAAAAAAAACCCACCTCGTTAGGATCATCTGGGATACCTGTCAAAATGCTGATTCCTTGGATTCCCCAAATAATTTTGGGGGAGTGTGTGTGTTTGTGTGTGTGTGGTGTGGTGGGCTGGTACAGGGTACATTCTTAGGGATGGAGGAGCCTGGATTTCTAAAGATTTCGTGGAGTTGAGCTGCTAGAATGTCCAAAGGCCACCTACCTATAGACTCTATGAGAGAAATATGGACCTCTGTTAATTCAATCTTAGAGCTGAACCTAAACCTAATTGATAGAACAAATATTAGAAAATAAAATTAAGATGTAGTATCACCTTTTAAATATGATGAAACAAAATATGATGAAACACAAAATTATCCTACTAGACAGAGATTATCTGTCTCAGGAAGCTTTTTTCCACTTTGCCTGCAATTTCATTTAGTCCCACTAGAATATAAGTTCCATAGCAGAGGCTTTATGTAGTTTGTTGACTATTGTATCTCCAGCTGCTAAACAGCACATAGGAATTTCATAAATATTTGGTGAATGGATGAGTTTTTCTTCTTATCACTAAAAACAAAGCTTGTATATGGGTGATATATATCCAATTATCTTTTCTTCCTAGGAAACTTTTTATAAAATATTTGTGTGTTTGTAAGATTTATTTATTTTTGAAGTTTAGCCATTCCATTCCATATATCTAGTTTTGAGTGTGACTTCATAAATCTAGACTAATATTTGGTCTGGCCTGAGAAAATTTCCTCTTTTTATTTTGAATTGCTCCAGTCTGTTTTCTTCCCTGCTTTTGAAACTGTTAGTGACTATTTGATGTCCTGGGTCTATCTTATTTTTCTAATGTCCTTCCTTCTATGATTTTCATTTTACTGTTTTTATAAGTCTTGAGAGAATTCTTTCAACTGAGCTTTGAATTCAGTGTTCTAATTTCCTTTACACCTTTATGTTTTATAGTAACTCACTACATAAATGCTCAAAAATGACCTTCTTCTTTGAACTGCTGATTTTTTAAAAAAAGATTTTATTTATTTATTTATTTGAGAGAGAGAGAGGGAGAGAGAACATGAGCAGGGGGAGGGGCAGAGGGAGAAGGAGACTCCTGCTGAGCAGGGAGCCCAACATGGCTCCATCCCAGGACCCTGAGATCATGACCTGAGCCAAAGGCAGATACTTAACTGACTGAGCCACCCAGGTGTCCCAACTGCTGATCTTTTTATCGTATGCATTGGCTTTCTTTAATTTATATGTTCTTATAAGAGATTTTTTAAAATTTGCCATCAGTAACTGAGATGAGTCCTAGTAAAGACTTGTTAAGTCCATGAAAATATTAAAATAACTGTTTTTATTTTGCTACCATCCATTTCCCAAGATCCTGCATTCTCAAGTATGTAGACACCTGTTATATTTTAGGGTTAGAAATATAGTTGACACTCATTGTTTTGTCTGACAATTGGCTCTCATTTTTTTGGGAATAGCATGGCTCCTCATTCAGAGAACTAGTTCTACTGTAACATGTATTCTGAAGGGACTCTTCCATGTTCCTTGCTCTCAGGAATGAACACAGTATAACTGAGTTATAGCATTCTGCTCCCCTGATTCAGTGAGGTGGTCAGGACTTGTCTCCTGAGTCAAGGAGAGTCTCTTGAGATATTTTTTTTTCAAATTGGGTCAAGAGGGAAGAGCCTTCTCATTCTGGTAACTGAATTGAGAAAATATGAGCCAGGAGCCAATGCTGGCTATTGTTATAGCTGAATAATACTTCTACTCTGTAAAATACACTGATGTCTAAAGAGAAACAGAAATGAAAGCAAGAGAGTACTAGTTTTAGTCTTTGCAAGGCTAGCTTACATCTTTAGAATTTGATTACATGGTACAATTTTTGTTTGTTTGCTTGGATTTTTGTCACTTACCATCCAAAGATCTCCAGTAAAAATTTTTTCAAGAGTGCTAATGATGATGACATTTCTGAGGAAGAATGCCATGCAACTCCTTGGTAAGGTTTTATATCATTTTGGTATGTTACAGTGTTCTATATAGATAACAGAGAAGCCATATAACTACCTTGAGGAAATTGTCAGGATTGCTCGCAATCAGGTGCTGGCCTTCCTGAGGAGCTTCTCACGTGTTTGACAACTAAGCTAATTTTGAGACCTTGTCTTTATTGGGGAGTTTTGCCTCCTGAGATTTCTAGTCTCCTACCTAGTACACAGTATATGAAAGACCCTAACTTACTTCTCCAAAACTTCTAGTAAATCCCATAGTCTCAAACACACTATATAAGTCTACTGAAGCTTGGGAAGAGGATGATGACAGGGACCTGTGGTCAGGCTGCCACATTCCATATTTTTCTGTGTTGTGTTTTTATGTAGTGGAACAATTTATAGTAAAGAAACATCTGGGGTTAAAAAGACCATGAAGAATTCAATTACATGATTTCTTTTTTCTCCATGTGAGATTATATTAGCCAGCCTCCAAGACAGCTCCCAATAATTCATGCTTCTTGGTGTTCATGTCCTTGTGTTGTCCCATCACAAACCAAGTAGGGCCAACCTGGGTAAGCAATAGGATGTTGCAGAAATGAGAGTGAATCTTGACACTAGATCATAAAAGGAATTCCTGTTCTTGCCTTGCTATCTCTTGGATCATTTGCTCTGGGGCAAGTCAGCTGCCATATCATGAGGCTATCTGGACAGTTTTTTGGGGAGGTCCCTGTGGAAAGGAATTGAAGCCTTATGTTAACAGTCAGCACTGATTGACTGAGCCACCTTAGAGTGGATCCTACTATCCCTACTCAAAGTTTCGGATGACCAACTTGGACAATATCTTGACTGCAATCTTATGAGAGACCCTGGGCTAGAACCACTAAGCTATATCTGGTATCCTGACTTGCAAAGACTAAGATAATAAATGTTTATTGTCTTAAGCTGTTGTTTGAGGGAATTGTTACAGAGCAATACATAACTAATATAAAGAGCCTCATTGTTCTTAAGAAATCAGTTTGATAAATGGTAGAGTTTATTCTGATGGAGAAGGTTGGGGGAAGAACAAATTGAAATCAAGATTTCTGCTTTGGACTTGTTAATTACAAGATGCTACTAGAAATTCAAGTGTGGGTGTCAAGTTCACAGTTGAACATAAGAGTATTGCATTTTAGAGAGAGACCAGAATTATAGAATGAAATTTGAGAGGCATTTGTATATAGATTGTATTTAATACTATAGGAGGGGAATGTAGAGAAGAGAATAGAGCTCATCATTGGGTCAGTCCTGGGGTTGAGGGAAGAAGAGTCAGCAAAGAAGTTTAAGAAACAGTCATTGAGATAGGAGGAAAAGAAACTAGCTTGTGTGTTAATGATGCTAAGAGAATAGGATGACTTTGGAAGAAGGTAGTAATCCACCTTGTCAAATGATCTGAGAGGTTAAGGAGGATAACAGAGAAGCGTCTGTGGGAGCTGGCAATGTGGTGGGCAGCAGCACGTTCCTGAGAGCAGACTTAGTGTAGTGGTGATAAAAAAATGAAGCCCAAGTGGAGTAACCTGACAAGAGAATGGGAATGAGGAAGTTAAGACAGATACCAGTAACACATTCAAGAAATTTTGCAGTGAAGGGGAGGTGAGAAATAGCTCCTGGAAAAAACAGTAACTGGAAGAGGATATGAGGGCAAGAGAGTTTATTTTTATTTGCTTTATTTGTATTTAAAAATTTTAAGATACAAGACACCAGACTATGTTTGTAAACTGATGGGAATAATTAAGCTGAAGAGAATAATTGATGATGCAGGAAAGAGGGGATAATTGTGGGAACAAACCCTGTGAAAAACCAGGAAGGGATGAAATAGAATTGGAGAGGTTGGTTTTTGAAGGAAGCAGGAAATACTTCTTTCTTTGTCATAAGAAGGCAATTATAGGCCTTTTCTTTAGTAACACAGGGAGTGTAGGAATGAAAAACGTGTCAGAAAAACTGGCTTGCTATCTCAACTCTTACTCTACATAATGAACTGAAGGAATCTCTGATATAGTTCTGATTGATCATTCCTTTATTTGAGAAGTATATTTTGAACTCCAACAAAGTGAAAGGTACTTTGGCAAAATAATAGAATGCCTTTCTCTAGGAGATTAAAACTTGCATTGGAAATGGTCATGCAAATAAAAAAATTAAAATACAAGAATTTAGTGGTGATAATGGAGGAATGTTTAAAATGCTATGAGAGCATAGGAGAAAGAAGGACCCATCCCTGTTCAGGAAAGACAGGGAAGGCTTTGTAGCTGAGGCTTAATGGAAATTAGAAGGAAAAGTAGGAATTTTCAGCTGATTAACAAAAGCCATTATAATAAAATTAGCAGTGATCATTCTGAGATCCCTCATTCATGTATGGGAGAACACAATAAAAGATGATGGTGAATCCTTTCCCCCTTTCTCCCTGTGGTTTATGTGTATGCTTTCACATAATTACACATTAGATCTTGAGTGGACTGTCTTTGGAGTTCTCTATTTAGTAGCACATCAGTACACTGATTTACGCTTGATTACTCCTAAACTATACAGATTTAGAATTGTTCAGATTGAACATTTCCTTAGAAACTAATAGCGATATCTAATAGCTTTTCAAATGGAAATACTGCATTTTAGAGTGTAAACTAATCTTTGTGAAAACAGACTAAGTATATCCTGTGTGGGTGCATGTATTATAGATGTGCTTATAAAATTGAAATTCAGATTAAAAAAATACTTGGGTATATATGGGGTTTTCAAGCTAATCTGAATTTTTCATTTAACTAGAATACTATTGGTTTCAACATTGTTACATTATTGTTGAAAATCTTTCTAAAATAGATCACTTTTCTTTGATGTCTTGTTAATGCTTAAAAATACATACTAGAAATTATGTGGAAAAATTTTTAATCAAGTAGTTTTCAATTTAATTTTGGTTAAGATTTTACTATACTTGAATATTATTATATTTGGGTTCCTCCCCTTGGATTTCTTCTCTTTGAATAATTCTAATTTGTGTGTGTGTGTGTGTGTGTGTTTAGTGTGTGATAATAAAAGTAATACAATTTTATAATTTATATTCTGCCATTAATGTAGAACTTTACTTTTTTCCCCTAAAGTCATTCATATGAAGTAGTTTCCACTAACATTTTCCTTCATTCTGTTTGCTTTTTTTTTTTTTCCTTACTCTTTTGTCTCTGCTGGTGGAGAGATAGCAGTAAGGGAGGAGGCTGTAGGGAATTCTAAGCTTCATTTGATATGTCATTTTATAGACTTCTACATTTCTTTGAACTTTAATGTCAATTCTTTATTGTTATTATTATTTTTTAACTCTGCCTAGGGCTTATATTATCCTGGAGGGAGTAAAATTTATTAATGAATTTCACTAAGTACACATAGAAAATGCTAATGTATATAACCATCAAATGTCCGAGTTTGCCTTTGTTTTATATGATTTCTATGTTTTTCTATTAAAGGTAATCCATTAAAAATTAATTGATCTGTAGCTATACAGTTATACAGATCTAAGACATAACTTTGTATGTATGTATAGTATGTTTTCTGAAATCGGAAAAAAATCCTTTGGTGGACTGTGCTCTGTAACTATGGTATGTACATGAGAAATATGGTGAACTCAGGGTATGACAACATTGGTAGAGAGGATTTATAGAGGAGGAGGCAGTTTGTGAATTTTTTGGTGAGAAAAGTCTACATGAAGTTTGTAAATGACTATGCCTTGCAGGAAATTCATAGATCAAGGAACATTCTCTTCTAATATAGTGGACATTTATTGGTTGATTACACAGCATTGCTTTTCCTTATTCATCTTTAATATATATATATATTTTATTTTATTTGACAGAGAGAGAGAGAAAGCCAGCAAGAGAGGGAACACAAGCAGGGGGAGTGGAAGAGGAAGAAGCAAGCTCCCAGCAGAGCAGGGAGCCTGATGTGGGGCTCGATCCCAGGACTCTGGGATCATGCCCTGAGCCCAAGGCAGATGCTTAACGACTGAGCCACCCCAGCGCCCCTCATCTTTCTTATAAACCCAGATTGTTCTTACACCTTCCATCCCCTTGATACATGGCCCATAAGTCAGCTTTGGGTGTAGCCCTGAATTGCCTTAATCTAATAAGGATTTTAAATTGCCTTTGATGCAATTAATTTTGGTTGGATTTAAGCCAATGACTATGTTGAATCTGCCATGTTTTATAGAGCCCTTCTAGCTCCTATAGGAAGGTTTCAGAGTCAAGTAGACACACAGCTAAAGATGGCTAGCAACTGCAAAACATTTGGCAGATATCATAGGTAAGGGGGAAAAATCCCAACATCTAATTCTTATGAAATTGGAATATGAAAGTCAGGAAGGGATGCTAGAATCACAGTAATATGTGATTAGAAAGTCGTCTTGCATTTTCAACTATAACAGTAATCATTAGCATGTTCAAGGAACTTAACCTGTGAGGTTCAAGGATCTACACATAAAAATAGACCTTCTTTAATTCTTCCTTATTGTGCATTGTGAATTACAGGACTATTGTTCCTTAGGGTACCTATAATTGGGGACTAATTTAGGAATTCAGCCCAATTTAGAAAATGATTTCTAGGGGAAAATGAATTCCCAATTCTAACTGCAAGTGATTCATACACCCCATCTATAAGTTTAGAATTTATTGTATCTGTGAGAGGCTTGGTAGTGTGTTAGAAAGAGCACTGGTCTAGGAAGGAGTCAAAGAATATTCATTCTCACCTAGTTCTGCTATTAATTAGCTATGAGACTTTCACAAGTCACCTTCCTGGTTCTTTATTTTCTCATCTGAAAAATGAAGGGTTAAATTAGATTTTGAAGATTCTTCTAGTTCCAGTAATTTATAATAACTTTGTCAAATACCAGACACTCATTTATTTGACAGTGATTTTAATACTAGGTTTTACAAATGTGTTTTGAAAAACATTTTTTTTCATCTGATTTTGTTCTTCTGGATCATTAAATATTTGTCATAAAAGTAATTTTACCTTTGGGCATTTAATTTAATACATTGGTTAGGATCATTCTAATAATAGTACCAAGACACATCTTGATAAGATAATGTATTAAACATAAGTGTTTTTTTGTGTGTGTGTGTTTTGTGTTTTGTTTTTTTTTTTTTAGTGAGAGAGAGACTGGTGGGGAGGGGCAGAGAGAGATGGAGAGAGAGACTCTTAAGCAGGCTCCAAGCCCAGTACAGAGCTCATCGGGCTTGATCTCACAACCTAAGATCAGGACCTGAGCTGGAATGAAGAATCAGATGCTTAAATGACTGAGCTCCCCAGATGCTCCTAGACATAATTTTAAATGCAGTTCTTTTTTACTGATTCTAAATGACTTTAAATCCGCTCATTTATTTTCCAATTATTCTTGTATTACATTGATTTGAGAGGACTTTTGTTATTTCCCAAAATAATTTTTATTGATTTATAATTTTATTATGTTGTGGATTTAATAGTATTCATTAGAAATTTTAAAACAATTAGTGTTATACATGTACAATATTATTATGTTATATATGTGTGTGACATTAGGCATGTATATAATAATGTGATTGACATTATATATATTTCATGCATATGAATACGTGTATACACACACACATATATGTAATATATGAAATACTATTTGTATTGTCATTCTTTAAGCCTATTTTATGCCAGGTACTCTGATAGGCTCTAGGGGTAAAAAACATATGGCTATTGGTTGCAAGGAGCTTATGGTCTATTGAGTAAAATAATCAGGTAAAATGTTGCACGACTAGTTAACATATGAAAAGATATGCATTCACTGATAATCATGGGAATGGTAAATAATATATTCCAGTTTTTGAAGATTAGATGGGTGATAGTATCACATATAAGGCAGAATATGGAAAAACGATGCTGTTTTGGAATGATTATAAATCTTGCTCCTCTTTATCTCTTTATCCTGCTTTATTTTCCTTTTTAGACCTTATTAGCATCAACATGGTATATGCTTATTTGTATATCATCTGCTTTTATCCCCTAGAACATGAACTCCATGAAAGAATGGATTTATAATGTTTTTGTCCACTGCTAAACTCTTAGTGCTTATAGTAGTGCCTGGCACACAGTAGGTATTCAATAAATACTTGTTGAATAAATGAGTGGCATGGAGATTTGTCACACAGTATAGCAGAGTTCAAGCAAAACTGAAATTGCCTGTGTTAAGACTTAGAAATCCCACTTTTTAAGGATGTAGCTTATAAGAGTAAATGATTTTTATGTACAAAAATGTTCACTTGAACATTCTTTAAATCGTGAAAAAATTGAAAATAAACTAAATTTTTATCTCAAGGGGAATAGGTTACATCACATGTGCCACATCCATGCTTTGGAGTAGATATATGTGTGCTGACATGGATAGAACTTCAGGGAATACTTTTAAGTGAAAAAGAAGTGGCAAAACAATGCAAATAGTCTTATCCAATTTGTATGTGTGCAATTATGTAAATTAGTAGGAAAAAAAAAACCCATAGGAGAACCCACATCAGTCTAGGAAAAGTGAAAGTATGTAATGCTACTCCATGTAAAATTTTTATTCTTTTTATGTATGAGGTTTTTTTATTATTTGAAATATTTATATTGGGCATGTATCAGTGTACTATTTAAATACCTAACTACGTAAGCAGATAATATATTTTCTTAAGCACCATGACAACCATAATAAATTCTGTAAGATGCATAGGAAAGTCCTGAAAGCTATCTTTGGGGTGGGGGGCTGTGAGAAGAAAACACAGCTTACCTCAACAAATAAATTGGGAGTTAGCCAGGTGAAGAAAGAAAGGAAGGAAACCTAATGAGAAGTAATAGCTTATACAGAGTTATGAAAGCATGTAAATGTAGAATATTTAGTAAATTGCAAGTAATTTTTATGTGATAGTACAGGAAAGAAAGAGTGAGATGAAGCTGGAGAGGTAAGCATGATTCAGATCATGAGGATCCTTATATGCTATGTAAGAATTTCACATTCCACCTCTCCCCAGTCTATTCTTGATTAATCTTGCTTCTGACTTTAAAAGTCATTTTCCTATAGATAGTGGAATTCTTACACCTACTTTTGTGTCCCTAGAATTTTTTTTTAAATTTTATTTTATTTAAATTCAATTAATTAACAATTGCAGCTGAATGTAATACCCAGTACTCATTATATCACATGCCTTCCTTAATACCCATCACTCAGTTATCCTATCCTCTCCCACTTCCCCTCCAGCAAACCCTCAGTTTGTTTCCTTAGTTAAGAGTCTCTTATGGTTTGTCTTTCCTCTGTGATTCATTGATCTGTTCCTCTATTTTTTTGGTTTCTATTTCCTTGGTTTCTGCTCTAGTGTTTATTATTTCTCTTCTTCTGGATTTAGGCTTTATTTCCTGTTCTTTCTCCAGCTCCTTTAGGTGTAAGTTTAGGTTGTGTAGTTGAAACTTTTCTTGTTTCTTGAGAAAAGCCTATATTGCTATACACTTCCCGCTTGGGACCACCTTTGCTGCATCTTAGAGGTTCTGAACTGTTGTGTATTCATTTTCATTTGCTTCCATGTATTTTAAAAATTCTTTAATTTCCTGGTTGACCTATTCATTCTTTTGTAGGTTGCTCTTTAACCTCCATGTATTTGTGGTCTTTCTAAACTTTTTCTTGTGGTTGATTTCAAGTTTAGAAAAATTGTGGTCTGAAAATATGCATGTTATAATCTCAATCTTTTTGTATGGTTGAGACCTGATTCACGACCCTGTATGTGATCTATTCTGGACAATGTTCCATGTGCACTTGAGAAGAATGTGTATTCTGTTGCTTTAGGATGAAATGATGAAATGCTCTGAATATATATGTGAAGTCCATCTGGTCCAGTGTGTCATTCAGAGCCCTCATTTCCTTGCTGATCTTTTCCTTAGATGATCTGTCCATTGCTGTGAGTGGGGTGTTAAAATCCCCTACTATTTGTCAATGAGTTTCTTTAATTCTGTTAATTGGTTTATGTAATTGGCTGATCCCAAGTTAGGGGCATAAATATTTACAATTGTTAAATCTTCTTGTTGGATAGATCTTTTTATTCTGATATAGTGTCCTTCTTCATCTCTTATTATAGTCTTTGGTTTAAGATCTTTTTCTAGTATAAGGATTGCTACCCCAGATTTCTTTTGATGTCCATTAGCATGATAATTGGTTCTCCACCCCCAATTTCTTTTTTTCTTTTTTCTTAATAATAGTTTTTTATTATGTTATGTTAGTCACCATACAGTATATCCTTAGTTTTTGATGTAATGTTCCATGATTCATTATTTGCATATAACACCCAGTGCACCATGCAATATGTGCTCTCCTTAATACCCATCACTGGCCTATCCCAATCCCCCACCCCCTCCCCTCTGAAGCCCTCAGTTTGTTTCCCAGAGTCTACAGTCTCTCATGGTTCATTCCCCCTTCTGTTTACCCCCCCTTCATTCCTCCCTTCCTTCTCCTACTGATCTTCCTATTTCTTATGTTCCATAAATGAGTGAAACCATACGATAATTATCTTTCTCTGCTTGACTTATTTCACTTCGCATAATCTCCTCCAGTCCCATCCATGTTGCTGCAAGTGTTGGGTAATCGTTCTTTCTGATACATACATTGTATGTATGGACCACATCTTCTTAATCCAGTCATCTGTTGAAGGGCATCTTGGCTCCTTCCACGATTTAGCTATTGTGCACAATGCTGCTAGGAACATTGGGGTGCATATGGCCCTTCTCTTCACTAAGTCTGTATCTTTGGGGTATATACCCAGTAGTGCAATTGCTGGATCATAGAGTAGCTCAATTTTTAACTTTTTAAGGGACCTCCACACTGTTTTCTAAAGTGGCTGCACCAACTCGCATTCCCGCCAAGAGTGTAAGAGGGACCCTCTTTCTCCACATCCCCTCCAACATTTGTTGTTTCCTGCCTTGTGAATTTTTGCCATTCTAACTGGCATAAGGTGGTATCTCAATGTGGTTTTGATTTGAATTTCCCTGATGGCTAATGATTTTGAACATTTTTTCATGTGTCCATTAGCCATTTGTATGTCTTCATTGGAAAAGTGTCCGTTCATATCTTCTGCCCATTTTATGATTTGTTTTTTTGTTTCTTGTGTATTGAGTTTGAGAAGTTCTTCGTAGATCTTGGATACCAGTCTTTTATCTGCAGTGTCATTTGCAAATATATTCTCCCATTCCGTGGGCTGCCTCTTAGTTTTTTTGACTGTTTCCTTGGCTGTGCAGAAGCTTTTTATCTTGATGAAGTCCCACAAGTTCATTTTTTCTTTTGTTTCTCTTGCCTTTGGAGATGTGTCATGAAAAAAGTTACTGTGGCTGATGTCAAAGAGGTTGCAGCGTATGTTCTCCTCTAGGATTTTGATGGATGCCTGTCTCACATCGAGGTCTTTCATCCATTTGGAGTTTATCTTTTTGTATGGTGTGAGAGAGTGGTCAAGTTTCATTCTTTTNTATGGTGTGAGAGAGTGGTCAAGTTTCTTTCTTTTTTTTTTTTTTTTGCATATAGCTGTCCAATTTTCCCAGCACCATTTATTGAAGAGACTGTCTTTTTTCCACTGGAGGTTTTTTCCTGCTTTGTCAAAGATTAGTTGCCCAAAGAGCCGAGGGTCCGTTACTGGGTTCTCTATTCTGTTCCATTGGTCTATGTGTCTGTTTTTGTGCCAGTACCATGCTGTCTTTGTGATCACAATTTTGTAGTATAGCTTGAAATCTGGCAACATGATGCCGCCAGCTTTGTTTTTCCTTTTCAACAATTCCTTGGCGATTCGGGGCCTTTTCTGGTTCCACACAAATTGAAGGGCTGTTTGTTCCAGTTCTTTGAAAAATATCGTTGGTATTTTGATCGGGATGGCATTGAAAGTGTAGACTGCTCTGGGTAGCATAGACATTTTAACTATGTTTATTCTTCCAATCCATGAGCATGTAATATTTTTCCATCTTCTTGTGTCGTCTTCAATGTCTTTCAAGAGTGATTTGTAGTTTCTAGAATATAGATCCTTTACATCTCTGGTTAAGTTAAATCCAAGATAACGTATGATCTTTGGTGGTATTGTAAATGGAATGGATTCCCTAATTTCTCTTTCTTCATTCTCATTGTTCGTGTATAGAAATGCAACTGATTTCTGGGCATTGATTTTGTATCCAGCCACATTACTGAATTGCTCTCTAAGTTCTAGTAGTTTGGGGGTGGGTTTTCTATAGTATAGTAGTATAGTAGTTTTGGGTTTTGTATATAGAGTATCATGTCATCTGCGAAGAGAGACAGTTTGACTTCTTTGCCAGTTTGGATACCTTTTATCCCTTTTTGTTGTCTGATTGCTGTTGCAAGGACTTCTAGTACTATGTTGAATAATAGTGGCGAGAGTGGGCATCCTTGTCGTGTTCCTGANGTTCCTGACTTAGGGTAAAGGCTTTCAGCTTTTCCCATTGAGAATGATATTCGCTGTAGGCTTTTCATAGATGGTTTTTATGAACTTGGGGAATGTACCCTCTATCCCTACACTCTGAAGGGTTTTAATCAGGAAAGGATGTTGTATTTTGTCAAATGCTTTTTCTGCATCAGTTGAGAGGATCATATGGTTCTTGACTCTTTTCTTGTTGATCTGATCTATCACACTGATTGATTTACAGATGTTGAACCACCTTTGCATCCCAGGGATGAACCCACTTGGTCCTGATGGATAATCCTTTTAATGTACTGTTGGATCCTATTAGCTAGGATCTTGTTGAGAATTTTGGTGTCCATATTCATCAGGGATATTGGTTGGTAATTCTCCTTTTTGATGGGGTCTTTGCCTGGTTTGGGGATCAAGGTGATACTGTCCTCATAGAATGAGTTTGGTAGTTTTCCTTCTGTTTCTATTTTTTGAAACAGCTTCAGGAGAATAGGTATTATTTCTTCTTTGAATGTTTGGTAGAATTCTCCGGGGAATCTGTCAGGCCCTGGACTCTTGTTTTTGGGTAGGTTTTTGTTCACTGCTTCAATCTTGTCATAATTAATCGGTCTGTTTAAATAATCAGTTTCTTCCTGTTTCAGTCTTGGTAGTTTATAGGTTTCCAGGAAGGCATCCATTTCTTCCAGTTGTTTAATTTATTGGCATAAAGCTGTTGATAAAAGTTTCTAATGATCCTTCCTATTTCATTGCCACCCCCTCACTTTCTCTCTGGAGCTGTGTTTGGGTCTAAAATTAATCTCTTCTAGGCAGCATATCATTGGGTCTTGTTTTTTATCTAATCTGATGCCCTGTGTCTTTTGATTGTAGAATTTAGCCCAAAGACATTCAGAGTAATTATCGAAAGAGTGAATTTAGTGCCATTGTATTATCTGTAACGTCCGCATTTCTGTATATTGTCTCTGTTCCTCTCTTGTCTATGTTAGTTTTGGGCTTTCTCTTCCCTTAAAGGATCCCTTGTAATATTTCTTGTAGGGCTGGTTTAGTGTTCACAAATTCTCTAGTTTCTGTTTGTCCTGGAAACTCTTTAGCACTCCTATTTTGAATGACAGGCTTGCTGGATAAACTGTACTTGGCTGCATATTTTTCTCATTTAGCTTGCTGAATATGTCATGCCAGTCCTTTCTAGGGTGCCAGGTCTCTGTGGATAGTTCTGATGTCAGTCTTATGTTTCTACACTTGTAGGTTAAGGACCTGTTGTCCCAAGCTGCTTTCAGGGTTTTCTGTTTATCTCTGAATTTTGCAAGCTTCACTATTATATGTTGAGGTGTTGACTTATTTTTATTGATTTTGAGGGGGTTTTTCTGTTCCTCCTGGACTTGAATGCCTGTTTTCTTTCCCAGATTAGGGAAGTTTTCAGCTATAATTTGTTCAAATAAACCTTCTGCCCCCCCTTCATTTTCTGGGACCCCTATTAGCCAGATATTATTCGCTTTATAGAATCACTGAATTTTTAAAGTCTCCCTTTGTGATCCAGTAATTGTCTTTCTCTCATTTTCCATCATTTTTCTTCTGTCTCACTGATTCTCTCTTCTTCCTTATTTATCCTAGCAGTTAGAGCCTCTATTTTTTATTGCATCTCAGTAATAGCCCTTTGAATTTTGACCTGATTCTATTTTAGTTCTTTTATTTCTTCGGTAAGGAAATCTCTAGTGTCTTCTTTGCTTTTTTCAAGCTTAACTAATATTTTTATGATCATTGCTTTGAATTCTAGTTTTGATATCTTACTTATATCCATAATTATTAAATCTCTGGCAGTGAGTACTGCCTCTTGTTCTTTTTTGGGGTGAGTTCTTCCATCTTGTCATTATGTCCAGAAAAGAATAGATCAAAGGGAGGGAAAATACAAAAATAGCAACAGTGACACCAGAAAAATATATACTACACAAATCAGAAGAGAACAGAAACCAAAAAGAAAAGAAAATTTAAAAAATAATAATAAAATCAAACAAGAAGTTGAACAGAACAATAAACTAGATCCTGGGTGTATTTTGGTCTGTTTGTTAGAAGAAACTAGATCCCAAATAGGAAAGAAAGAAAAACATATGTATATACAAATATGAAGTTGAATAAAATGAAAGGAAGCCAAAAAATGAGAAAAATATATATAAAACCTAAGTGTAAAAATGAAAATTAAGATGACTTAAAAATAGTTGATAAAATAAGAAAATATCTGAAAAGGAAAATAAAATATAAGACTGAAAGACTAAAGAATAATAAGAAAAAACCACGAATGCTATATACTTCTTTCCCCAAGAGCTGGAGTTTACAGTTCTGTATGATCGGTAACTTGGTATTTCACCAGAAGTTCCTGCTGGTCTTCTGGGGGAGGGGCCTGTTGCACTGATTCTCAGGTATCTCTGCCCAGGAGGAATTGGACCTCCCTTGCCAGGGGGCCAGGCTTAGTGTAAGCGACTCTGGAACTGGCGTGGCGGATGAAAATGGCAGTGCCTCAATCTCTAGCCCCAGAGTTGAAAGTTCACATCCCCCACATTTCAGTGAGCCCTTACAGAGCAGTCAATCATTCTTGTCTCCCTGGTTTCTCTTTGTGTCTGAACTCTTTCTTCAACCAGCCTGTGACTGAGCGTTTTTATCTCAGGCACATGATCCTGTTCCCTTTTGAGTCTCCAAACTTTACGGACTCTGGTGGTGCTCACCCCTCTCGTTCCTTCTGGGAGAGAGTGAAGGGGTGTTTATGGAAACACTGGTTTATGGAAACACTGAACAGAAAACCTGCTCCTGGGCTCACTGTTTGCAACTGGCTTCCCCACTCCAATGCCTGGGAACTCTGCTGCACTCAGGCACCCCCATTCTTTTTGTGACTCTGGGGATCTTGAGACCATGCTCTTCCACCTGGGATTCCATCTTGCTTTGCCTCCTGAGTACCTTTGAGGCAAAATTTTAAAAGTTCCGATTTTGTGCTCCACTGCTTATAACATTTTCCAGTACCCACTTAAGGAGACTCCCCCCACCCCCGCCCAGTTTATCTTCCTATATATCACCTTGTATTCATGTGTCCACATCTCCTACCTTGCAAAAAGTGGTCACTTTTCTATTTGTAGAATTGTAACAATTCTTATATCTCTGGTTGATTTTGCAGGTGTTCAGAATGATCTGATAACTATCTAGCTGATTTCCAGGAACAAGACGATATTAGGCTCCCGTACTCCTCTGCCATCTTAACTCTCTCCCCTAGAACTTATTTTCAATAAAACACCCAGTTACCTTTCCACCATATAGTTCCCTTTATTATCCCCCCCTTATACTGTAATTGACTTATGTATTATATCTACATACGTTGAAAACCCTATCAAGACAATGTTAAAATGTTTACTTTCAAATATCAAGCAAGCATATATTAAAGAACTATAGAGGATAAAAATAGTCTATTATATTTTCCCAGATATTTACTATTTCTGCTGCTCTTCTTTCATTTTCAATGCAGTAGACAACTTTTGGGTATTATTTCCATTCTGTCTGAAGAAATTACTTTAACATTTCTTTTGGGACAGATCTACTGGCAAGAAATTCTCTTGATTTATCTACCTTCATCTGAGAATATCCCTATTTCACCTTTATTCCTTAAAGATACTTTCTCTGGATATGGAATTCTGGGTTGATAATTGTTCCTTTTCAACACTTAAAAATGTTATGAAATGTTCCATTTCCTTCTGGCCTACATGAGACAGTTTGAGTCATTTGAATAATTTTCCCTGTAAATGATGCATTATTTTTCTCTTGCTATTTTCATGGTATTTTCTTTGTCTATAGTTTTTAGCAGTTTGATTATGATAGGTCTGGACATAGATTTCTTTGGGTTTATTCTATTTGGGTTTACTTAATTTCTTGAACCTGTAGGTGTATGTCTTTCCTCCAAATTTCATTGCTTTTCAGCCATTATTTCTCCAAAAAAATTTTTTTATAAACATTTTCTTGATTCTGTGTGAAATAGATGATACCAATATTAGACCTTTTGTTACTGTCCTACAGATTCCTGTTGTTCCATGTAATTTAATTTTTCAATCATTTTGTTGGTTTTTCAGATTGTATAATCCCTAGTACTCTATGTTCAAATTCACTAATTTCCTTTGTAATCTCTATTCTGCTATGGAGCCCATCCAGTAAGTTTCTAAGTTTGTTATTGTATTTTTCAGTTCTAGAATTTCCATTGCATTCTTTATATATTTTATTTCAAGATTTTCTACCTTTCCATTTATTTCAAGATTATTTTCTCTTACTTGTTGGAGCATTTTTATAATAGCTGCTTTAAATCTTTGTGAGATAATTATAAAATCCATGTCATTTCAGCATTGGCACCTGTTGATTGTCTTTCCCGTTGTGAGCTGAGATTTTTCTGGTTCATTCATCATATGTCAAGTAACTTTGAATTATATCCTGGACATTTTGAATATTATGTTATAAGACTGTAGGTCTTGTTTAAATCATATGAAAAATATTGATATTTTTGTTTTAGTTGGCAATTGGTCTACTTGGTTCAAGCCCTAAACCATAACTAGCTTTCTGCCGTTATGGTTTTGATGTCAGTTTATTTCCAAAGCTTTTATAGTGCAAAGGATCTTTTTTGTGTATGTATCACTCTCAGTGGCCAGTGTGAGATCTGGGTAGTGGTCTATATCATGGTTCACTTCTTAGAGTTGTTGGTATGCTCTTTAAGTTCAAATATACACATATGTAGCTGGTGGGTGAGGACAGGAGTAATAAATGATTTATGGTGTCATTTTCTCACA
Source organism: Ailuropoda melanoleuca (assembly GCF_002007445.2). Classification (NCBI taxonomy): domain Eukaryota; kingdom Metazoa; phylum Chordata; class Mammalia; order Carnivora; family Ursidae; genus Ailuropoda; species Ailuropoda melanoleuca. The sequence goes on from NC_048219.1 coordinate 41,667,078, forward strand.
TTCCTAATTTTGCAATTTTCTCTGTACTTTCTGTTTCCTCAGCCTTCCCTTTTTGGTCCTCTGGCCATAACCATGGGTCATTATTCCACTCACACACTTCCTGTGACTCTCTCCACATCCGGTACAAAATAGCAAGGGGACAGCGGTGGGTGGGGGGTGGGGAGTTTTCTTATTTCTTTGGAGTATAGCTCATATGATTGGAGATGAAGATTCCCGTCACATATAGTTTTAGGCTTCCATTCTTCCATTGCCATCTCTGTTATGGTCACTGAGTGATCACTGGATTGCTTCGGGTCTGGGGCATGAGCAAAAGGGAAAAAGAAAAAAAAATGGACTTCTTGCTGTCTTTGTGAGTGTTAGTCTTGTCTTTTCTTTTTAAAAGATTTTATTTATTTGAGAGAGACAGAGAGAGAGAGAGAGAGAGAACAAGCAGAGGGAGGGGCAGGGGGAAAGGGAGAAGCAGATTCTCTACTGAGCACAGAGCCCGACATGGGGCTCTATCCCAGGACCCTGAGATCATGACCTGAGTTGCAGTAAGACACTTAACTTACTGAGCCACCCAGGTGCCCTGTGTTTTTTCTGTGCCCTGAGGTCCTTGATCCAGAACTGGAGGGATTCTCTTGGCACTTTCTCTGACCAAATTCCATTTCTGACTTTCTGGCTAAATTAAGTACAGGCCAAAACATTCCAGAGTAAAATAAAAACTGTCAGTTCAGTGGTACTTTGATTTCTGTTTTTTATTTCCTGATCTTCTTGCTGCTATTTACTTTTCAGAGTCCTCAAGTAGTTGCCCCATGCATTCTATTCAGGTCTTATAGCTATATTTTGTGTAATAAGGAATTGTTAATAAATAACTGGTTGATTGGTTATGGTGAGAGATTATCATAATATCTCAATTTAGGAATTTTTGAATGAAATATTCTTTGGAAATAATTTATTATTTTTTATGAGAGGAAATTTAATTTCTCTCATAAAAGTCCTTTTCTAGATATTAAGCGAGTTGTTTCTTGTTATCCTGAAAGAAATAATGTTCTTTACATAATTGTAATCGTTTACTCATCAAAGTATTTGCTGCAGGTTTAGAAGGTGATTGATTTTTTTTAATATTCTGTTTTATGTATGTCTTCAATCTGATTTTGTCTGTTACTATGTTTGCTTCCCTTTTTCTTAAAATTGATAGGTTAATTCTTACAACTTGAAACATAAATTTAAAGTGAAATTCTCGTGTAGGTGAACATAAAGTGTAGAGACCATTCTTTAATCTTATATTAAATGAAAGGAATTATAAGTAGAAAACCACTTCTCAGTATATATGTTAACTGTTAAGGACTAGAGAGGGAAAAATAGTGTTCGTATGTATTTAAATGACCAAAACTCTAATTTATTTCTGAGTTTGTCCCCTTTAGAACATAGCTGTGGTATAGTTACAAGCAATTGTAAAGGAATTACTTTGAAATTCGTGAACATTTAGTTATTCTATCTTAACTGCACCTCAGAGACTTTATAGTCTTACTGGGCTTCAGTCATTAGAATGAATTCTAAATATAGAAAACATGGTGTCATGAACAGTGTAAAATTGGACTTTGAGAATCAGGCTATTGCAGGTTGGATGCTTACTTCCTAGAGGCCTAAGCTTCTAATAGGCATTCATTTCTTAGGGACCATAATCCATTTAATCATAGCCTTGATGTTAACATTAATCCATTCTAAGACTTTCCAGGACTACTTATCAGGAAGTGGCAGATGCATTTTAGACTATATATTCTTGACTCTTTAGTAAGTCAGCATTTCTATCTAAGCATTCATTCATTGCTTCAGTAAATATTTATTGACTGCCTGCTAAGTTCTGGGGAATTTTGCTAGATCTGGGGCTATATTATACACTAAAACAAAGTTTTACTCACAGTTACTGTAATCTTGCAGGAAATATATGCCAATAAAATAAGGTTTGTTTGGTGTTGTGATGGAAATATAAGATATTTTAAAAAAAATGTATAAGATACTTTGATGGTACATAAAAGGGACATCTAACTCAAAGAAGGTCTAGAATAATACTCAAGGGCAAGAACAAATTAGCCAAATGAAAATATCCCTTTCTGACTCTGCACAGAGATTTCCCTGAGAACTGTGGCCTGTAAAAATAGTAATGCTTCAATGTTATTTTATCTTCTAAAGAGTGAGTACCTGGAAAAGTTCATTTACTTTTTTCCTGCTCTAAATGAAATGAAGAACCTAATTAATATGTAATTCTGACCAGATATACAAATTAATAAGATAGTTATTGATCATAGATGTTATGCATCATTTCCAATTACTAGTAAATAATTTCATATGTATATAGCCTCATAAATCATTTTTATAATGATTTTTTTAAAAGATTTTATTTATTGGAGAGAGAGAGAGAGAGTGCACACAAGCAGGAGAGAGAGGCAAAGGGAGAGAAAGAGGAAGACTCCTCTCTGAGCAGGGAGCCTGACCCGGGGCTTGATCCCAGGACCCTAGGATCATGATCTGAGCCAAAGGCAGATGATTAACTGACTGAGCCACTCTGGCACCACTTTTATTATGATTCTTGATGACATTTATCAGCAGCTTTCTTCCTTCACTGTTTTCTTATCTGACAGTGGATCCATGTATCTATTAGCTTGTCTTAAAGTTTTATTTTCAGAGCCCTTCCATTTTTCTTATCCATTATGAATAAGGGGTAAAAATGTCAATTTTGAAATGTTCTTGTGAAATTTCAATCCCATTTTTGTTAGATTCATTACTCATTTTATCCTCAGAGATATAGATCACTATGGCTTTCAAGTATTGGATATATCAGTTTAATATCTCTACTAGATTGTTCTTTGATACCTTTTGTTTTCTTTTCTCCTCTTGTCACTGCAAGTTTCATTTCTGAGTTTATTCCTTCAAGTTAGTTTCTCAATATTTTCCCATAGCATAGCAAGAGAAAAACAATCTTGTTCGGCTGGACAACATGGAAGAATGAATAAAAGGAGAGGAGAATAAGCTGCAAATCCAAAGCCTTCAGGAGAGAGAGAGACCATGACGAAAGGTGATAGTGGAAAGGAGTATTTCTGTCTTCATGGACAAGAGGGCTTTGGGACATGATGATAATTTATTTGTAGGTTATTTACAGGTGAATTCCAGGCCTCTAGGAGAGTGACAGCATATGGGGACATAGATACTCTGACAGAGAGCCTGTGTATTACAAAATGTATGTGTAGATGGCTTGTAATAAGTTTAGTGATTAGAGAAAAATAACTGAATTTTCTTAGGTTGTGCTTGAATGTGCCATGGTCTCAAGGATGTCATGAGCTCTAGTGTTGGGATATGTTTATTGGACTGCTGGTTCCATGAAGGGGTTGGCTGATATTGTGGCTATTCAGTAAATGTTGTGAAATGGATCAAAACAAAACAAAACAAAACATGGCATAAACTGCAATACTGAGCTCTCCCCCAAACGCAACCTCGTCTCTCTTTTTTTAAGTAGGCGCCCAGCATGGAGCCTAGTGTGGGGCTTGAACTCATGACCCTGAGATCATGACCTGAGCTGAGATCAAAAGTCAGATGCTTGGGGCGCCTGGGTGGCACAGCGGTTAAGCGTCTGCCTTCGGCTCAGGGCGTGATCCCGGCGTTATGGGTTCGAGCCCCACATCAGGCTCCTCTGCTATGAGCCTGCTTCTTCCTCTCCCACTCCCCCTGCTTGTGTTCCCTCTCTCGCTAGCTGTCTCTCTCTCTGTCAAATAAACAAATAAAATCTTTAAAAAAAAAAAAAGTCAGATGCTTAACCAGCTGAGCCACCTGGGTACCCCTGTCTCTCTCTTTAGAGAGATCTAGGTTGTACTCTTATGTGAAATAAAATAAAAGTTGTACCTCTAGAGGTTTTCAATGTGTATTTTGGTTGGGTGGGCTGTTTGGGGCAATGCTGTAGAGAGAAATACACTTGGATAGGATAGCATTTGGCCCCTATGAGCATGGCCAATTTTACAGAACATTATAATTTAAGGAGATTTGTTCACTCTGAAATAAAGGGGCAATCAGGAATTACTACACAGAGCTGAATTTATGTTGCTTTTATTACTATGAAAACTTCTATTAATATAAAACAATAAGTAAGAATAATCTATGATTAATGGTCTAAAACAAAAAATGAGATGGCTAGCTTTTCACTTAAAGTAGTTTCTAATCTCTTATCCAACTAATCCGTTGTTTAGTTTTAAGACTTTATTATCTCTTTAAATCAAAATTAATATAGAAAATATGATAAATTTCTGCTTCCTAATCACTGCTTATCCAAGCACCCACAATCTTTTATAATTTATCCGGTACTATCATCATATTTTATAAATGAGAAGTATTAAGTTTTCTGTTTTAGTGAGAGAATCTTGTTATGGCACTTGAATAAAGCAATGTTAAATCAAAGAGTTAGAATCTAAATATACATTGATATTAAGACATGCACATATTTTGGGAGGTACCTGGGTAGCTCAGTCAGTCAATATCTGACTCTTGGGTTTGTCTTAGGTCCTGATCTCATGGCTTGTGGGATCGAACCCCGCATTGGGCTCCCCACTCAGTGGGAGTCTGCTTGGATATTCTCTCTCTCTACCCCTCCCCCTCTTGCATACATGTGCTCTCTCTCTCTTTCAAATAAATAAATAAATCTTAAAAAAGCCTTGCACATATTTTTGAAAATTTTAATGATAGCGATACTGAAGAATGAGAAATGATTTTATATTTATAAATTCAAGATCCTAGAATATTCATGTTTGAAAAGTGCTTAAAATTTCCATTACAAAGCTTTTAGGAGCATTTTGTATTTTGATCATATGAAATATAGCAGGGATAACCCAAGGATTTACAGTTTCCCAGAACATTGTTCTCACTTAGTTCAATTAAAAAGACATGAACAGATATATAGCTCAGAAGAAAGAAAGCTAAGGTCTGGTACCTGTTCTCAAAGAGTTTACACTTTAACTGGGAAAATTTCAAAACAAAGTTTTGGTAATTTGATTATTCAGTGATAAAATTGATGATTTCAAAACAGTGCCATGCTAGATGCTTTAATAAAGGCATGTACATAAGTGTGCTATAGGTGCACATAAGAGATACTTAATCTTGGCTATGGGCTGTTTTCTCTAGGAATAGCTGCCTGCATTGTGAAGAGAGTTCACTTTGGGGGGTCTTGACTATATACTCTCTAGAAGCTACAATAATAATGAGGGATGTGCCCCACTGGAAGTTTGGATGACTTGGAAAGCACTGGCAGATGCCTTCATGCCAGAGAAGTAACTCAGGGATAGGGCACCATGATTACAATTGAGGGACTACAATGTTAACCACTGAATGATTTAGCATCTCTGTAATGTTCCTGTTGAGGTAGGATCCTTAGACAAGTATCCTTGTGAAGACTGTGGGCTATATATAATTTTTTTTCTTCTTCACCTTTCCATCCACCACGCCAGTCTCAAAAAGACAGGGGAAAGTGAATTTGGGACAATGAGATGGTGGGAGTAGAAACTCTAGGGAAAAGTAGAGATGGTATCTCAGTCAACTAAGCTTTGCTTAAGCTTTGAAATATTTGTACTCAGTTTACCTATGCTTGATGACAGGTTGTAGATACAAGAGGGAAGAGTTTTAGAAAAAAATGAGAGTTGTTCCTGTCACAGCAGCAGAGAAACTAGACCTGCTGATGTTGGGCTCTCTAACCTGTAAAGTTTATCTCATTTTGCTGTGAGGGATGTCTGGGGATGGTAGTCAAAGTGTCCAGCATGATGTACTCCCAGTTGGTCAGGAGTCCTAGGCATGATGGGCTTGTGTGTTTAAAGGTCATACCATGGCCCAACTCCAATCAGGTGTTAAGTAAAGTTGGATAGAAAGACCTGGGCTTCTTAGGACCAGAGTGGAGGTATTCCTTTTCATTTCTTCTTTTCATGGGGCCTTGTTTCTGGCAGGGATTTTCCTGAAACTGGGAGGTTTTGATACCCCTAATAAACTAACTTCCTGGAAATAATGCTGTTGTGCATCTGAGAAAATATGATTCTGAAAGTGTTACTCAGTTGTTACTGGTGGTCAGAGATGATGATATTGTGGAACATTCTAGATATATAACATTCAGTCAGATTATTGGAGAGGTTAATGAATTACATGGGGGCACACTTTTGGTTTGGTGCTAACGGGAAGGTGAAAGTTCACTTTGATATTTATCTTAAAACCTTTTCTACTTTTGTACCTTTAACTTGAGTGAAAATTATAATTAAAAATAAGCACATGTTAACATAAACCACACAATAGTAACAGAAGAATTCTAGTGGCAAGGAAATTGGTAAAGTTGGGAGTTAGAGAAATTTTCTTAGAGGTGAATTCTTTTTTTTTTTTAAACTTTATTGAGGAATTATTTACATACAATAAACAATGTGGCCTCAATTTCCAATTCCTGTACTCTTTATTCTTTTGTGTAAATTCATTATTTTCATGTAATATTTTTTTTTTCTGCCTGAATTTTTCCTTTAACATTTATTGTAGTGTGGATCTTCTGGTGGTGAATTCTTTCAGGCTTTGTATATCTGAAAAGTCTTCCTCTTAGCTTCGTTTTTATAGGTTTTTTTTTTTTTTTTACTGAATATTGAATTCTAGGTTGACAGTGTTTTCTTTTCAGTACTTAAAAATATTCTTTAAAAAATGCTTCACTGTCTTCTCATTTGCATTATTTCCAAAAAAATCTTTTTTTCCCCATCATCCTTACCCTCTGTATCTAATGTAACATTTTCTGTTTATCACTGATATCGAGCCATTTGATTATGATGCACATAGGTGTAGTTTTCTTCAGGTTTCTCATTCTTGGGGTTCATCAAGATTCATAGAACTGTGAGTTTATGAAATTTGTAAAATTTTTAGCCATTATATTTTTGAAAAATATAAAAATTTAAAAAATGTTTCTGTCCCTCCTTTTTAGGTTTGAACATGAGCTATATTTCACTGATGTTCTGTTTCTTCTTTTTTTAAATTCTCTTTTATTTCTGTGTTTCCTTTTGGATAGTTTCTATTGCTACTTCTTAAAGGCCACTGATATTTTCTTCTGCAATGTCTGATCAGTCTTTATTTTTTTATTTAAATTCAATTAATTAACATATAATATATTATTTGTTTCAGGAGTACAGGTCTGTGATTCATCAGTCTTATATAATACCCAGTGCTCATTACAATACATACCCTCCCCAGTGTCCATCACCCAGTTACCCCATCTCTCCAACCCTCTCTCCTCCAGCAACCCTCAGTTTGTTTTCTATGATTAAGAGTGTCTTATGGTTTGTCTCCCTCTCTGGTTTCATCTTGTTTCATTTTTTCCTCTCTTCCCCTGTGATCCTCTGCCTTGTTTCTTAAATTCCACATATGAGTGAAATTATATGATAATTGTCTTTTTCTGATTGACTTATTTCACTTAGCATAATACAGCTTATGTATTCTAGTTAGTTCCATCCACATTAGTTCTTTCTTGAAGGAGGTCATAGATGTAGATTGGCATTTTTGTTATGATTTGCCTTGAACAACTCATTTAACCTTATCAAAGGCTTTTCACATTTATCATCTCACTTTATCCAGATAAAAATTCTGTAGCAGTTATCATACCAATTGGATTAATGAGGAAACCAAGCCATCAAGAAGTCAAGTATTATCAAAGGACACATTTTGTTAGCTGAATATCTGAGACTTGAACCCAAATCCCCTGTGTTCTGATCCGTGTTATATACATAGGCTATTTATAATCTCTTTCCTACTTTATCCCTCATTATATAAGAAACACATAATAGAAAAGAAAACCACGGATATTTTAATATTTTTGCTATTCAGTTTGAAAGTGCAAAAAATACTAGGAAAATAAAACTAATTAAATGGTTAAGCTTTTAAAAACAAAGTAAGTTAAGGGGTGCCTGGGTGGGGTCAGTTGGTTGAATGTCTGACTCTAGATTTTGGCTCAGGTCACAATCTCATGTTATCATGATGGTGGCATAGAGCCCCAAGTCCAGCTCAACAGGGAGTCCACTTGAGATTCTCTCTCTCTTCTCTCCCTCTCTGCCCCTCCCCCCACTTATACGACCCCATAAAATAAGTAAATAAATCTTAAAAAAAAATAAAGTTTTTAAAAATAGTGATGATATTTCTGAAATATTCCCCCAAAGTTAGGGAAAATGAATTGCCATCAAAGATTGGATCAACCTGAAGAGATGAAGTATACTAAAAAATGTTTTTTAAATGCAATGTAATATTAACCTTTCAAAGTTCATGAACTTTTTTTTTTTTTTTAAATTAACAGCTTGTTCTAAGTGATGTGTCAAGATTTTTGCTCCCTATCTTTTTGCCATGCTGTGTCTGGAAATGGAACAGGGTGTGATGTTCTGGTCCTGGGCTCTCATTTCTGAGGCCAAGAAGTGTTAGAGTGGGGTTGGGTTGTCAGCTTTAGCTCCAGATTGCTTTCTCAAAAGCAGGGAGGGAGCTTTGTTCACTGCTGATTCTTCCTCTTGTGGTTATTGTCTCTGATAAGCTACTGCTCATCCGCTAATTAAAAATGGTGTGAGTGCTCACGTTTCACATATTGCCATTATTCTGATTGTTTTGTTTGTAGGACTTCAAACTCGGAAATCTTTTTTTTTTTTTTATCACAGCCTCCTTGCCTCATTTGTATACCCTTCAACATTTTGTTTCTCCTGAGCTCGCACTTTATCTTTTGGCCTCGCCTTGCTCTGGTATTTTAATTACCAGATAACAAGGCTCCTGCTTTCAGAAAATGAAGGCAAACCCAGTAAAGAAAAAAAGAAAAAGAAAATGAAGGCAAAAGTTTTAACTCTCCAGAAGATCACAGTCTACTCTGATAGGCAAAAAGGCAATCACAAGACGGCAATACCATGTGGCAAAAATTTTGTCAAGAGATTATCTCTTTTTAGTAGTGTGGTATTGATTAACCATATGAAACACAAGCAGGGTTTTGAGACTGAATAGTATAAGCCCCAGTGTATTTCTTTTCTATTGCTATGTAACAAATTACCTCAGAACTTAATGGCTTAAAACAACATTATCTGGAAGTTTCTATGGGTCAGTAGCCTCGGCTGGCTTAGCAGGTCCTCTGTCTTTGGGTCTCACAAGGGTGCAATCACGGCTGGGCTGTAGTCATCACAAGGCTTGTCTGGGGTGGTCTCTTTCCAGGTAGACTTCTGTTTGTTGGCAGGATTCAGTTTCATATGAGTTGTTGGATTGAGGGCTTAGTTCTTGGCTGCTATTGCTTGGAGGCCACCTTTAGTTTCTCACCACATGGACCTCTCCATTGGGCAGTCCACAGTATGGCCACTGGGTTCATCAGAGTGAGCAAGTGAGAGGACAAGAGAGGGACTGCAAGGAAGATAAGAGTCATAGTCTTTATAACCTAATCTTGGAAGTGACATCTATCATTTTTGCCTTAATCTGTTTGTTAGAAGCAAATCAGTAGGTTCAACCCACACTAGGGGAAAGAAATTACTCAAGAACATAAATACCAGGAGGTGGTGATCATTGAAGGCCATTTTAGAAATTTCCCACCATAGCCAGAATAAAACATTTGTCAAAAAGTCCATGAACTTTTCCTAGTAGAAGCTAAGAGTATATCCCTCAGACCAGAAAGTAGCTTAGAATTAATTATTGAATTGTCAAGTTATCTCATTTCTGTTTAGGTTCAGCATGTACTAGATTGGATGTAGCCAAAAGAGCTAAAAGAATCTGAAGCATGACAAGGCGATAAGCAGTTATCATTTATTGAAAGGCTATGTGCAAGAAACTGTGTTGGTTGCCCCCATACTTTCACTTGACCTTCAAAATGTATTTTATGAAATAGGGAGGTAGCCTTAGGTGTTGGCAGGGCTGCTTTACTGAGCTGTGCAGGTTGTGTCCTGCATAACTCCAAGGTCATCACCAACAGCGTGAGCAGCACATGTTGGATATGCGCACAGTGGCAGTGTTTATTGGTTACATCCTTGCATCTGGAGTCAGCACTTCCTTACTAGCGGTGTGGCCTTGACAAATTATTTAAGGTCTCTAAGCTTTAGTTTCCTCATCTCCAAAATAAGGAATTGTAATATTAAGTACTCAGGATTGTTAGGGGGATTACATGACAACCTCCTCCTCATCATCATCACTATCACTTAATGCTTACTAGGAACCAGGCACTCCTCTAAGTGTTTTGAAGGTATTAACTTTCACAATAACTCCACGAAGAGGTATCTTTATGATCTCATTTTTACTGATGATGAAACTAAGGCATGGAGAGGTTAAGTACTTTGCCTGAGATAACGGAACTAGGAAATGGTCCAACTCCAGAGTCTTTTTAACATTTACACCATACTGCTCATTCTGGAGTCAAGATCATAGCATAGTGGCCAGCACTTAGTACCTGCTCATTATTAGCTCTTATTTTACCTTCATTTTGCTATTGGGAAAACAAAGACTCTGAAGTGGTTAGTAGCTTACCTAAAGAGTGACCCAACTCTTGAACAGGAGAGCCAAGATTTTAATCCATATGTAGCTGAATCCATGGCACATGTTCTTTGTTGTGCTTTGTTTTATTCAAGTAATTATGCCAACTCCGAAGTGGTCATAGTCTAAAGGAAAATGTCTTGAATAGGTCTTTGGAGTATTGCTACTTTAGAGTGCATCACAAGGTCATCCTTATAAACCACAAAGAAGGCTTATAAGAATGAATCTAGGCCATCAAGAAAAGGATACATTTTATGTCATGTAACTTCTAAATAAGAGACTGGAAATATGTAATATATTTTATAATGTTTCCATTTAATTAAAGTAGAATCAGTTTGATACTACAGTAGGTAAACTTCAGCTACCTGGACAATTAATTTATATTGCACATCTCCTTTCTGAGCTGTGTCAAGTTAAATGAAGTGCGGCTATGTAAAGTAAGAAGGATAGTGAATGCAATAGCTTTGAATGTTTAGCTACAAATGGACCTCAGCAATTTTAGTTCAGTTTTCTGCATCTTACCAGAAATATAGAATGCTCTGTAACTCATGAAATGAATTCATGAAAGGACCACAAAATATACCTCTGTTTTTTTAAAAGATATATATACCCATCCACTAGTTGTACCTTTTCCATATAGGTATATATATAATATATAAACAGATATATGGAAGTCATTAATTATATACTTTATTCTATGCTGCTGTTATCAAGGAATAGAGAATGGAACTGACAGATGAAGTGTCATACCATAAAGAAAACAAGCATTTTACTTGTAAAGACATATCAACCACCAGCAAAGTAGGTGCTATTATAAATTTATGTTCTTCATTCTAAGTTGGCTCTCAACACTGCTTTGGAAAACAATCCAACCAGCCTTTTATATTTCTGTAATGAACTCACTGTCCTCACCTTACAAAATATCTGAATTAACCTTTCTTATTTTTTAAAAATATTTTATTTATTTATTTTAGAGAGAGAGTGTGAGTAGGGAGAGGGGCAGAGAAAGAGGGAGAGAGAGAGAATCTCAAGCAGACACTGCTGAGCAGAGCCCAAGATGGGGCTGGATCCCAGGACCCCGAGATCATGACCTGAGCCAAAACCAAGAGTCGTATTCTCAACTGACTGAGCCACCCATGCGCCCCAACCTTTCTTATATTTTATCCATCTTTTCTTCCTCCTTGTTTTATGTGTCTCTAAATGATAATATCTACTTTTATACTGTTGAAAATGTTCAGAAGGCCATTTACTGAATTCAGTCAAGCAAGTGGTCATTGGAGGACTCAGAACTACTTTTGTTTAGATAACTGTTCTGTTATTTACCAGCTAGGAAACTGGGGCATGTCCTTTAAATTCTATAAATTTCATTTTTCGTCTGTGTAAAATGGGAACAGAATGGTACCACTTTTGTATATTAGGTATATTAGGATGTCCTAAGGATTAAATTATCTAATCCATAAAAAACTCAGTATTGTGCCTGGTAGGTAGGTCAATAAATGTTGCTTGTTATCATTAATATTATTATTACTGCTATAATATTATATTTTTGTTAATATTATTATTTATTAGTGATATTTTAGGTGCTGAGAGCTTCCAAATCTGTACCTTTTGTTCTGATATCTTTTCTGGGATTCAGGACTGCCTAAATCCCACATCTAGCTTTCAGTGACCCATCTGCTTAACTCCATTTGTATTGCTGTTAGCTTTTCTCATGACTTGGACCAAACTCTGGGGAGAGCAATGCTATTCACTTTTCCTAAAGGAATTATGAATAGACTCTTTAATATTCCAGGCACTTTCAGTTATTAGAACAGTCCTATTTCAGCCTTTAACATCTCAGTCTTGTATATTTTAAGACTTCTGTCTCAAACTTTATTCAAAGCTCTCTCTTTTCTTGAAAGCACAGCTAGGACTATCTGGTCTTCAGTAGCTTTGAACAAATTATCCTCATCCAACTTCCTCTTCTAGATGCTAGCTCCTCTCTTAGGTCCTGGTGGAGAGGAAAGAGAGGGAAAAAAACCCAAATCTCTACTTACTGAACTGAAAGTGGAAGCAATTGCTTGTAATTGCTAAAAGGTCTCTCTGGATGCCATTGGTCATTTCTGTCATGGGCTGTGGAGGACTCTGTTCAGATACCCTGATGATCCTCTGACATGGGAAATAAGCTCTAGTTTAGTATTTTCCACTTCCTGTACCCTTAGCCCCTGGCTTGATAGCATCTTACTGCTGTGGTTCCTCTTGGGAGAAGTTCCTGCAAGATAGGTTCAAACTCAGCTCCTTCTGAGGTGGCCTCTTGGCTCAGCCCTAACTCTGTGAGTGTGGTTTCATTGCTTCTCTCTCTTTTAGCCTTGTCTTTGTTCTCTCTTCCCAGCTTATGGTTGGTTACCCAGGGGTAGATTAGTGAGTCCATTGGTTCCATAAATATACAACTGGGAACAAAATGTTTTTCTCCTTTTCTTATAGAAATCCTTCTATTGTATAAGTGATTTTCATGAAGCTCCCCATTTCCAGTGGATTTTGGAAGGAGAATCATTCATGTAGATGTATTGGGAAAGGAAGAAAGTTGTCTTTCTCCTTGGATACTGCACTTCTGAGAAGGGAATTCACTCTTTCTTCCCCATCTTCTATGTGTTTTGACTGTCAGAAACGATGAGCATTGAGTGTGGTAGTGAAGATTTTGGATTCTTGCCTCTCATTTGGCCTTGAAGATAAGTGTGAGCCCAAGTGCCGATGAAGTTCTGAGCTTAGAATGTAAGAACTTTGTATGTTTTGTGTATAATTTTGAGCCTTTGTTGTAATTCCTAGAACACAGGACAAAATCTCATATGGACCTCCTGTTATACTCCACTAAATGTAAATTCCAGAAATCTGGGACCTTTATTCTCCTGTTCTCATTTTATGTATTTATTTTTGTGTTTTTAAGCTTTTAATTGCAGCCTAGTTGACATATATTAGTTTCAGGTATACAACACAGTGATTTGATTTATGTACATTATATGTGTGTATATATAAATGTGTATATATAATTATATACATTATGAAATGATCACCATAAGAAGTGTGGTTACCATGTGTTAGCCACACAAAGTTATTGCAGTATTATTGACTATATTCCTTATGACATGCTTTTTATCCCTGTGATTTAGTAATTTTATAACTTGAAGTTTGTACCTCTTAATCCTCTTCACCTATTTTGCTTGTCCCCTGACTGTCTCCCCTCTGGGGACCACTAGTTCTCCACAGTTATGAGTCTGTTTCTCTTTTGTTAATGTTTGTTTTTTAGATTCCAAGCATAAGTGAAATCGTTTGGTATTTGTATTTCTCTGAGTTATTCTTCTTAACATAATACTCTCTAGCCCATCCATGTTGTCATGAATGGCAAGATTTCACTTTTTATGGCTGAGTAATATTCCATTATGTATATATACCACATCTTTATCTACTCATCTATTGATGGACACTTAGATGGCTTCCATATCTTGGCTATTGTAAATAATGTTGCAATAAACGTAAAGGTGCATTTATTTTTTCAAATTTGTATTTTCATTTTTTTCTGTTCTCATTTTATACCTCCAGTGTCTCACATAGTATCTGCAAGGTTGTGGATATTCAATAAATCTTTGTTGAATGAATGAAAAGCCAAACATGACACATAGAAAAGTTGATCCTAAACTCTTTGGCACACAATAGGGAGAGAAGACACCATCTTGGAAATAGGCACCCAGAAAAATTGCTATCAACATCTTAATACTTTAAAACATCTAAATTTCTTAAATTGTTCCCTTTGATACCATTGTGTTTATTGTGTGCATTTCTATACTTTTAGGCTTCCGTTTCACTTTCTACTTATTAGTTAAATAATTACTTTTAAGAGTTGTGGGGGTATATTTAAAACTTTACTGTGCTTCTACAGAGTTCTGCTATGATATAAATGCTCTGAAATGATTTCAAATCTACTCAGAATTATTAACAGGCATGGTCTAAGAAATGTTTTTATTTTTCTTCATTCTTTTCCAAGTCAAATTAAAATGATCCGCTTTTATTTGGGTGATTTTGTTAAGAGTTTTATACTCATTTTAAAATGCCAGATTCTTTTTCTAATTTTTAAAATTTCTTTACTGGAAACTTCATTTCCAAGCAAAGTATTCAAGAGAAAGTCTAAATTTAAATTCAGTCTGTCATATAAATATGAATAAAATTTGGTGAAAAATACTGAATGTTGGTTTTTATATTTCCTTAAAAGGTTTGGGAATTTACTGGGTTCCCAAGTAGATTTACCTGAGAGATTAGCCATGAGTCATCTTAAGGTACATGAACTTGATCACTTGATTTGAGCAAATCCCTACATATCTTTGTTAAAAACACAAAGAAAAATAATCATAATGTTCTGTTCCAATACATTTCAATAATGTTTGGAATAGGAAAAAAATAACCTTTTTAAGAAGTCCTGTTTGAAAAATTGCTAGGAGTTTACAGAGATTCTTAAAAAAATAACTTGCACACTCAACCAATTGCTTGGCTATTTCAGGTTCTTGTAGGGATTGGGCTTAGTGAGGCAAGTTACCAGGGAAACCTTTTCCTCACTGGAAAAGTATAATTGTGCATTAGCCGTCCATACATAGCAAGGATATAATCTTTCTATGCTTTTATTTTGTCTAGGCTAGCCACGGAAGAACAAACATTGTAGAGACTAGGTGCTCAGAATGCAGAAGGGTAAAAGCAATTTTTATAACCTTAAGTAGATTATTCATATTAATAACAATATGAATAGTAGTACTGATATTATTAATAAAAATAATTATAAACATTTATAAATCACTCTATAGTTTAAAAACTGCACTCACTTAAATAGGTCTTTTGGGAGACATTCTTGTCACCAGCCTCATCTTAGATATGAGGAAATTAAAGTCAAGTGCATGGCCCATGACAAGCAGGAATGACGTAGGAGCCTGAAAGTTGTACCCAGCCTTCTTGATTCCAGAGCATTTACCTTTACATATCACCCGTAAAGCCAACTCCTGGTCTCTCTAGTAAGAGGATGCAAAGGTAGGTTTAGCATGAATTAAAGGAAGCCTAGTTTTAGGGCCTCTGACTTACCTGGGCTCATTCCAAAGTCTTAGAAGAGGCCCTCTCACTGTTCATTTATTTTTGTAAAATTTTGCAATATTTTTTAAAAGTAAGATTTTTTTTCGATCTATAATTAGTCTTTCCATTGCATCTTCACCTCTGTCTTACATCCCCGTGTATTGGCTTGGCATGCAAATAGCTGTGGGTAGTTTCGGAATCTGGCTTAGAGGAAATTGATTTGGCAATACACTTGGTTTAATGAGATTTATTTATGTGATTTGCATTTACTTCCCCATATAGTTAAACCATTGTTAGCCATGCTGATGCAGAGATGTTTTCTAGGAATATTAGTATAGCCTGCTGTGTTGACTCAATCAGGATTGAAATATAAAAATGCAGCATAGGTAATCATTTATAATATGAACTCATGGTACAGCTTCAGCAGCTAAAGTATGTGGGAAGAGGAGGACAAACAGAATAGTTCAGAGTCAGAAACTAATTTATAGAAAATTCTTCCAAATATCAGATGAGTAAAATATAAGTAGAGAGATGGATTCTAATCAACACCTAGTCAAAACAGCCCTCTTCTTGATAGAGATTTTCCCAGATGTAACAACAATCCTAAAATTTTTCATGTCATTACTAATGACAAATTATGAAGCTGAAAGTTAATTTAGTATAGGAAGCTAATTAATAGAAATATGCCATCATTGGATTTTATATTTTTGGTATTGCAATTTAATACAACTGTAATTTTTTTGTAATTTCTATTTTCACTCTGAATATTTTTATAGAGGATTTTGTATGTATAATTTTATATAATTTTTTCTTAAAGAGGCTCCTTTCCCCCCAAATTGTGTTAGATTAAGACCTCATAAAACCTGAATCTTCCACTGAAGTATGTGTGCCCAGCAAATACTTGTGGAATGAGTAAAAATCTTCAGGAACTGGTTTTCATGCCAAAGTGATTTGATACCCTCAAGTTCTGACCTTAAGGAATTGTGGGTGGATTTTCTCTTCCAGAATGGGAGATAGGATAGACCCATATTTATGAATCTTGTGCTCTGTATAGGTTCATTATATTTCTTTTTTTAAAAATATTTTATTTTTATTTATTTGAGAGAGAGGGGGAGAGAGAGAGAGCGCGCGCATGAGCACAGGAGTGGGGAAAGGGGCAGAGGGAGAAGCAGACTGTCTGCTGAGCAAGGAGCCATATGTGTGGCTCCGTCCTGGGACTCTGGGATCATGACCTGAGCTGAAGGGAGACACTTAACTAACTGAGCCATCCGGGCACCCCAAGATTTATTGTATTTCTATTCTAGTACCTGCCCAAAGCTAACTAATTGTATTCTATGGTGAGAGATTTTCCCTCCTTTAGCAACTTAGCTTCTTGCCTTCACAGGATATCAAACAGAACCTTTATTTTTGAAGACCTAAGCTCATCAAGGTGATGCATATGGATTGTTTTAGACTGGAAGGATTCCAATAGAAGTGGCTCACTCTGGGAGAGATGTTAGAGTCCTTGAGTTTGGGTGTCACAGATGATGGAAGGCTGTTGGAGTCATCTTGTTCCCCCCAAACTCACAGTTTTTGGAAGTGATGTTTCTTCCGTAAGGCTGAGATGATTGTGGCACTAGAAGTCATAGCTTGAGACACTTATTAATAGTTTCTGAAGTCCTGGAGTGCCTGGATGCCTCAGTCGGTTAAGCATCTGCCTTCGGCTCAGGGTAATGATCCCTGGATCCTGGGATGGAGCCCCACGTCGGGCTCTCTGCTCATCGGGAAGCCTGCTTTCCCTCTCCCACTGCCTGCCACTTCCTCTGCTTGTGCTCTCTCTCTCTCTTTCTGTGTCAAATAAATAAGTAAAATCTTTAAAAAAAATTTTGAAGTACTGAGTTATCACACAGTGGGTAGAAACAGTAGTGTATTAAGGGGTACTTGGATGATTGGACAGTTCACACCACAGGGGGAATCATCTAGACTGAAGACCATAGTCTCCTTTTTCCTAATTTGCTGAACTATATAATCACACCATCTCATTACTCCAACCGAAGACTTTTGTATATATAATGACATTAAAGTAGTAATACTCAAAGTGTGGTAAACATTTTAGAAATGCAAATTCTTAGGCCTACTAATCAGAAACTCTAGGGAGCAATGCTGTAGAGCAAATTTATATGTGTTTCATATGGATTTATAGTATTTCACGCAAGTGGAGAATTGGAAGGTCTGCTGGGCCTCACAAAAGATGGGAAACAGAAACAGGAAAGCCATCAGGAGACAAGGCAATGATACAAACTCTTTCTAGATACAGAATAGCATAGTCTGTCCTGGCTTTGCTCTGTGAATCTGAATTTTTCCTTGTTTAAAGATTTTTTCCTGCTTCTCTATAAATATGGCAAAAAAGTAACCATCCTTTTGTTCCATGAGAGCTCAGGGAATTAACAGAGATTGACTATGAACCTGAAATCCGATTTTAGGAGAAAGTTTTGATTGCCTCCATTTGGAAGGTCTGGCTGACATGATCACATGGGACAAACTGTGCTGTTGTAGGGGGCCTTACACTTGTGTGTGATCAGTTCCCAGAGAACGGGCTCATGTATCTACACAGTGAATATCAGGATGCATAAGACTGAAGCCTATTAATACTATGGGTTACATTTCTAGTTTTTATTAAATTTCTTGCCTGCAGGTTGATTCTTTTGTACCTTGACTAAGTCTTGTGCTCATTTCCATATGCTTGGATATATGAAAATAAATCCAGTTTGGCAAGGAAGTTAAATTTCTGCTGGAGTAAGAGGTATTTGGAAGTCTGACTTTTATACTAGGATTTTTATTGCCTGCTTAAGACATAAATTGTATTTCCTCCAAAGCTCTGAAATAACAGCTCAATAAATAACTACTAATATTGCAGTTCAAGCATTTTAATTAAGCATCTTTAGCTTCTACTACTGTAATAATCAAGTAATGTATGATGCAGTGAGCCTGTTTGGTTGCAAAATTGGAAGCTTTCCAGTAACTTAAGCAACATTTCAAATGAATTTAATTTTAACTCAGACTCTAGGTAACTAAGAATTATTTTTACTGATATCTAAAAATAATCACAGATTTGTTATACTTTTAATCTTTGTTTGGTTTCTTTATTGTTAATAAACATAGTTATTTCCAAGTCTAGGATTTTATTTATTATTTTCCTATAGCTAATTGTGGTGAATTCTCAATTCTATACAGTAAGATGAGGTCTCCGATCACAAAGATTTCAGGATATAATCCAGAAGTTGACAGTTGTTTTCATTTAAGGGCCAGAGTGTAAATATTTTAAGTGTTATGGACCACAAATAGTCACAGTCTTTTCCTTCTCTTCTTCCCCATTTTCTTTCTCATTTTCCTCCTCCTTTTGCTCCTTGTCCTCTTCTTTTTCCTTCTTTGTAACCTATTCTTAGCTCATGGGTCATATAAAAACAGGTTGCAGGCTGAGTCTGGCCCATGAGCTATGGTTTTTGACCCATGATTATAATTCAGAAAGGAACTAGAAAGTGATGGAATTTTCTCTCTTCAAAGTGTTGTGAATTATCAGTCAGCCTTTTGTGATCAAATTATATGATCAGATTGTGGTGCAGAAAGAGGGTGAAACGTGAAAAGCAAGGGAAGGGAGAACAAATTGATAAATAAATTCAGAATTAATTATAGAGAAGATATTTATAAGCATCTATGTCACACCAGATACAAAAATAAGTATATGTTTTTCACTTAATCTTCCAAACCACACTGGTAGGTTTTATAATATCCACTTTATGGATAAGAAAACAGATGTGAAGAGGTAACATTACTAAGTAACTTAAACTGTTTGTCAAGATTCAGTCTCAAGTTTGTGTGGCACATAACCCCCTTTACTTTGTGATATACCACATTGTGATCTTTCAGAGAATAGAGTGAGGAATACTACACACATCACCACAGATTTGTAAACATTTAAAGAACTGCACTCTTTTTTTTTTAAAGATTTTATTTATTTATGTGACAGAGATAGACAGCCAGCGAAAGAGGGAACACAGCAGGGGAGTGGGAGAGGAAGAAGCAGGCTCCCAGCAGAGGAGCCCGATGTGGGACTCGATCCCGGAACGCTGGGATCATGCCCTGAGCTGAAGGCAGACGCTTAATGACTGTGCTACCCAGGCGCCCCAAAGAACTGCATTCTAAAAGCATCTTATAGCTGGGCCTGGGTGGCACAGTCGGTTAAGCATCCAACTTGGTTTCGGCTCAGGTCGTGATCTCAGGGTCATGAGATTGAGCCTTGTGTCAGTTTCCTCGCTCAGTGTGGAGTCTGCTTAAGACTCTTCCTCTCTCTCTACCCCTGTCCCCCTACCCCACATGGGCTCTCTCTCTCTCTCTTTCAAATCAATCAATCTATCTTTAAAAACATAAAAGCATCTTATAAAATTGCTAAGGTGTTAAAAGAATTTTGCCGGTACTTATTAGATTACCTGTAAATAAATTCAAATTGCTTAGAAATAACACTATCTTTAACAGTAACATATTGTCCTTTCACAATACATATAGTTTGAAAGTCCCAAAGTTCTAGTCCTAATAAATGGAAACAATGTATTGCCTAAAATGTTCATGCACCTGTTCCCTTTCTCCGTATCAGTACACTTATAATCACAATGTATTCATGAAATATGCAAGATAAATGTGGAACTATTGTTCTACTCTATTTTCTGAAACACTGGAACATGAAGGAGCTGAAATGAACTTGCTTAGTCAGTGGTGGTGCTAAGACTGCCATTAGAATTATAT
The DNA here is from genome assembly GCF_002007445.2 of Ailuropoda melanoleuca. NCBI lineage: Eukaryota > Metazoa > Chordata > Mammalia > Carnivora > Ursidae > Ailuropoda > Ailuropoda melanoleuca. The sequence continues at coordinate 41,687,448 of NC_048219.1, forward strand.
ACATAGCCTTAAGCTAATGGATATTTTACTAGATTGCCTCTTGTGTGTTACTTTATGTTTTAGGGAGAGCATTTTCCTTATTTCTAATGAATATACAGCTGGACCTACTTTTCTCAAATTTGCTTATCATCAAGGCTATTATTCCATAAAAGTGAATCAGATGTTACTTAAATCTAGCTTGATTACAGATACTCCCTACAGTTTTATCCAATTGCTTAACTCTAAACATTATGCCATCAAACCATTTAATTTGACCATCTCCAAAAGTTTTATTTAAATTGTTTAATATTATGGGAATTAAATAACTCATTACCAAAACCATAAAAGGGAGGTCATAACACAATAATAATGTTACCATCTGAATATTATTTTTCCTGTCTCCAGCATAGTAATAAAATACTGTTATCAACTCTTAACATAGCTTTGTGAGATATAGTAGCTACCAGATTATATCTGGACTTTATAGATGAAGAACTAGTGGTATATTGATGTGCATTAAGCATAAAAATAACTCAAAATGTTTCATGGCTTAATGGTCTTTCATAGAACAAGAATGTCTTGGTCCGTGGGCTGCTAGAACAGAACACTATAAACTGGGTGGCTGAAAAAAACAAACGTGTGTCTCACAGTTCTGGAGGCTGGGAAATCCAAGATCAAGGCATTGAGAGATTTCTGGTAAGAACCTGCTTCCTGGTTCATAGACAACCATCTTTCTGCTGTGTCCTTATATGGCAAGAGGAGCAAGGGGGCTCTCTAGGGTCTCTGTTATAAGGGCATTAATCTAATTCGTGAGGTGAGGGTGCAGCCTAATTACCTTTTGAAGGCCCTACCTCCTTATACTATCACATTGGGGAATAGGGTTTGTTTTTTTAGACATAGTACTATTGCACACTTAGTAGACTACAGGATAATGTAAATGTAACTTTTATATACATTGGGAAACCAAAAAATTCATTTGACTTGCTTTATTATGATATCTGTTTTATTTTAGTGGTCTGGAACAGAATCTGTAATGTCTCTGAGTTATGCCTGTATATATTTTGCTTACTTTTACTTTGTGTCTGTGCAAAATTCATTTTAGGAATCTTATAAAAAAATAGGGGTGCCTTGGTGGCACAGTTGTTTAAGCATCTGATTCTTGGTTTTGGCTCAGGTCATGATCTCAGGGCCATGAGATTGAGCCCCGCATTGGGCTCTGTGCTTAGCATAGGGTCTGTTGGGTTTCACTCTCCCTCTCCCTCTGCCCCTCCCCACTCCACTCTCTCCCTCTCTCAAATAAATAAATAAATAAATAAATAAATAAATATATTTTTAAAGATTTTATTTATTTATTTGACAGAGATAGAGACAGCCAGCGAGAGAGGGAACACAAGCAGGGGGAGTGGAAGGAAGAAGCAGGCTCATAGCGGAAGAGCCTGATGTGGGGCTCTCCCATAATGCCGGGATCACGCCCTGAGCCAAAGGCAGACGCTTAACTGCTGTGCCACCCAGGCGCCCCAATAAATAAATATTTTTTAAAAAACTAAATATGATAAGGTCAAAACAAGTTACCAAAGACAAAGAAATGGAGATATAAATAAGGAAGGAAGATGTCTGTACAGAGTTTCTTTGAGTCAGGAATTCATGAACATTTTGGCTACCTTGAAGTCTTTAATACAAAGTTACAGTCAGGATTATTAGTTAGGGCTGTAGTCCTCTGAAGGCATAAAGAGGCTGGAAAATCTGCTTTCAAGGTAGCCCTCTCAAATGTCTAGAAAGTTGCTACTGGTTGTTGATGGGAGGCCTCAGTGTCTCCCCTTATGAACCTCTTCCAAGTGTGGTTTAATGTCCTTGTTACAACATGGTGGTTAGCTTCCCCACTCATGAGTGATTTTAAGACCACAAGGCAAAAGCAACAATGCCTTTTATGACCCAGCCTCGAAAGCCACATATTGACGCTTCTGTTATATTCTGTTTGTTACAAGTGAGTCAACAAGACTAACCCATATTTAAAGGAAGGAAAATTAAGCTACAGCTTTTGATGGGATGGGGATCAAAGAATTTTCAAATATATTTTAAAATCATCATACTGTTTTTTGAAGATTTTAAATATTTTTTAAAATTTAAAAGATCCATGAGCTCAGATTAAGAAGAAATTAAATAAAAAAATAAAATTATCCCTGAAGTGAAGATCATGTGACTAATAACAAAAGACAATAGAAACTATTGAAGACACAGAGTGGGAGAAGCAATAAAATGAATTGCAAATGAACAAGTAATTAAAAAGGATTTGTGGTAAATTGAATAATGGCCCCAAAGATGTACAGATTCTAATCTCTGGAACCTGTGAATGTTATCTATATGGCAATGGTAACTTTGCAGATGTGGTTAAGTATCTGAAGATGGAGAGATGTCCTGGTAGTCCCTAAATGTAAGGGACTACAGTTGTCCTTATGGGAAGAAGGCAGAGAGAGATTTGACTATGGTGACAGAAGGTGATGTAATGACAAAGCAGAGATGGATTTACAGATGTTATGTTGTTGACTTTGAAGATGGAGGAAGGGGCCATAGTCCAAGGCATGCAGGTCTAGAAGCTGGAAAAGGCAGGAAAACAGATCATCCCCTAAAGCTTCCAGGGGGAGCACAGCACCATCCACACCTTGGTTTTGGCCCAGTGAAACCCACTTTACATTTCTGACCTTTAGAACTATAAGCAAATAAGTGTTTATTGTTTTAAGCCATTAAGTTTGTGGTCATTTATTACAGTAGCTATAGGAAAATAACAAAAGATTGGAGAGAAATTTGTATAGAAGAGAGACAAAACGAGAATTCCAAGTACCCATAATAGTTTTGACTGAAGAATAGAACTGAAAAGATTGAAAAATATAGCTTAAGAAATATTTTTAGAACTAAAATATTTGGAAAAGAACCTAAAATATGAATCAAAAATTAAAAAAGTAATATTAGATCCTAAAAAAAATTGTCACAGAAAAATCCATATCAGGATTTTAGTCATTCTGACAATCTCTGCATTTTAGTTGGCATGTGTAGACTCTTCATATTTAATGTAATTTTCAGTATATTTGGATTTAAGTCTACTATCAGGTATTTATTTCCTATTTGTGGCATTTATGTTCCTTTTCCTAAATTTCAGCCTTTATTTAAATTGTGTGTTTTAATATTCTGTTTTATCTCTATTACTGCCTTACTGACTATACTTTTTTGTAGCAGCTCTAGAGTTTAAAATATTTAAAATATGTTTTATTTATCATAGTTCACCTTCAAGTAATATTAGACCACTGCATAAATAGTGTAAAAACTTTACAATAATATACTTTAATTCCCCCTCCTTTGTGCTGTTTTTGTCATATATTTTACCTCTACATAGGTCATAATCCCCACAATATATTGCTATTATTTTGCTTGCATTATTCAATCATCTTACAATTTTTTTAATGAAGGAAAAAGATCTTTTATATTTTGTCTGACATTTACTGTATGCCAGCAATAAAGATAAAATATTTTGTGCATACAGGCGAAGAGGTTAAGTTATCCAAGGACGAAATATATCAGGCTGGCTACAAACTTCCCAGTAACATATATAATATAGGAGATTGTGACCTTGACTTATACGTCAGTCCAAATATTATTTAAATATAAATGAAACAAATATTTTTGAATTTACATAAACAAGAAACTATAAAAATTATCAGTCACATTTGAAAAAAAAAAGCCAGAAGAAGTTCTTTAAATAGAGAATTGGATATTTGATATTAGAGATAAAATGGATGAGTTAAATAGCTTAGGGGACTGAAGGATCTGAAGAAATTAAAGAGAGTAAAACAAAAAGTTAATAAGTAATGGGAAATAGTGAAGATAAACTAAGATATGTGGAAAGATGAGAAGGTCTAACTATATCTAATCAGAGCTCTAATTTTTCAAAACAAAGGAAAAATCTTTAAAGCAGCCAGAGAGAAAAAGAATGATTATTTATAAAGAAATTATAACTGGTCTGACCAGTGACTTCTCAGTTGCACAAGGGAAGCCATAAGGCAGTGGAATAAAATCTTCAAAGACTGGAGAGAAAATAATTGTCATTATGGAATTGTAAGGTATATAAAAAGAGAGACAGAAAGCTTACTATTAACCTCTCAATAAAGAAACTTTAAAAGATATATGTCATATGGTATTTGTCTTTATCCAACTGATTTATTTTGCTTAGCATAATATTCTCTAGCTCCATCCATGTCATTGCAAATGGCAAGATTTTGTTATTTTTTATGGCTGAGTAATATTCCATTGTGTACATGTACCACATCTTCGTTGTTGGTGGACACTTGGGCTGTTTCTGTAATTTAGCTATTGTAAGTACTGCTGCTGTGAACTTTGGGGTGCGTGTATCTCTTTGAATTAGTATTTCTGTATTCTTTGGGCAAATATCTAGTGATGCAATTATTGTATCATAGGATAGTTCTGTTTTAAACTTTTTTTTTGAACGATTTTATTTATTTATTTGACAGAGAGAGAGAGTAAGTTCTTTATATATTTTGGATAGTAACCAAAACAGACTCTTAATTATAGAGAATTATTGTTACCAGAAGGGAGGTGGGTGGGAAATGGGTAAAATAGGTGATGGGGATTAAGGCGTGCACTTGTGATGAGCACCCAGTGTTGTATGGAAGTGTTGAATCACTATATTGTACACCTGAAATTAATATAACACTTTATGTTAACTAACTAGAATTTAAATAAAAACTTAAAAAATAAAAATAAAAATAGCTTCTGTTATAAAAAAGAATACAAAAAATTAATTGAATGTGAAAAAAAATTTAGAAACAAAAGATATGTTTCAGTCATAAGAAAAATAATGACAGAAGGTCTGAAATGAGACCTTCTGGATAATAGAAGTCAAAAGATAGTGATTTTAATTAAAGTGTTTTAAGCGTACATGCTTTTTCCTTAAATCCTAGTTTTGATGTTAAAATTTCTAAAGTTATCATTAAAATAAAGTGTAGTGATTAAATTAACTTTCAAACTAGTGCAAGGAAAAAGTGGAATGAATAAAAGAAATAAAAATTACAGAAATAAAATCCATTCAAAAGAACGTAGGAAAGAAGAAATAAAATCATAGAGAAAAAGTAAAAAAAAAATAAAACAGTAAATGTAAATGGACTCAATTTTCCAGGTAAAGACAAAAATTTTCAAACTAGAGTTTAAAAAAATATTAGAAAAAGTTATAGTAGGCAAATGTAACTAAAGGAAAGCTAGTTTAATTCTTTTAATATAATGGCAATAATTGAGCAATCAATTTATGGAGTATAATCAGGAAACCAACTTTACTTTTGTTATCTACTATTTTTTTATACCTGCTCAATGGTTTAGATGGGTCACTGTTTTCCCTGTTACTCAGTGACAGTTCGAGACCCCATGACTTCTTTGTTTACTCTTAGAAAATAATTCCAAGATTACATTATTACAGATTCTTTTCCAAACATTATTGAACAATTTCATATTAATTGAAAGATTTATCTATAATTGAATAGTCTTTGGGAAAGGAGCTATATTGGAGTTGGAGAAGAAGTAAAGGGTATATCCAAATTTTTATTTGACTGATTTAATCATTAATTGGTGTCTAAGCCCACCTAATATTCAGACCAGAGTGTGTCCCTTGTGGAGTCCTCTCATGGCTTCTCTGGAAACTTTTGCCCATCAAACTACAACTTTCTTAGTGGGCAATGCCCCTTCTTCAGATGATGCCCTTTTATCATGTGCCCCTGGCAATACTTTTCTCACTGTCTTTTTGTTATGATCATCTTATCCTAGCAATAAGCTGTCTTAACTAGTGACTTTAAATATGATCCCATACTGACATTCCAACCATGAATTTCACATCTCAGCCTTGGGTTTCAAGTACCTTTGTAAAAGACAAGTTATTAAAGCTGCAGATTTTTTTTTTTTAACTTTGTCAGGCATGAAGTTCTTCTCAAGCAGTTCCAAAACAGTAGAATAGTGACAGATGCCAGCTTGTCTTCCATAGTTTTAGCTGGAAGGGAGACAATGATCCCAAATGGATTTAGAGTTTATTATTTACAGCATAGCAGGCAGCATGAGCTCCATGTTCACATCAGTTTCCCTTTTCCTCCAAGTTTTCAAGAAGTGATCTGGAAGTGGATCCAGGTGGATTCTGTGCCCAGTTGAGGAGCACAGATCTTAGAAAACCTCCAATCTTATAAGAGACTGCTGGCAAATCTACACATCTTCCCCTCTGAAGAGAGACCTTATCTTTATTATAAGTTTTTCAGGAGAAAAGATGTCTCTATCTTTACTATACATAAATGTAAATAAATTTTCTCCAGAGTCTCTATTTCTGTCCTGCCAGGGTCACATGAAAAACATTCCTGAAAAAATAGTCATGGAGCAAATGGGCTGTTAATGCCTAGATGTGTAAATATGAAAGGTACATGGAGAATTGTTTCTAACATTTTTTCTGTCTGTGGTGGTAGTGGAAGGTTGACTCCTAGCAGTACAATGAATAACTTCATTCTTATTAAATCCTATCTATCACTTATGCTATGTTTTGATCCTTCATGTGAGCAAACGATTTTTAAAATGTGAAACCAGTTCCCAGATCCATCATTTGGAAATCTAGTCTTGCTGTGCCCTTTGGAATTTCGTATCTGTTGCATTTTGATGCCACACCGATAGAGCTTTCATCTAAGCTGCCTGCTACTTAAAATATCAGAATAGATAGAATTTAAGACAAAGCATCACTAGGGAAAAATAGTACACCTTGATAAAAAACTTCTTTTCACTTTGAAAACTTAAAATTCAAAAGTTGCATGTACCTAATATCTAGTTTTATATATATATGAAAGAATTGGCACATCTGCAAGAGAACTGACAAATACAACATCCTGTTGGGACATATGAAACTTTCCAACTCATTTTATGAGGCCAGTAAGGCCTTGATACCAAAAACCAATAAGAAAAAAGAAAAAAATTATAAATGTATTTCACACAAAAATACACAAAACAATTAAGTAAATATTAGGGAATAGAATTCATCAGAAGTGAATGCATCATTATGAAATTGGAATTACAAGAATACAGCATTAGAATTAGAATTAGAAAATCAATGTATCTTATTCAAATAATTTAAAGGACAAGCATGATATAATCATATCAAGATATAAAATATAACAAAAAATGTAACACTGTTTCAATATTTTTTTAAAAAAATCCTCTTAGAAAGCAAATTATGGAAGAGAACTTCCTTAGCATGCTAGAACTATCCACAAAAATTCATACCAAATGTCACTCTCAAGAGAATCTCTTTAAAAATTACAAACATGCATGCTTGATACCACCACTTTAATTCAACATTTTCCCAGTTATCAGCTTTTTCAATAAGTTAATTAAAAGAATAACATTTGGAATACATAGAAAAAACTAAATGATTATTTTCTGCCAATGTAATTGTCTACTTGAAGAACCAAAAAGAATTTACAGAGAAATTGTTAAAATTAATGAGAGTTTTGCAAGGCTGCAAGTCAATTTTATTTTTCTAAGACCTAAATATATAAAATGATATCTCATAATCATGGGTTGAGGACTCAATATTGTAAAGAAAGTTTATTATGATGTTCCAAAATGACAAGTTAGTTAAGTGACCTAACTAGGAAAGCTAACTATATAGACTGGGTTTCTTATGTCCTGTAAGATGAAACTTCTACATGTCTCTGGTAATTATAATAAAATACAAAGAGTAAACTCAGGTATCAAAACATACCAAATGCATTTTGTGTTGGTATATCATAATAAAAGAGCTGTGAGTTAGGAACTATCAGCTATGTAAAACTGAAGTCTCAGAAATTAAAATCAAATGACAGAAATTTTAAAAATTTGTGTTGTATCAAGTAAATCTTCACATTAACAATGGCTTTAATCTAATAACCAGTGGCTTTTTGAATCATTTATATGTAAGCCACCAGGTTTTATTAGTTCCCAACCAGATTCTGCAACCTAGATTCCTATGAAGGAATGGAAATTATTCAGAAATCCTAGGAAACTATCAACATAAATGAAGCAATAATTTTGGAAGGTACAAGAATAATAAAAAATAATTTATATCTGTGTTGTTGATATTTTAGATCAAGTTAAACATCCTGTGCAAAGCTAAGTTTATAATCTTTGAATCTGTGTGGTTTGTCTATTGTCTAAATGAAACTATTTGGAGATTCATCCATAATAGTATCAGTTTAAATTTTTTAAAGGAATTTATTGAGTAAAATATGTAGTTACTGTTTAAATTCTTGAGACAAATCGGCTTTCAGAATTTATTTAATGGAGATATAACACGAATACATCAAACATTAAGCAAAGTACAAATAACAATGACTATGTCTCTCCACATGTATGATTAGTTCTCACAACTAAAACACTGACCGATACTACAGTGATACAGAGGTGCACTGCCAAGTCCCCTCTGCTGGCCCAAGACTCTCCTTTCCCCATTTGCTGTCAGTGTTGTTTAATGATGGTTTACAGCTAGGAAGTCCCTCTAGGAATTATCTCTTGCTGAAGGGAGTTGTCTTGTCCAAGGTTATGCCCCTCCCTAGGGACAGCCTCCATCTGGTGGTTGATGTGGGGACATAAAGTCTCAGATCTCAATGTGGGACAGCACTGCAGGACCATCATGGCTCCAAAGCTCTTGTACGATGTGCTGAGGCCTTTGTTGCAATAGCATCATCCTGTTATAGGTGTTGTTCCAGAGCAGACACTGACTAGTTGATCTTCTGTATGTAAATCTCTGTTTAAAATCTATTTCCTAGAGAACCCTACATAAGGTAGGGCTAAGTTCCTTTTTATTTCCATAAACAAACATTTAGTAAATTGACAACTATATGACAATTGTTGAGTTATTGGGATAGGCATTGGAGATACAAGAACATATTTCCTGATCTAAGTTTTATATAGGTAGGCAGGGCATCTGCGTAAAACACTACTAAACTATATATACCCCCCCACAGACATACACACATGCACATACAATGAGCCAAATGTGTGAAGAAGAGAGTATATATATATACATATATATATATATATAATATAGGAAGTCAGAGAAAGAGTATATATATATATATATATATAATATAGGAAGTCAGAGAAAGGAGAGATCTGACTTCTTGAGGTGGGAAAGACAAGCAGGATTGAAATAAAAGAAAAGGAGATAGTATTATGCCTGGTATGGTGCAAGGAGTTTGTTCATAACATGTGTCAGGTAGCACCATGATTTCTATAGTTCACATGACTCTTTTTTCAACTGGAGTGTGAGTTCCTCAGTGATGGGTCCTTATTGTCTTCATCTTTGAACCCACAGAAAGTAGAATGTTTATTAATTCAGTAAGTATTTATGTAACACTAAGCAGTCAGGTAGTGTTCCAGGTACTGGACATTAGAGTATAAATGTAGTATTTTCCCCGCCTTCAGGGAGCCTACAGTCCAGAGAGGAAGATCATTTATAGATGCTTATATATACAATTTAAATACGTTGTGACAGATAATTTGTTTAATGTCAAGTGCCATTTATGTGCCAGGCACAGTGCTGTCTATGATGAAATAATCAACAAAGTGCTATGGGAACACACAGCAGGGACCCTCAACCCATGTGGAGAAGAACATGTTGTTTAAGGTGATGTTCAAGTGTGACCTTAGATGAGGGAACTTTCTTTGGGGTCAGTTCTCTGAGAAGAACTTAGCTCAGAGCTGTCAGCTGCTTTGCTTCCAGCAGCAGGTGGATTGAACTTCTCCATTCTGCAGGTGATTTGGGCTGCACACAGCAGTATTCACCTTGGTGATTTGGGTAGAGTAGAGTCTTTCAAGCTTGAGGATACATTGGAATTGCCTGGAGGGCTTTTTAAAACATAGATTGGTGGCCCTATCCCTAGGTTTTCTGATTTAGTAGATCAGGAGAGGGGCCCAAAATTTGCATATTTAAGAAGTCCCAGCTGCTGCTGCTGCTGCTGGCTTAGGATCTACACTTTAAGAGCCACCGATGTAGAGAAAGCTGTATTTAAAATGCCACCTCGATGGTTTCTCTCATCTATGGAACATAAGAACTAGGAAGACCTGTAGGAGAGGAAAGGGATAAAGAAAGGGGGGGTAATCAGAAGGGGGAATGAAGCAAGAGAGACTATGGACTCTGAGAAACAGAGGGGAGGGGGCTGGGGGAATGGGATAGGCTGGTGAGGGGTAGTAAGGAGGGCACGTATTGCAATGGTGCACTGGGTGTTATACGCAACTAATGAATCATTGAACTTTACATAAAAAACCAGGGATGTACTGTATGGTGACTAACATAATATAATAAAAAATATTATTATAAAAAATGATTTTTTGTTCTCAAAAAAAATAAAATGCCACCTCAAAGCATTCATTATGAATAGATAGTTTTGATAATATTTACAGAATAAATATCACCAAATTCAAGAATCCTACTTACAACTGGGGGAGAAAAAACGTGATTATAGTACAATGTGGTAATTGCTGTAAGAAGTTAGTGCAAAGTATTAGCAAGGTTGGAGAAGAAAATGGCTGGCTAATTTTTCTGTAGTGTGTCATGAGATTCTGGAAAAAGTAAGTGACAAGTGAGCTGAAATTACCTTCTGGCTGAGTGAACTAATTGTGAGTAAATTATTTATTATCTTTGCATTTTAGTTTCCCTATGAGTAAAATGGGGATATTAATATTGATATCAGGGGGTGCCTGTGTGGCTCAGTTGGTTAAGCTTCTGCGTTTGGCTCAGGTCATGATCCCAGCGTCCTGGGAATGAGCCTCACACTGGGCTTTCTTCTCAGCAGGGAGTCTGCTGCTCCTTCTCTTTCTGCCCCTCCTCCCACTCGTGTTCCCTCTCTTGCTCTCTCAAATAAATAAACAAAATCTTAAAAAAATAATAATATCAGAGGGTGATGGTTAGGATTAAGATAAGGCATGTGAAATTACCTTATAATTTAAAGTAATACTCTTTTTAAAATTTAAATTCAGGTTAGTTAACATATAGTGTAGTATTGGTTTTAGGAGTAGAATTTACTGATTCATCACTTACGTATAACATCGAGTGCTCATCCCAGTAAGTGCCTTCTTTAATGCCCATTAGCTATTTAGCCATCCCCCACTCCACTCCCGCCATCAACCCTTAGTTTGTTCTTAATAGTTAAGAGGCTCTTATGGTTTGCTTCCCTCTTTTTTTTTTCTTTCCCTATTTTCAACTGTTTTGTTTCTTAAATTCCACATATGAATGAAATCATATGGTATTATTTGTCTTTCTCTGACTTATGTTGCTCGTCATAACACACTCTAGCCCCATCTACATCATTGTAAATGGCAAGATTTCATTCTTTTCGATGGCTAACATTCCATTCTATATGTTCTGTATTCTATACCACATCTTTTTTATCCATTCATCAGTCAGTGGACATCTGGGCTCTTTCCATAGTTTGGCTGTTGTGGACATTGCTGCTATAAACATTGGGGTGTATGTGCCCCTTTAAATCAGCATTTTTTTTTAATATTTTTATTTTTTCGACAGAGATAGAGACAGCCAGCGAGAGAGGGAACACAAGCAGGGGGAGTGGGAGAGGAAGAAGCAGGCTCATAGCAGAAGAGCCTGATGTGGGGCTTGATCCCGTAACGCCGGGACCACGCCCTGAGCCCAAGGCAGACGCTTAACCACTGTGCCACCCAGGCGCCCCTAAATCAGCATTTTTGTATCTTTTGGATAAATACCTGGTAGCACAATTGTTGGGTCGTAGGGTAGTTCTGTTTTTAACTTTTTGAGGGACCTTCATACTCTGGAGGACCTCCATACTCTGTTTTTCAGAGTGGCTGCACCAGTTTGCATTCCCACCAAGAGTGCAGAAGGGTTTCCCTTTCTCAGGATCCTCACCAACATCTGTTGTTTCCTGAGTTGTTAATTTTAGCCATTCTTACAGATGTGAGGTGGTATCTCATTGTGGTTTTGATTTGGAAAAAAAAAGTAATATTCAAGATTCTAGCTTTTGTTCTTTGCTTGATTATCTTTCTAGAATTCTTTCCTGGCTTGCTTGTTTGTGTAAGTATCTGTGACTTCATTGTTGTAGTAAAATAAGTGATAACGTTCCTTGGCTTTTAGATTTTTTCTTTTGTTTTACTGGTAATGCACAAGGAAACAGGATGGAAGTCACTATTAACAGTAAATGAGAAGAATTAATTACAGTTTTCCTTTGTCATATAAATTTTCCCTTTATTACAAGAATTGAGAAAGTTGCAAATTATTTACTGAGACAGGAATATTATCTAAATGATACGAGAATGGATGTACATTTGGTTAGAACTTCTATTTGTGGATTTAAATTTCACTTCTGGAATTTTTTTTTGTTTTTTTAAAAAAATAAATTTAATCTCTTTTGCCACATGATGGTAGTATTGCTTCTCTTGTTAAGCCACAAAAATAGATTTCAGATGCCAGTTAAAATCATAAAAAATTATATTTCTCCAAGGAGACCTAACAATAAAACATTAGTTTCATAAAGAAAAAGGACTCCTACACATTTATGTTATTTTTAAAGAGCAGGAAACATCAGTGCCAGTGTTTCCTGAGGAGAATTGCCATTTCTTCTTTAGGAAACAGATCTTTACATGACAGGAACATCATTTCTCTTCTTACTAGAATTTTGTTTTAGTCATTGTCTTTCAAATTACTGCCCCTTTTAGTTGGGTTGACTAGCATAATTCATTTCCATGTAAGTTGATGTAGATATTTATCTTGGAGAAGAGAAATTTTAAATGACACTTATATTGATTATATTTTACATAATCTTTTATATCAGATTTAGAATTAGAAGCCAGCTTGGAAGTTGTCTAGTGTGACCCTCTTTGCATGCAATAATTTCTTCTGCATTATCCAGAACAGATGGCCATGCAGTTTCTCAGCTGCCTCTAAAGATGCCCTTCAAGGCAGCCTCTATTCTTTGTAGGACCCCTAGTAAAGAAACTTGCTTGCTGTTGTGCTCAACATAATGTGGTGTTGCTTGGAAGCTGTGAAGCTTCTGTTTGCTTGAATTCAAAACCATTTCTTTTGTCTGGAAGCAACCATCTTGTTGAGAGAATGAGTCATAGGATAAAATTATGAAATGCAGTTTGCTGCATACTGTAGTCACAATCTGTCCCACAGATCAAAAAAATATTGAAGAAATATAAAAAGCTACATTTCATAGTCTGAGAGATTGGGATTTAACATGTCAGAAATTTATTTTCTTCATGACAATAATGGATTTACTGAAGTATTGAGACAATTAGGATTTTGGGTTGTCCTTTCCCCAGAAGCACAGTTTCCATTAACATTAAACTTCCCAAAAAGCAGGTGTAGTGGAGGAAAATAAATCTTTGTCCTTGTCAAATGGTGGTGGGGGAGGTGCGTTGAGAAGGCACACATGTCTCAGCAGGGCTTTGGCTATTTTCTCAGAGGATCCATTTCCTATCACCCAGTTTAGACTGAACTTATAGGAGTCTGAATGGCAGTGTAGTCACTGTGGGTCCAGAATGCATTCCTCAGCTTTGTGGATTGAGAAATGTCCTCTTACTGGTTCAGCAAGGGGCTGATTATGCTCTGAGGAAACCCACCACACTAACTGATTTCAGAAGAGAATGTGATATAAACCTGAATGCTTCTTTATTACATTTCTCATGAGACATTCACCTGAAGATAATTTCAGTGGTCATTGCCCATGCCATACTATTTTAGTGGGTATTTATAATATCAGCTCCCTGAAGGGCATTATGCCGAAGTATAGAGAGGAATCAGACCTTATGGGATATGTTACTTCTGCAGATGGCTAATTACTTTCATTTTGTATTCATTTTATTGGTTATAATTTCAGAGGGTGATATTTCTGACTTTGACCTCCTGAAGCTACTTAAGAATGACAACTGCATAGATTGTTACTGTAAATTTTGTGATGTCTAAATCCAGAAATTAACTATGAATTATGTTTTTTTCAAGTGCATGCCATTTGTAATAATTTTCTGTTTTCACACAGCATTTTGACCAGAAAGGTAAGGAAAAAAAAACCACTTGAATTTCCTCATATTTTGATTAGACATAGCAGACACTAATTAAGATATAAAGAGTGAAAAAAATGGAGTAGTAATGTGAGAACACAGGGAACAATTTAGTCTTCAAGAGGAAAGTCAAATAAAGAGTCATATAATGTCCATCTTCTTTAAATGTCAATGTTGACTTTTTCTTTAACTTGATGAAGGGCATCTACTATATATATATAACTTGTTCACTCAAAAAAATTACTTAATGTTTAATAAATGCCAAGACTGTGTTAGGCATGAAAGAGACAAAGATAAATAAGACGGTCTCTAGCTCAAGATATTTACAACCTAGTAGGAGAGACTAACAAGTAAACAGGCAATTCTAATGAAGTAGGATATAAAGAAATACACAGTGCTACTGATACTCATGAAAGTGTTCCTAAACAACTATTGTATTAATCAATAATGCAGGGAAAACATATTTTGTAAATATTTTTTATACTTTTCCATAGTCTTCCTTTCTTTCTATAAGATTTAAGATGGATAATTATCCATAAAAGTGAGATGCACTTATTATATGTATTAACATATGGTATAATCAAGGTCTTGATTATGGAAGTAATGGTCCCCAGAGAGTGAGATATGTATCTGTATCTATATCTATTTCATAATATATATATTTACCATTGGGATGGAGTTATAGTAATATTCTCCCAAATTTTCAGTGTCTTCTCCAAACCACCCCACATTAAACATACAATCTACATAAAAACAGGATGCTTGGAATACAGACACAGATTTAGACAAGTTTCTTAGAACCTGATCTTTGATCACCACACACACACAGGAACTCATCCAAGTGGAGTGCTTCCTCAAATCTCCTCCTATTAAGGAATTTGGAATCTGCTACTATATAAAAGTCTTTGTATAATATGAAGCAGGAGTCACTGCAGCAAAAGTAGAATTTAGGCTATTTCTGTATGGTATATAAAGTTATTGTCCAAGATGTTAGAGTCACAATTTCATTACTTACTTAGACCGCAACATTTTCATATCCTTACTGTGAACTAACAGAACATACTCCATTGGACTTTCCAAAACATCATAGAACAAAAACATTGGGCCAGTATGAATCCTTCTTCAGCAAGCTGCAGAGAATCTGTGTTCTCAATCTTTATCATAGGGTATAGTCCCATGAACTAGTCAGCTCCTGACAATCACTTGACTAGCATAAATGGTAGTCAATAAAATTTCATTTACCCACTAACCTACCCAAATGGCATTTGTCAAGCTCCTATAATGTTCTGGGTGCTGTTGCAGATATTGGGGTTCCATGAATGAATAACATGTAATCTCTATGTCCAGCGAGTTCTCACTTTATCATGGGAGGTAGATGTACTAATGATCTATCATGTGATAAGTATTGTAATTTTTCTTGAACACGGTGCCACAAATATTAGAGAGGAAAGATAGATATTCTCTCTTATGGGTAGAAAAAGACTCTACAGAGAGGAAGCCACATTTGTACAGCTTCCTGAAAAATGAATAAGAATTTTCTAGGTTGTTAGAGTGAAGACCTATTGGGAAAATATTATGAGGTAAATTACATGTGATTCATTTGTTCTGTTTAAGTTTTATCTTTTAGAAACTTAGATGACTAGAATCTCTATGCTTGGACTGTACCATCTCAGTTTTCTCAGAAATGCCTCCACTGGATTTGTTTAATATTGTGGTCATAGATTTTCCTAAGAAATGGCTGTATAATGAATATGGCTACATTATTTGTAAAATGTTTTGATTGGTATCACACACTGATTTTTCAATCTGAGCGGTGTTCAGCAAACATTTTTTTCACACTCACCATAAGTAATTATCTTTTCTTGGTGTTAAACTGTTCTAACCCTTTCTCATCTTTCTTAAGTGAGATACATGCACTTCCTCACTTATCTTGTATCTTTACAGATAAAATAGATCCCATCAGATATGGAAACTCTCAAAATCCCTCTCCTTGAATCACTAAGTTTTCTTTATCTTCATTTATCCTTCCCACTTTTTAAAGACTAACCTTTCCATAAGAGCCTTCTAACCATTTATTTTCAAACTCATTTTTGGGATTGCATGTGATTAAATATTACCTCTCTTCTGAAATCTGTATCTTTCTTCCTCCACATCACTTACCAGGAAAATATAAATCAAAACCATGATGAGATACCGCCTCACATCTGTCAGAAGGGCTAAAATTAACAACACGGGAAACAACAGATATTGGTGAGGATGTGGAGAAAGCGGAACCCTCTTACACTGTTGGTGGGAATGCAAACTGGTGCAGCTACTCTGAAAAACCATATGGTAGTTGCTCAAAAAGTTAAAAATAGAACTAGCCTATGACCCAGCAATTGCATGACTAGATATTTACACAAAGGATATAAAAATGCTGATTCAAAGGGGGCACGTGTGCCCCAGTTTATAGCAACATTAGCCAAACTATGGAAAGAGCCCAGATGTCCATCGACTGATGAATGGATAAAGAGGTGCTATAGAATATAGAACATATAGAATGGAATGTTACTCATTCATCGAAAGGAATGAAATCTTGCCATTTACAATGACTTGGTTGAGGCTTCAGTGTGTTATGACGAGCAACGTAAGTCAGAGAAAGACGATACCATATGATTTCATTCATATGTGGAATTTAAGAAACAAAACAGGTGAACATAGGGGAACTAAAAAAAAGAGAAGGAAGCAAACCGTAAGAGACTTAACTATAAAGAACAAACTAAGGGTTGATGGAGGGAGAGGGGTGAGGGATGGGCTAAATGGTGATGGTATTAAGGAGGGCACTTGTGATGAGTACTGGGTGTTACATGTAAGTGATGAATCACTAAATTCTACACCTGAAACCAATTTTACCATATATGTTAACTAACTAGAATTTAAATTAAAACTTGAAGAAAAAAAATTTGTGTCTTTCTAACCAGTTTCATTCAACTTATGAGTATGCTTAATTCTTTTCATTGGAAAACGAGAATAAAAGCATTTCCTTCAACTTTGGCCTTTCCTATTTACCTTGCTTCATTCTGGATAATGCATAAGTAGCAAAAGAAACTGAGTGACAGGTCCAATGGCCAGGTCACACTTCAGTCAAATGCTGGGCAATGCTGGATTCTTCCACAGCCACTGAGTATGAATTCTGAGCTGTCTTTATACATTTGCATCCTCACTTGAGACTGAAAGTCCTGAGTGGAATATTTAATTGCCTGAACTTGGGCCACTTCTCTCAATAAACCCTGCTTGCTCTTTATCTTCTGTAGTGGAGACATGCTTGACCTTTCACCCTTGGCATAAAGCAAGATTTCCCCCTAAATAAAAAAAAAAAAAAAAAACAAGTGCTTTAGATGTTAAACATAAAAATAACAAATGTCTCTTCCCCTACCACGATCACTCTGTGGCCTTTGGTACCATTATCCACTCCCTTCTTGAAACCTTTTCTTTATCTGACTTTACATACCTCTCCTGTTTTTCTGATCCTGGTATATCCCTATTACCAATAGATTAGATAAAATATTTAACATGGCATTCATTGCTCTTTGTAGAAATGTCCTTTGGATTTGGAGCATTACACTCCTGTTTCCGTTCCAGCTCCCCACATTACCATCTGCTATCCTTGGTTTTTGATACAACAAATTACTTGTAATTTCTTCAGCATACCCTTTACTTAGAGAAACCTGGAAAAGCCTTTTTTTTCCTTTTTGTCTTCTTCAGGGTTCAGATCAATGTGTGAAGATCTCCAGGATTATCTCTGGGCAGAATTAATCTCTCCCTTCTCTGCCTTCCCTTGGTACTTTATTTATCTAGTTAGTTTATGATTCTCTGTCAAATAGATTCTTCCAAGAAAGACCATATCATATTCATATTCAGCACAGTGCTAGTTGAATGAATTTTGAATCTTTTAAAATTCTTTTTGGACATATCCTGGATATAAATTGTGTGGTAATAAAAACAAGGTTACAGTAAATGTTATTCCTTATCATCCAAGTTTTCAATTGTTTAAAGTATTGTTTCCATTTACCATGCATGCTTAAGACATTCTTGAAGTATCTTTCTCTCAAATATCTGGACATAATTCAACAAACAAAGCTGGAGTCTTCTGTTGTGCTGAGGAGGACACTATGGTAAAATAGGGAGAAGAGCATCTTTCTATTGTGCTCCTATTATTTTCTAGGACAGAATAATCCTCAGGCTGCCAATAGCCTAATGTGATTGCTGGCATAAAGTTTGGTAGTGGCTTTTCAAAACCAGCATAGCAAAATCCTGGATGGGCAGCACTCCAGGAGCTGCTATAAAAACCCCTAAATTGCCACTCATACATAACTTTCAGTGTTGTGCTGACATGTGCTGGCTATGGTTTGCCCCTTTTAAGACTGTGTAGTAATCTGGAGGTAAACAGAAGATCTTCCTTTTTTTCTGGGATACTCTACCACCTATGCAATTCCTACATCTCAAGTAGGAGGCAGGATTAGACCAGCAATAGCATGAATATCCACGTTAAGGTGGTGAATGTCATGCTATACTTAACTGGGTTCTCTATCCATCAAATATGTCCTGAACCAAGAGGAGGTATTTTCTGATGTTAATCATTTTTAGACAATAAATTGCTAAGTAGTTCGGAGTGATGTGATATACTATATACAGTATATAATGTTCACTGTTGGACAAGGAAATATCTATGAACAGGGAGATCAATGCACTATCAACAAAGGAAACTGAAAACGATCTGTAAACCAGTGGTAATGAACTTTGTCTTTCAAATCTCTGTCATTAACTTCAGGCTCTAAGGTAATAATACAGATGTAATTAAATCTGTGTATAATGTATATTTCTGAAAAGTCACTCGTAAAACCCATTTCTATGTGATTCATATGTTTTTACTTAGTTCCAGTTTTAGAAATATAGACCTGTATAGCATATAAGCTCTGCAGGAAGAAAGGGAAAGAAATGGTATATATATCTATATATATATCTAGCAAAATAAAAACACAAACAAAAATGTTAAGGGTGACAGGCTCCAATCAGCAAACCTGGAAGAAAGCAAAAATGGCAGTGGGAGAATGACTGACTGTCCAGCAATGGCAACTGGCAGAGTTCTGGTCTTAACACTGGCATTAGAATTCTCTGCTGCTTAAATTCTGCAAGTTGAAATTTTTAGAGAAAATAATCTCTTTTATGATTCTTTGAAAGTCTATTACCCTCGTGAAGAAATATATACAATAGCTTTAAGCATTTTTTGTTTCATGGATAGCCAGTGGTTTCTAATAAATCATGCAATGAATGAGTCATACAAGCCTAAAACAAAGAATAAGGTCACAATCAGGAAAACCTGTAATGATAATGATCAGAAAAATATTGTTATCCAATGATTAAGGTATACTTTTAAGACACTATTTTGTAAAACTGATGTTATTCTTGTTTCTATATTAAGTTTTTTAAAAAGTAGTTTGTCAGGAAAAATTGTGAAAGATTGAAATGGGCAAAAAACAAAATTATTGGATCTTTTGTCTAGTGTTTTCTTCTGTTATTTCTGCCTTTCATTGTCTTTGAGCTATTTTATGAGTCTATAAAGTTACATAATACAAATAGTAATGCAAATGATTCTTGTCCATAGAAATGCATACCGTGTCCCCCAGAAATGTGGTTGATTATTGCTCTGTGGATATTAACCAGTTTTGCATCTTTAAGCAAATTCATTTTAGCATTCCTTATGGTCTATATCTAAGTGTGGTTCTTCCAAGCCCCTTTTGTATCATTTGTAACATCTTATTGGTTCTCTCCCTCAATGGGTTAAATAAAATCTTTGGCACATGTGTTCTTTTTATATTTGTGTGTATTTAGTTTCTTAAAAATTATCTTTAACTGGTTGTACTTACAATTTTACTAATAATAGTTTAATATTGAGTGGTAGGGTGGTTCTCTTCCTCTATCCCTTTGTCCTATTCCCTCTCCCAACACCCTCCCTACCCTTCTTCCTTCTTTCCTTCCTTCAGTAAGCATTTAATTGGTGCATACTATGTGCCAGGCATTTTAAGAGGCACTGGGTACACAAAATCCACCTGAATCTGCCTGTAATTTGGATTTTTTACTATGATCTATAAGGGGGACAAATAAGACTATATGAGGTAGTAATAAAAAGAATAAGGCCTATGGTTTTAAAATAGACTGATTTACAAAACCACAATGAGATACCACCTTACACCAGTTAGAATGGCAAAAATTAACAAAAAAAAAAACAACAAATGTTGGTGAGGATCTGGAGAAAGGGGAACGCTCTTACACTGTTGGTGTAATGCAAGCTGGTACAGCCACTCTGGAAAACAATGTGGAGGTTCCTCAAGATGTTAAAAATAGAGCTACCCTATGACCCAGCAATTGCACTACTAGGTATTTACTCCAAAGATACAGATGTAATGAAAAGAAGGGGCACATTCACCCCAATGTTCATAGCAGCAATGTCCACAATAGCCAAACTGTGGAAACAGCCTTGATGCCCTTCAACAGATGAATGAATAAAGATGATATGGTACATATATACAATGGAATATTACTTAGCCATCAGAAAGGATGAATACCACCATTTGCATTGACATGGCTAGAACTGGAGGGGATTATGCCAAATGAAATAAGTCAAGCAGAGAAAGACAGTTATCATATGGTTTCACTCATATGTGGAACATAAGGAATATCACGGAGGACCACAGGGGAAGGGAGGGAAAACTGAAGGGGGAGAAATCAGAGAGACAGACGAACCATGAGAGACTGGACTCCTGGAAACAAATTGAGGGTTTCAGAGGGAAGGGGGGTGGGGGAGATGGGGTAGCTGGGTGATGGGTATTGAGGATGTTGTGGTGAGCCCTGGGTGTTATATGCAGTTAATGAATCATTGAACACTATATCAAAAACTAGTGATGTACTATACAGTGGCTAACTGAACATAATAAAAAAGAATAGACTGATTTAAATTTGGGTTCTACGTCTTTCCTACTCTCTGACTTTTTACCAGTCACTTAATTTTTCTGAACTTCATTTCCCACATTTAAAAAATTGATTATACTAATAACAACCAGGCAGGGTTTTTGTTGGATGAAGTAAGATTATGTATGTACCTGCTTAGTACTTAGTACCTCATTCTTCATAGGTACTCAGTGAATGTTAATTCTCATTCTGTACTCCATATTTTCAACCCTCTCCTTATTCAATCCTTTTTTTTCCCCTACTAGGCCCCCAACAAGTTGTAATTGCTGCTCTTATTTTATTGATACTGGAATGACTAGGCCAAGCTTAATAAACAAGGATCTCAAATACTCAAAGTCTTGATTCAGTACCCAGCTCCATGAGTCATACAAGCCTAAATCAAAGAATAAATTCACAACCAGGAAAACCTCTAAAATGTTAAGAATCATGCTGTGATTATGGGATTAATAGTGTTAAATACGATCGGAAGAATGACCCTATTGCAGAAAGCGTAGTATCAGTCCACCTGGACAATTACAGATCAAAATTTGTGAAAGCCAGATTTGCCTGTCAAATCACTACAAGCAAATGCTCCCCTTCGTGTCTTTCTGTGCCCACGGCATGCATTTACCCAGTTAATGCTCAAACTTACCTCTATTATTTTTCCCTCCAACTCTGCTTGTCAGTTTTCCGTTAGCAGGCAGACATGTTTGCACCCTTCTCTTACAATCTTTTACCAGGAAGTTTAAAATTTTAAGTTATTTACAATCCAAATGAATATTTAATGTAATATTTATTATGTGTCTTCCGGTTGCCATTTTTCTATTACTGCAGTGACATTGAAGGATGGCGAAGATGCAAATGCCTATTTCTTGTGAGTTTAATCATCTCCTTCTGTCCTGATAAATCTTATCATTTTGTTTGGTAATTAGACTATTCTGATGATGCTATAAAATACATCTCAGTTGTAAAGGGAAAATCATTATTTATCATTAGAGGGTGGGGAATATACTCATTTTTCACTGCCCTTACCTGGGCAGCAAGGACAGAGTGATGCAATTTCAACTTGGAGGCCTGTGCTTGATGTGATTCTGGGATGGAACAAATAGCCATGAAATTAATCTGAGAATGTTCAATCATTCTCTTGCCAGCGCTTGGCTGGCATCATCTTGGTATATGAAGTATAGCTTTCCAGGCTCTCAGCTTCCTCCTGAGCATGAGCAAAGCAGGTGAAGATTTGTCCCTGTTACATATTGTCCTATAAAGAGTGAGGATTGGAACCAAAAGGAAACAAATTAATGAGGGGGGAAATGTCTTTTGAAGCAAAGGGACTATAAATAGTACAGTTCTGCCAGTATTTTATTTATGAAGCAATGCTGTTACCTAGTGTGAATTGGGGAATAACTTGTGTAAGTGTAGTCCTGGGAAAAGGTAAAAACAAGGCTTGACTTGGAGATTTTATATCATAAGGAAAATGAAAAAAAAATAAATGTTGGATGAAGGTCACTGGTTTTCAAGAAAAGACAGTCTCACTTCCTGTTCAGTCAGTCAACTGATAACGTACTGAGCTCCGACTAAATACCGGACACTCTCCTGAGAAGTAAGCATTATTCTGGAATTTGGTAGGTTTAGAGAAAAACTTCAGTGCATTCAAAGAGGGTTAACTCATTAATTATATAATTTGCATATACATCATTAACCCTTTTGATTATTTTGAATTTTCCTCTAAGTTTAAAAATATATTTCCTTCTTCCTTAGGGAAGATGATTTATTAAATCACCATGAAGTCAATATACTGTTGCTGTAGAATTTACCTCCTTTGTTTATAACTGTTGTAAATAGTGTCCTTGATAATAACAGAAGAAGCCTTAAAGAGGAGTTTTCAAGCTGTGAAATCATTAGTATCTTCTTTACAGATGCACAGGAATCCCCCAGAAAGGTATCCTTGCGTATCCAAGTTTAGATGAAGAGGAAGAACTGTTACTCTGAAGTAAGCTGTGTAGATTGCCAGAGAGAAGACAAGTCAGTAATTACTACTTTACTCGGTGTTACAATGGTTTATTATGTTTCTTGATGTTATCATCAGTATTTTATGTCCTTTAAATGGGTGAATACATGTTAAGTGCATGGAATAGGGTCTGGAACTTTGTCAACAGGCATGATCTTGTCATTATTGGAATTCATAGACTCCTATAATCTCAGTTTCATACATCCCACTCTCTGCCCAGTACTTCCTCTCTTTTTGGGTCATTCCATCAAATTCTTTGAATTTAACTAACTTTTAGCCCCATTTGGAAGGCAATCCTTTGATCTTACCACTTTTTTTTACTGTCCCTCACTCCTTCATGATGTCACTTTACTTTTTACCCAATTAATTGCTGTTTTCATTCATTAGTACTTCTCCCTCTACATATACAGTTAATTCTCTTGCCCTTTTCTCATTCTGTCATATACTTTTGTGAAACTCTTTTTTTTTTTTTAAGATTTTATTTATTTATGTGACAGAGAGACAGCCAGCGAGATAGGGAACACAGCAGGGGAGTGGGAGAGGAAGAAGCAGGCTCCCAGCGGAGGAGCCCGATGTGGGACTCAATCCCAGAACGCCGAGATCACGCCCTGAGCCGAAGGCAGACGCTTAACGACTGCGCCACCCAGGAGCCCCACTTTTGTGAAACTCTTAACACTGGTTAAATCTAACTTAAGGTTGTTTGCTCTGATGTAGGTGAGCAGGAAAAAAAAAAAAGAAGGGCATGGCTGACAGCTTTCATTTGAAATTCATGATACAAACCTCTAATGCTCCCTGTCAATTAGTGTACCTTCTGATGTAGTCAATTTCCCAATTTCTTATTTAAAATACCTTATATCTTCTTCTCTTTCTAATCTCCAAACCGTTTCTATCTTTATTCTCAGCTGTTGAATTTCAGATGATGGCTTCCAAAATCTCCCATAATCAGATTTAACTACTTGCCACCATTTCTTTATTCATATACTTTGCCTGACACCTGCCATTTATTATAGATGAACTGTCCCATTTGTATCTAAGGATGGCATCCCTATTTGTGAGCTAGGTTCCATTATTTCTTCTTACACAAGAAAGTGGTCCCAGCAATTTTCTTCTCCTTCTCCCATACTGACAATTTCCTTTTCTTTGTTGGATCATTCCTATCAACATAAGCATGTGGTTTTTGTCCCATTTTAATGAGAAGTTCTTGACCTTACCTTTTCTTCCTTTTGTGGCAAAACCCCCAGCAAGAGTTTTATATCCTTTTGTCATTTACTACCAGTCATTCTTTTTTTTTTATGATTTTTTATTATATTATGTTAGTCACCATACAGTACATCCCCGGATTCCGATGTAAAGTTCGATGCTTCTTTAGTTGCATATAACACCCAGTGCACCATGCAATACGTGCCCTCCTTACTTCCCATCACCAGTCTATCCCAATCCCCCACCCCCCTCCCCTCTGAGGCCCTCAGTTTGTTTCTCGTAGTCCATAGTCTCTCATGTTTCATTCCCCCTTCTGATTACCCCCCTTTTCTTTATCCCTTTCTTCCCCTACCGATCATCCTAGTTCTTATGTTCCATAGATGAGAGAAATCATATGATAATTGTCTTTCTCTGCTTGACTTATTTCACTTAGCATTATCTCCTCCAGTGCCGTCCATGTTGCAGCAAATGTTGAGAATTCGTTCTTTCTGATAGCTGAGTAATATTCCATTGTATATATGGACCACAGCTTCTTAATCCAGTCATCTGTTGAAGGGCATCTCGGCTCCTTCCATGATTTGGCTATTGTGGACAATGCAGCTATGAACATTGGGGTGCATATGGCCCTTCTCTTTACTACGTCTGTATCTTTGGGGTAAACACCCAGTAGTGCAATGGCTGGGTCATAGGGTAGTTCAATTTTTAACTTTTTAAGGGACCTCCACACTGTTTTCCAGAGTGGCTGTACCAACTTGCATTCCCACCAACAATGTAGGAGGGATCCCCTTTCTCCACATCCTCTCCGACAATTGTTGTTTCTTGTCTTATTTTTGCCATTCTAACTTACTACCAGTCATTCTTGAACCCACTTCAGTTGGCTTTTGCCCCCAATCACTTTACCAAAACTGTTCTTGCTAGTGTCTTAGTAACCTTCAAATTATTGACAATTCTCAGTCTATTTGACTTGAACCATTGGCTGTTTTGAATAGACTTGGATCATTTTTTCCCCTTAAATTACTTTCTTCACTTCTTGTTAACAATACCACATTTTCTTGGTTTTTCTATTATCTCTTATTTTTCTCCAAACCTTGTATCACCTGCCAATATGTGATAATTTATAATTTACTTAACTATTTTTTTTGTATCTCACCACTCATCCTTAGAACATGAACTCCATGAATGGGATTTTTTTTTTGGCTTATTTTTTTAATATTAAATCTTCAACATCTATAATAGTGTGCTTGGCATCAGTAGATGCTCAATGAATATTCATTGTGTACACAAACAATAGTATTAGCTGTATTATTAATGTTATCCAAAGAAGCATAAAGAATACTTCTGATGAACTAATTAGGCATAGTATTTGAATTTTAAATATATTTTATCTAGTGAAGATAGATATTTCTGGGTATGGATAGATATGGATAGATATTTCTGGGTTATTTCATTTCAGGAGTGAGGATTAATGTATTGGCATTTGAAAACTTTGAACATTTCCATTACTAAGAGTTTATGAAATTGGTATAGGTTTGTATTAATATATCACTGTAGATAAAAGTTAAATTGGAAGAATAAGCATTGAACTAGTAAATAAAGCTTTGTGGTTTTTTATTTTATTCTCCATAATATTATCAAAGTGACGTTTCTAAAACACAAAACTGCCTCTATCAAGTCCTTGATGTAAAGCCTTTTTGTTATAATTACCTACAATAGTTGATAGCATTCCACCAGGTCTAATGTTTACTTGTATTTCCAGTTTTAGTACTTCACCTTTCCTTCAAGCATACCAACCCGCTTGTAGTTTCTGGGATACTCCACAGTCTTTCATATATGTTTTAAAATTATTTCTGGAAATTCTAACTTCCTTCTATTAGAAGCATGTGATAAGGCTCATTTCAAATGTTATACTTTCTCCTAGACACAGTCTTTGATTTGCTCAGTAGTTAGTCCTTGGCTTTCATAACACTCTGTATCTCTGTTTACACTTATCACATTATAATATTGTTTTATGTGTTTTTCCCCCATGGACTATGAGTTCATTGAAATCAGGGTTAATCAGTAATCAGTTTTTTCATCTTTTAAATTTTGAGATGTAATTAAGACTTACAGAAGAGTTGCAGTTTCACCCAGGTTCCTCTTTATATTAACATCTTATAAAACCATAGAACATTTACCCAACCTAAGAAATTAATCTTGGTAAAATATTAGTAACTATGTAATTCATTTGGATTGCATTGCATGTTTCACCAATGTTCTTTTTTCTCTTCCAGGATCTAATCTAGTATTTAGTTTCATGTTTCCTTATTCTTTAAGTTGTGACAGCTCTTCAGTCTTTTCTTGTCTTTCATGACCTTGGC
Organism: Ailuropoda melanoleuca; assembly: GCF_002007445.2. NCBI lineage: Eukaryota > Metazoa > Chordata > Mammalia > Carnivora > Ursidae > Ailuropoda > Ailuropoda melanoleuca. Next base: position 41,714,076 of record NC_048219.1, read on the forward strand.
ACTTTTGAAGAGTACTGGTCAGTTACTTTGTAGAATGTCTCTCAATTTGGGTTTGTCTGATGTTTTCTCATGAGTAGGTTGGATTATGCATTATTGGGAAGGATGCTGCAGAGGTAATATGCCCTTCTCAGTGCATTTTAACAGGGGTTTCACAATGTTAACTGTATTAGCAGTGACATTAATCTTGGTTAATTGCTGTCTGCTGGGATTCTCTAAACATTACTATTTTTCCCTTTGTGATTTGTAAAAATTGTGGGGGAGTTACTTTGAAACTGCGCAGATACTTGACTTCTCTTAAATATTGCTCACTAATTACTAATAGTGGATCTTTCCTGAAAACAAAATATTGTGGTGTTCTAATGGTGATTTTCTATTTCCTTCATTCTTTCTTCATTTCTCAATTGGAATCATTCTGAAGAAGAGTTGTTCTTTACCATTTATTTATTCAGTTATTTAGTTACATCAGTATCAATTGTTGGATTTTTAAAAAATCATTGGGTTATAATCCAATACTCTTACTATACATTTCATTATTCAAGTTCCAAATTTAGTTATTGATAGTTCTTTCAGGTAGATTCATTTATACTAGTTAATGCGTGACATACATCTACATTTGCTTCTACATTTGTACATCTCTCTGTATGTTTGTGCTTTTGTAAAACTGTGACTCCATACTGATAGTTCCGACTTCAGTCCTACTCCACTGTTCATTTTAGCCTTCAGTCATTCCTTATTTTTAATGTCTTTAGTTCAACAGTGAGAAAGATACTTCTCATTATATGTATTTGCTTATTTGTTCAAACCTAGTCCGCAAATAAAGTTCTTTGAGAATTGGTAACACATACCCTTGTAGACAAATTTACTGTTATAGGATGGTGTTTGAGTGTAGTTTCTTTTGCCTTTAGCTTTACAGTATCCTGTAAAAAATGATGTTTTCCAAAATTGTTTAGTTCGGTACCTTTTTGCCAGTTCTCTTTGAGGTTATGAGATTTGTTTGTTATATGGTTAGATTCATTTCAGTCTGGATTCCATCTTTCCCTTGACATCCTACTTTCAAATATTATATCCTTTGATGTACCCCTTCCATTCTTTGTGCTTTGTTGTCATGTATTTTACTTTACATATGCCCAAACATAAATATGTTGCTGGTATTTTTGCTTTGAACAACCAAATTTTTTTTAGAACAGTTAAGAGTAAGAAATACTTTACTTATGTTTTGTTACTAGTGTTCTAGTCTTCATTTCTTTAGTAGATCCCATATTCAGTGTGACATCATAATCATTTTGCCTAGAGAACTTATACATGAAATCAGGTAGAATGGTATAATGTCTCATTTATTCATTACCTAGCTTTCACATCTGCCAGTTTTTGCCAACCTCTAATCTCTTTTCTTATCTTCAAATTTACTTCCCCCCATTTATATCAAGTGCTTTTCTTTATTACTAGGATATAAATATTTCTCTGTAAATCTCTCTTCTTTTGGCCCCATTCACCAGAATGACCCACTTGTTGACACTTGACTCTTATAGACTTAGGTAAAATTTTAACTATATATGATCTATAAAACCTAGCATATTCACTATTGTTTGTGTAAAAAAATGGACTTAGCTCTCTGATTTTTCAAACCATTGACAAACCCTGCTGGTTCCATGTAGCCTCATCAAGTAAATGGAATACCAAAAGGTGAATATTTGTGACATTTAGAGTTTATGTTAATGATAGGACAAAGTAATTTTACTGTGTATTTGTGTTTTTCTGAGATCAGATCATTTAAAATTTAAGATCAATTTGTAATTGCTATTTTACTTCAATTTCCATCGTAACATAAATTTTTAAAACTCTTGCAAATTAGTACTTCATGTACAATTAAGGATATGACAGGTGTACCTGTAATTTATGCTAAACAATTATGTTAAGGAGTCAGAAGATAAAATTTAAAAAGAGACATTTATAAGCATCTCCTTAAAGTAATGTTATTAATATCTGCATTTGAAATCACTATTAGAAAAATATGTTTTAATTAGAAAATTTAAACTCATTTCTCAAAATAGTAAAATAAAGCCATTTAATGTCTTAAGTCATTTATCCATTTATTAGTGTAATATGCATTTATTGAAGTAGAGCTGTGTGTTAGACATAGGAAAATAAAAACGAGATACTCTGTGGTCAAGGAACTTATACTTTTGGGTGTAAGCAGCTAAAGCATCAGGAGTTTGTAAGGTGAAGATGGGAGAAGGGCGTTCTAGGGAATGGGCATGGCTTAGAAAAGTAAAAAATGTCATAATTTTTGGAAACTGTAAGTAAATACCTGAGAACAGGAACCATGTCTAGTTGCTTACTACTACATCCTTAGCATGTAACATTGTAGCTATTCAACACGTATTTCCTGATTTGATTGATTGATAAATACAGTAGCAGATAAAGTTGTATACCACTTCTAAATGGTTTTATAGGTTATTTTGTTTTATAGCCCTATATTTACTGAAATATATTCTATAGAACACCAACTCTATAGAAAAATAAGAGGTATTAAAGGATCAAAACCAAAACAAAACAACCCTAAATACTGATTGTATAAATCAAAACAATTTTCTTTAGATAAGGACTTCTCACACTTTGGTATGCTAATGTTAATTGTGGTCACTAAGAGGTTTCAATTCAACTGATTCCCAGACTTCTGTACCTGGGACACACTTAACCCATGCACTCAAACACTGTCCCTAGGACTATGCTCGGTACTGTGTACATTGAGAAAGTCTGCTCTAGGCAACAGAGATCCATTTAAAAGTTTTAGGTAAGAAATTGAACTATGGTCCTATTTGTTTTTTAGAAAATCCCCCTTACATGTTAAGGAAAAAGAACAAAAGACAATTTAGTAATTAAATTGATGTGGAGGTATTAGAGAAAATGAATACCTCGTATGATTTCCAAGTTTCTTCCTTGACTAACTTAGGGATGCCAGTAAAAAAGGGTAGGGTATATAAGATGAGAAGGAGTGGGAAGGAAATAATACAATTAATTTAAGGCAACTGTGTTTAAAGTTCAAGTGGACAACCTAGATTAACTGTTTAGATTATAATTAGATTTGTTTGTATCTCAGAAGAGACTACAGATCACAGCCAAAGCTCTAGAAATGGCTTTTTGAGAGCTCAGAATGTTATTTCCTCTCTCTCCCATAGCCATTTAGATATTTAATGTCAGTTATCATGGTACCCATAAGCTTTCTCTTCTCTAGGCTAAACAAACTTAGTTGCCTCAAGCATTCCTAGTGTGAAATCCTGTCTGGGCCATTTTACCCATGCAGTTCCTTCCTTTGAATGCACTGTAAATCATCAGTGTTTACCATAGGATATGGTGCCCCACTGAACCCTATACTTCAAAAGTTTTATATATTATTACTTTATTGAATGTATTTTCCTGTATATCCATAACCTTTTCCTTCTTCAAACTGGCTCTAAGCCATTTGCCACTTCCTCCTACACAATTCTTTTTTTTTTTTTTAAGATTTTATTTATTTATTTGTCTCAGAGAGAGAGAGAGAGAGAGCTAACACAAGCAAGGGGAAGCAGCAGGCAGAGGTGAGAAGCAGACTCCCTGCTGAGCAGGGAGTCCCAGGCGGGGCTTGATCCCAAGACCCTGGGATCATGACCTGAGCCAAAGGTAGATGCTTAACGGTCTGAGCTATCCAGGCACTCCAGGAGCCATATATTATTGTTTGTACTTCCAGTGTCTAGTACAATGCTTGACACCAATGATATTTAATGGACGGATGGATGCGTGGTTGAAAGAAGGAGCTCTGCTTCTGACCATATTTTAACATATAACATTTTATGCTTCTACATAAAGTTTTGCTTAAAACAAGAGTTTTGATACTAAAACTACTGGGAAACCATTGCTCTATTAGGGAATGTCCTGATTAACTGAATTAATTTTCTTTCCTAAGACCAGGGAAGGAGAGATAATTACAATATTTAGGCATTTTGTACTTTTTTTTTTTTGAGGATCTACTACGTGAAAATATTGAAGCTAGCATTTTTCATGTAATTTGCACATTATTCTGTGAGGTACAAATTGTTATTCTCATTTTACAGATGAGAAAACTGAAGCTTAGGTTAAATGACTGAAGCTAATGAGTGGTAAAGGTGGGATTGAGTCCTAGGTCTTTTGACTCTGATTCAGTTTTTCTTCACACTGTGAAGCATGTTCTCAGTATCTTTAATAAGCACTACATCACATAGACTTATTATTTCTTTTTTTTAATGTTTTTTTTTAACTTGAGAGGCAGAACATGAAAGGCTGAGAAATATCTGAGAATTTGCTTTACAGGAACATTGATTATTTTTTAGTAATTGGATGCTGTGATTATTTTCCTGGAGAAGAACTTTTAAGATCAAGTGTGTTTTTGGTTCCAATAGTGATATACTAAGAGGGTACAATGCTAGGGTGACTCAGAAACAATGATCTGTTTATTGCTATTTTGTAATCTAGTGAAGAGACAATGCTGACGCATACAGGTATAAGAAGATGCATTTTGTTGAAATACTTCACATTGGGGATAGAAAAAGTGAAGAATTATTGGTTGATGGGACCTGAGTAAATATATTATAGCACAATGTGAAATGTTACCATATAAAATTTCATGGTAGAGTTGGTTGAAGTAAACTCTTTCCTGGCTAAATTTGACTTTTTGTTTAGACACTGGATTCTATAGTAATTACTAATGGTTCATTCTAACACTTAAGATACTTTTCTAAGTCTAGGAAGGAAGGGAAGAGTTACCACTCTAAATTTTAAAGTACAATAGACTTAATAATAAAATTCTATAATTCATTATCATTTATTAGGTACTCTATGTCAGATTTTTAATTTAGTCTCCTAAGAACCTATGGGTGGGGGGAAGTTTGTTTTACTGGAGAGAAAATTGAAGCTTAGAGAAGTTAAGTAATTTACCTGAGATGTGAAGCTGGTGTTTGAACCAAGATCTAACTGAATGTACCCACTTTATCTCCATTCTGTACTGTTTCTTTAGCATTAATCATTCTTTGAACATGGACAACTGTCTTTGCAAAATTCTCCTCTTAAGAGCTCTACTAACTATGTTACTGACAAAAATAAATATTTTTTTTAGCTAAGAACATAAAGTATATGTTTCTCTAATTACTGTAGGTCTCTATGCAATATACTTGGGCTTTAAGTAAAGTGGTGTGTGAGTGTGTGTGTGTGTATAGAAAAGCAAAGATGTCTGAGGAAGATCCTTTACATTGCTTAGTGGGTTTTGCTGGGGGAAAATAAAAACCCTTTTCATAACTGGGACAAATATTCTTCCTGAGTTATTCCTCAGTATATTTTCTGCAGGGCTCCCTTTTCTGGGTGATATGTTCACTTTGATCACTTTCTTTTTGGATTTCTATTGAATTTTTCTTTTCTGATTCCCATGTGGTATCTCTTATTGGTTTGTGTCTATAGCCCTTGAAAGATCAAGTCGATCAGGGTAGAGGTGGTAACACTGAAGGGATGGTTTAAGGGAGAAATGGTATGGATGAAAAGAAGGGGCTTTCTCTTGTCCTCCTATGTCCATGGAAAGATATAATGAGACTGAGCCTGGTTTCACCTCTCAGGTATATGACTATCATTTGCAGTTGGGAACTAGGATATATATATATATATATATCAGGAACTAAATTTAGGGAGGCAAGTTCATTTAGGGATGTTAAGATTTAAAGTACTCTTTGATGGGTGTTAGTTATCCTATGTGGACAGAAAAAGATTTCCTGATTTGGGAGATTATCTTGATTAGGGCCTTTAACTAATGAAATGTGACATCGATGGGAAAGGAGATTATTTTTCAGAGCTCATTCATGAGCCTCATGTAATAAGATCACCAGGAGAACCACAAGCCATTTGGAGCAATCTGACCTTGGCAGGTATGGGGAGTCATTTCTCTGATTATTCATTTGGAGAAGGTCTGCTCAAGGAGCTTCAAAGATCATCGATGAGAGGCAAAGTGTCTAACACTGGGAAGGGATCTTGGTGGGTGTTTCTAGGGAGGGGAAATGTATTGCTTTAGGCAGAACCTTTCAGGTCTCTGGTTTGAATTGGAATTGTAACTGTTGGTAGGTGGAATGGCTTGAGCTCTCTTAGATTCTCTTTATCTATTTACCTGTCTATCTGTCTGTCTATAATCTACCATTTTCTATTCATCATCTATCAATATATCATATTTCTATGCTAGGATGAACAGAATAGAAAATGATGATTATGATTATATATGTCAGGGAAATTGGAATGTGAGTTTAATCATAAGGGAGTGGTGAAATGTAGCATAAGTAAGAAATAGAAAAATATAGGGGTTCATATCACATCAGATATATGTTCTTTTGTGGTCAGTGGAGGAAAAATTTAGCAGATTTATTGCAAACCCAAAGATGAAACAAGAAATTTTAAAAAGAATCCACCTAGGACACTTTGGATCTCAGAGCTGTTTGCTTCCACGCAAAGGGAAAATACAATCAGCCAATGAAAGATGCAACATTTGGTACGAGGATAAAAGCTACCACTTAAGCTTTGGAGGGAGAATATCAGAAACTCAGAGTATAAGTGCATTTGCTTAAACTAGTTTTTAATTTTGCAGTTAAATGAGAGACTTTGAGAGGATTAAAAAGGGAAGGAAGACACTCAAATGCAATTAATAATGCTGATTCTTATATCTGTTTTTTATTTTTGTTTCTTTTTTGGAACTACCTCAACACTAGGTCATATCCATACTATCTCTTTAATGAGGCAAGAGAGTGTTGTGGAAGATCCATACTATCTCTTTAATGTGGAAGAGAGTGTTGGAGGGGGCTGCAGGAGATCTAGTTTAGTCAATAGATATTCTTCTTCTTCACAGTTACCATGATTGGCCCGTGGGTGGACATATGCCTTAGAGAAAAGCAATTGGTATCCTTCTGTGATAGGTATACTGGGAAAAGTCGCTCTACTTTTTTTTTTAATAATTTTTTATTATGTTATGTTAGTCACCATACAGTATTTCCTTAGTTTTTGATGTAACGTTCTGTGATTCCTTATTTACGTATAACACCCAGTGCACCATGCAATATGTGCCCTCCTTAATACCCATCACCGGCCTATCCCAATCCCCCACCCCCTCCCCTCTGAAGCTCTCAGTTTGTTTCCCAGAGTCCATAGTCTCTCATGGTTCATTCCCCTTCCATTTACTCTCCCTTCATTCTTCCCTTCCTTCTCCTACCTATCTTCCTATTTCTTATGTTCCATAAATGAGTGAAACCATATAATTGTCTTTCTCTGCTTGACTTATTTCACTTCGCATAATCTCCTCCAGTCCTGTCCATGTTGCTGCAAATGTTGTGAAATCATTCTTTCTAATGGCTGAGTAATATTCCATTGTATATATGGACCCATCTTCTTAATCCAGTCGTCTGTTGAAGGGCATTTCGGCTCCTTCCACGATTTAGCTATTGTGGACATTGCTGCTATGAACAGTGGTGTGCATATGGCCCTTCTCTTCACTATGTCTGTATCTTTGGGGTAAATATCCAGTAGTGCAATTGCTGGATCATAGGATAGCTCAATTTTTAACTTTTTAAGGGACCTCCACACTGTATTCCAAAGTGGCTGTACCAACTTGCATTCCCACCAAGAGTGTAAGAGGNAGTGTAAGAGGGATCCCCTTTCTCCACATCCTCTCCAACATTTGTTGTGTCCTGCCTTGTCCATTTTTGCCATTCTGACTGGCATAAGGTGGTATCTCAATGTGATTTTGATTTGAATTTCCCTGATGGCTAAAGATTTTGAACATTTTTTCATGTGTCTGTTAGCCATTTGTATGTCTTCATTGGAAAAGTGTCCGTTCATNGTTCGTGTATAGAAATGCAACTGATTTCTGGGCATTGATTTTGTATCCAGCCACATTACTGAATTGCTCTATAAGTTCTAGTAGTTTGGGGGTGGGTTTTCTATAGTGTAGTAGTATAGTAGTTTTGGGTTTTGTATATAGAGTATCATGTCATCTGCGAAGAGAGACAGTTTGACTTCTTCTTTGCCAGTTTGGATACCTTTTATCCCTTTTTGTTGTCTGATTGCTGTTG